>NC_132848.1:62773730-63095397 GCF_048164855.1 Canis lupus baileyi
GTGAAAGCCTTAACCTGAGAAATGGTAAGAGGAGGGGTTCTGTGCTATGGACTGAATGTTTGTGCCCCCCAAACTCCTAGATTGAAGTCTCATGCCCAGTGTGATGGTATTGAAGTTGGAGTATTTGGGAGGTGATTAGGTCATGACACTGAGACGTTCATGACAGGATTTGTGCCCTTATAAGAGAGACTCCAGATAGCTCTCTGGCCCCATCCGCCACGTGAGGACACAGTGAGAAGTAGGATTGTATGAACCAGAAAGAGGGCATTCATCAGATACCGAATCTGCAGGTACCTTAACCTCAGACTTGCAGCCTCCAGAACTGTGAGAAAGCAATGCTCGTTGTTTCAGCCATGCAGTCTATGGTATTTTTGTTACAGCAGCCTGAGCTGACCAAGACAACCTATTAGTCACATGCATCAAGAGCATGTGAACCACTGCGCCTTGCAGCCATTCTGCTGGCTGCTCAACAATGTGCTAACTTTCTCTGAAACTTAGTTTCTTTCTCTGTAAGATGGGGAAAGGTTGAACTAATAGATCTTACAAGTCTCCTCCAGCTCTAAGACGTCTTACTGTAATGATAATGATAACAAATCATTTATTGAGTAAATATGTGAGTAGTACTCTCAATCCTCAAAACAATGCTGCATGGTAGAGATTATTACCCTGTTTTACTTATGAGATAACTGAGTGCAGGTGAGTGAGACCTACTCAAGGCCTGAAGTCAGCCCATTTGGCAGACCTAGGATTTGGATGCAAGTCTGTTCCTTTATTACATCAAGTTGCCTCTCACCACTCTGCTATGTTGTGCAAACTTCATCTAAAACCCAATTGAAGAAAGAAAGAAATGGCTAAACTATTTTCTAAAAATCCTCTTTCATGGACTACCATAAGAATAACAGAAATATTCTGAATTACCAGCCAGGTCTCCTGTGCCCCAGAAAATACCTCACTGTCATGTGGTCAACATACTCTGAGGTCATCTTACCAATGCTGCACCCCATGGGAATTTTCTTTTGAGATGGATTATCACTTTTCTGGTCACCAGAAAGTGATAATCAGACTGGAATCAGATTGAAAATTCCTAAACTAATACAATCATTAATATTTGTTATAATATGTCCATTTATAATTAAGCAAAGAAGAAATCCTGCCTCAGACTCATTCTCCTCATTCTCTTAAGAAAGAAAAAAAAATCAATATGGCTGTTGTTGGATTTGTTGCAGGATTTGGTCACGGTCTCTGCTTTTCTTCTTTATTTAAAATGCTCATCCCTATCAACCACCACAATGGCAGGGGAATCACAGGCCATCACAAATGGTGTGACAACTGCAGGGATAATCCTCTGCCAAGGCAGGGGTGACAGACAAATGCAGGGCATTCGAGTCCACCATGGGTCCATCTCAGCAAAGTCCTGAGAAGTAGGAAGGTTGGGGGAAGCAGCTAGGGAGGGCTTGAGGGTTTTCCAAGCCTGATCCCTTACTTTCCCCCACTCCCACCTCTAAACTATAGAGTACTTACCTGACGTCATCATTTCTGGTGCCTGTTTTTTGCCAACAGTCAACATGGCCAGCATGACCTCGCCCTTTTGCATCCCCCTCATCCTATCATCTCAGTTCCATTCATCAGGCTACAGACTGGTGGTGGGTGGGTAGTACTGGCTTGGAGCACAAAGGGGTCTCTCAGGGCTCCCTGGGACTTTCCTCTCACAAAGCTGGAGCAAAAGCAACATGGCTACTGGCAGTGCCAAGAAGCCTCAGGGAGAACAGGAAACAAAGGAGGGCAGTTACTGAGGCCAAGACGATTCTGATTAAAGCACTTCTCAGGTTTCTCTCAGCCTGTGGCCTGAGGTCAGCACACAGATCTCAACTTCCCAGTCCTGGCATGAGACAGGTAGTCAGGAGAAGCTCTTGCTCCGAGAAGACCCTGAGCTATCTCCAGACTTCTGAGCGGTCCTTGCAACCCTCTCCCTGCTCCCTCCCAATTGTCAGAGATCATATTAGTGCAGTTGTGAGGGTCTGACATAAGGATGAACAGAAGGGTTGTTACTGGCTAGTGAGAGGAGAGAAGTTTCCTGTCCAAAGGAGGAAAAAAAAAATCCTCTCCTAATGAATAATGCTGGGAGTGGGGGAGGAGAGAGATGGTCTCTTTCTCCCTCTCTCCCTCGCCCTCCCCCTCCAAAGTTAAAACCACAGAGCATGGGCAGAAGAAAACAGCAACATGTCCCCACGACAAAGTTTTTTTCCTCACCTGAGTCTGCACTGTTGTGTATGGGAACAGATTGTCCTTATTTCCCGAGCCAAAGACGTGACCTCCCAGAAGGTCAGCATTCAGACATATTTTAACACCTTGTGGCACAAAGTGATTCTACAGTTAAGCCTTTTCTCGGCATCCCTTTTCCTCAAGCTACCTCAAGCCACCATGAAAAGTCCAGTATTATAGTATTACTTCCTAATGGAAGTGAGACCCGTGGTTGATTGAGGAGTGGAGTGAGGGGTAAAGCCAGGAGAGTCAAGCCTGGTAAGGATCAGAAGGAGAGAATGCTAAGGAGCTCACAGGTCCCGGGAGAGGTGGAGTCCAATTTGCGCCAGTGTGGGCAAGTCACCAAGAGGCCAGATGAAAGGTCCTCACTTAGAAATGAAATGCTAAGCTTTCCCAGAAAACAAATTAAACAAATACAGTGACCCCTTAGGTTTGATATCATTGCATTAATAGTAATAACAATAATAAAGCTGACATAGACTCACAACCTGTAATTTGTAATATTTAGCTCCATGCTTCATATTTGTATAAAAGTTAAAGCATATTTTTCATTAATACCAATACATATTGGATTTCTTTTTCCACCTCTAAATAGACCCTACCTTCCACTCCTGATTAACTCTTCCCCTACCTTATTTTTCCAGGTGCCTCCTTATTCAGTGTTGAATCAAAAATCTTGGCTGTCCTTCCTGGAGGGCCCTTGAATCCCACTTAACCTGGCTGGTGTGATGTGCTCTGCAGGAGGGAAGCAATGAAGCAGAACAGGATGATCACAAATTGAGAACTGTTCTTCCAAATAATAGAAAGGGAGAAATTAGACAAAATGCCTTTTCCATCATCTCTCTCATCCCTGTCCAATTTTGCATAAGGAATCCCTGGGAACTGTGAAAGGTATATTCTCTCTGCACTTGCAGGATGACCTCTGAAGAGGTCATGGTCACTCCCAAGGCCTGTGTGACCCCGGCCATTCCAGACTAGCCACAGGGCAGGAGGCTGACTGTGCTGTGGAGGGTAAAGAAGGTCACCGGGTTGGCCAGGAGAGTCTCTCATCCAGTAGCTGTGTGTTTTGGAACCAACCTGGAAACATTAACACAAAGGCCTGCCAATAAACTACATGGTGTTTGCATATCTTATATACACCGAAGGGACAGACAAATGCCTGGTGGGAGAAAAAGAAAGAAAGAAAAATGAACTCAGCTATTAAGCAGCTATAAAATGTTTTGCTCTCTTCCCTATTTCAAAAGCTTCCATAGCATAAATAGTGGTCAAAAGTTCAGTGAACTGTCTTGTAGTGTGGGGCTCCATTCAAACGGGGCTATTTTCTGAGAGTCTCCTGACACCATATCTAATTTCCAAAATGAATATGCTTTAATTTTCCTTCTTCATGCATTGTGCTTTTTCCTCATTTAAAACAGCAACAGCCTCTGGCAGTAAAGGACATCACATTTCTGTGTGAGATGAAGCTTTTTTCCCTGTATGCAGGGGAATGGCATGGGTCAGGGGAGAAAAAATATATGCAAAAAACAGCACACCCCACTGACCCCGGTATATTTTACATTACAATTTTGCCATTTCCAATATAGGTTCATTTTGCAATGGACCATATCAACCATATTTCAGGGTTTAAAAAAAAGAGGGGGGAGTGGTAGGCGAGGCATTGTCTGCATACAGTATGTCCTAGTACAATGCACCAATTGTCTGATTAGGGTGTAGTGTCACCTACAGAGAACATACACAGACACATACACAGCTCCAGCCGCCCTGTGCAGAGTACATTTGCAAAATAGATACCACGTGTGGATCCTGCCAATTAAAGGAAGCATTAGGGGACTTCTTTGTGAATGTAGCCAAGAACAGCTAACTATTTTTAATGACATGAATCTCATATTCAACATCTCAAGCTCAATTGAAAGCACCAATGTCCCACTGCCTTATTGAGAAAAGACTACAAATGGAAACTTGGTGATCTTGGTGATCTTAATACATTTATCTACACACATATATTACACATACTGATGTATCTCAAAAGGATCTAGAATCAGAAACTTATTTAAGTCACCTTCTTACTAACTCGGCTATCTCCTAGAACTTGGCAGTTAAATGAGATAGAGATTTTACATGATGGTAATCTTCAATTTTGACATGTGTATTAATTATTTACCACAGATAATCTGTAAAGATGGTATATGTTCTTTTTCATACTGGGCCACTACCTATCATGAATACTTATTCTTGCATTAGAGGATTTTCTGTTAGTCAAGCCCTCGTCAGTCAATTAATCAATCAGTAAGTATTTTTTGATCGAGATATGTGGGAATTGTGAAATGGGTATGAAGCATAGCCACTGCCTTCAAAATGCTTACAGTTCAGAGCATGAAATAAAAATTAGGCTAGAAATCACTTGAGAATACGCACTGGAATTTGACATGAGGTAAATATTTGCTACTTCGCTTATGCTGGCTTGTATTGGTGATAAAATGTATGAGGTTGATAGATTAGTTCTTTCTGAAGTAGTCAAAGAAGGCTTGGTGAAAGAGGTGACACTTCATTTGGACACTAAAGGATGGACAAGACAATGGGGAAACGAAGTTATGGAGGAAGGAGGGTGATTTGCATAAGGAGAAGGGGGAATGCAGACACAGGCCAAGAACTTATGCGTGATCCTCTTCACAAGTGTCATGAGCCCATCTGCGCTTCAAACAGGTACGCAGTGCTCATAATGATGGACTTCCCTTGGGAAACATAATCAGTGGTCAGCAACCTAGATTCAGTGTCCTGGAAACTTGGGTCTTGGGGCACTTATCAAACAAAAGTTGGTGATGGGGACTCACTCCATTGAGTCCTTATGCCCAGGATAGCAATCATGTCACAGAATGTGCATTATTTCCCTGCAAGTGCTGAATTATTGTTTCATTTCACAGATAAGGAAACTTCAGCTGAGAGAGGTGGATATGCCAAAGGTCATTATAAAAGATAGTGCTGAGCCCAGACAGTCTACCTTCAGAGTCCAAGCACATGCACCCAAGCCACACTTCCCTTCTAAGAAGGGGTGACTATAAAAGACAAATAAACAAAACCATGCATCTCATGAAAGGCAGAGACTCTTCACACAGGGGTAAATAATGGTCATACTGGAAAGCAAATGATAAAATTGGTGAACTTTGCTTTAGGAAAACCCTATTAAAATCCAAACCTATTAAACAAGTATATTAGGGAGCGATTACTCATAAGATGGCAGGTCTCACCATGGGGTTACTTTAACCAGCAAGATCTCCTGGCACACTTAAAATAGGACTCCATTTACAATGAATTTCAGCCATGCTATAAAGAACAAAGTGAGCTGCCTAATACCAAAGTCTTTTAAGCCAATTAGTTACAATATTACCTTACATCAATCTTGCTCTGCACTGTCCAACAGAAATATAATGTAAGCCACATATATAACTTTAAGTTTTCTTAAAGCCACATTCTAGTAGCCACATTTTAAAGAAAAAGAAACATATGAAAATGGTTTTAATAATGTATTTTATTTAGTCCAATAAATCCAAAATACTATCATTTTGATAATTAATCAATATGAAAATTGAGATATTTTACTTTTTTGTATTAAGTTTTCAACATCTGGTATGTATTTCATATTCATAGGTCTTGCCAACTAAGATTAACTACATTTTAAGTGCTCAGTAGCCACATACAGCCAGTGGCTACTGTAATAGATGGCACAGATCTAACTCTTTTCATCTCTATTTTAAGGTTGCACTTGGCTCTTATTGGAACAGACTATCGGGAATGCATACCGGTATCTCAGTTACAGGAAGAATCTGTATATATGTATTTAATTACATATATTTAATTTCTTCCTCTCTAAGAGATGTCCTAATTGTACTGAACTACATGGAGGTAAGCACTGACAAATATGATTTTGTGGATACAACTGTACAGCAGCAATATAGTCAGGCCTTTCCTTCTCTTCTGGCATGGTTAGCTGATGTGAAGTATGATTAAGTCTTGCCACCTGAAATCTTGAATAGGAAGATATTTATTTCTTCCTTTATTACTTTTAATGCAACAACTTCCAAAAATGTATTGGAAACAATTATGGTAAGCAGAGTGGGAAAAGGTCGGTAACTTAATTGCATCTGGAACCTAAGCATTAACAACTCAATGTGCTACATTAGAAGGAGAAGAAGAAGAAGAAGAAGAAGAAGAAGGAGGAGGAGGAGGAGGAGGAGGAGGAGGAGGAGGAGGAGGAGGAGGAGGGAGAAGAAGAAGAAGAAGAAGAAGAAGAAGAAGAAGAAGAAGAAGAAAGAGAAAAGAAAAAAAAGAAAAGAAAAGAAAAAAGAAAAGAAAGAAAAGAAAAAAGAAAAGAAAAGAAAGAAAAAAAAAAGAAAAGAAAAAAAAAGAAAGAAAAGAAATATGTCGGGATCCCTGGGTGGCGCAGTGGTTTAGCGCCTGCCTTTGGCCCAGGGTGCAATCCTGGAGACCTGGGATCGAATCCCACGTCGGGCTCCTGGTGCATGGAGCCTGCTTCTCCCTCTGCCTATGTCTCTGCCTCTCTCTCTCTCTCTCTCTCTCTGTGTGTGACTATCATAAATAAATAAACATTTAAAAAAAAAAAAAAGAAATATGTCCACACAGACTTTCTCTGTGTGGAAGACTAATGTTCCAGACATTCAATGGGAAGAGAAGTTTCTACCACACAGATCAGGCAGAGAAGAAAGTTTTCTAAGTAAAACAACTCTACCCCTTTGCCAAGAGATGTACTGATTCTGTAGGCTGCATATAAAATTTTGGCTAAAAGAGATCTCTTTAGACATCAGCACCCAGAAATACTGCCATTAACCCTTTGTGACTGTCCTTCCTCCCCTCGATTCACAGACCTCCAGCCCTGAGAATAATTGTTGGGCAAGTCGGAGCTATCCATCCCAGTGATGCTGGGAGCAGATAACCTACTTCTCCAACATGGATTGGATGCCATGAGAATCCCATAAGCACAACTTCATCTCTTAGGGTTCTTCCAAGGGCTGGGGACTCTTGATTTCTAGCAGGTCAGCTAACCTAGAAGCATTCAGCTGTATATACATTCAACTTGACGGCCCTAAAGTTCTTCAAAATAAATGAAACAAGTTTAATATTCTTAGGTAGGGATCATTCCTGGAGACAAGTTGTCGACACATTCACCACACATTGTCCAACAAACCACAGAGGAGGAAAAGAGGGCAAGGTGATCTGCTGAAGCAGGCAGCACACCAGCATGTGCAAGGATATCACTCCCCATTTCACTGCCTATTTTGTTAACTGAGAAACAATAACGTTCTTCTAAAATCTCCCAACTAGCTAAAATATCTTCAAGACTCTGGGGAACTGTATATTGGCAACAGTTCAACGATAAACAAAAGGAACAATAAATGAAGGTTTTAATTAGATCATTTAAATTGGGAGTGTAAAGAAACTATATGAGAGAGCAGATATTATAATTTATCAAATGTGGAGTCCAGATACAGACATTGCAAAACGAAATCAGGAAGAAGACCTAAAAATATTGCATAGCTGGATCTTTTCCCTCAGTACTTCAAGTCTGCATTCCTGCTTCCCATGATGCCCCATTGATTTGCAATTTAAATTGTGGGATCTGTACCACATTTATCGCACCTATTGCTTATCCGCATATAAATCTATTTTAGAGCTGAGCACTAAGTTAGAAAGATTTGTTATAAATGTCTTATTTTAATATTTTATGCATGTACTATAATTTGATTCAAAGTGCTGTTTGTCTAAAATACATAACGATGTGTGCTGCGATGGGGCTTCTGTTCTTCAGGAAATATATTTAAGGCAAAACAATTAACTCATCTGTGCATAACACTCGCAGAGTCTGCTCATGTTTTGAATCACTTTAATGTACATTCATCTTCCTTCCCCCCCTTTCTATGCAATCTTGTTATAAACTGGGGTATGGGCATCTCATCTTCCTTAGGTCAAGGTAAGAATCCCTTTAGAACATTCCCCTCTATTCCACTTTCTGTGGTAAGAGATTTCTTTGAAATCACCAGGGTACCTCCATGAAGACATGATAAAGGGGCCCAAGAATCTGAATGCAGGGAAGGAAACTAATATTTACCAAGTTCCTACAAATACTAGAGCATTATTGCCTTAGAACCTTCACTTATTTCTTCACAAAAAAACTCTGAGGCAGTGAGGTTATAATCTCCCGTCTTGCAGACAGTCACTGAGGCTCAGGGGAGATATGTAAATCACCCAAGACCCCCATGGACAAGTGGTGGAGGCTCTGGGGCCCCAGATCCCTGCTCTTTCCACACATCAGGCTGCCATCAGTGCATTCTACCTTAATGGAACACAATTCAAAATAGGACCATTCAACATAAAAGCTAAATTTTATGATACATCACTCAGCTCTGTTTTCCAGCTCATTGGAAACATCCTCCCATGTCTGGTGAAGTGACTGAAGAATTTGCATTTTCGATGCAATTCCTATAGTCTCCTGAAGATGACGAGTAAACACAGCTACATTAAAAATAGTTGTAATTGTGTGCAAATATACACATAAATGAAATGAAAAGTAAGGAGATGAAAGATAGAACCAGTCTATTTAAGTCATGTGAAGGCATTCATGTACTGATACAAAGATCGACCTTGGGAAACATAAAGTGGAGGGCAAGCCCACTCTCCTCACCCCAAAAAAGCATTTTATTAGCAAAAGCAGGTAAGTTTAAAAAAGTCTTCCCTGATGGGTCAAATGCCCCTATTATAATCTCTCACAGCACCTAGTAGCTTAACTCTTGTCACAGTTGTGTATTTTATATTTGTGGAACTATCTGGTTGATGTCTGCTTACCCCTGTAGATTCTAGCTTTCTTTTTTCTCCTTCTGTGGCAGCCCTAGTCCCTAGCACATGCTAGATACTCACCAATCATTTCTTAAATGAAGAACAACTGAATGATTGAATGAGTTGTGTATTCCTGCTCTTCATTCCATAGAATTTATATCATGGAGGATTTAGGCCCAAACAACCCAGGCCAGCTAGTAAAACCACACCCTTCTTCCATATCCATTGCCTCTCCTGGTCCTTGCCCTGTAACCTGCTTCTCGTCATAGCCTGGAACCATCTTCGAGTTCCACTATCAAAATGTGGGTCCTGAAGCAATTGCTCTGATGTAGCCTATGTGGGAAAGTACTCATGAATATGTGTCTGTGTGTGTGCACATACACGCACATGTGCATACACAAAGGTGAACTCTCGGGGCAAGGAGACTATCATGGCTGGCTTTCTTTTAGTGGCTACATGTTAAGTCATACCTCTCAAATGGGAACACGGGTCACCTAAGGGTAAGAATCTTGACTGTCAGTCTCAGTAACCCTGGCTCTATGTATAAGGCTGGCACGTCGTGAGATGTCAGCAAAGGAATCATTTGAACTGGGTCCCTGAAGGGAGTGTTCAGAGAAGAAGCCCAAAAGTAACCAGCTGGGGTATGCAGGGCATCCTTCTCACATGCTTCAAGCCAAAACAAAAATAGCTTCAGCACCTCCAGAGATAGGTCCTACCCTAAGACCTCTCGGCTGCTCTCTCTCCTACCTCCTGCCACACCAACCAAGAGCCTATGACTCTGGCAGGACAGATGCAAGTGCCAAACATTTGCCAAAGTCTGCATTCAGCCCACACTCCTTTTTTTCCATCACTGCCATGCCTTGTTGGCAAGGGACAGTAGGATGCCAGATTCATTGGTCTGAAAAGCCTTATGTTCACCAGTAAGGAAATGTATGTGCTCAGCCAAAATCCATGTGAATACTGACGTTTTCATCTTAATTGTTAGTTAATTTTCTTCAAACATGCATTCACTCATGTTTTTGGCAAGAGTCTGTGGTTTTTGCTACCCAGCTGCATTCAATGAACAATATCCTGAGTTCCTACTATGTGCATATAATGCAGGAAAGAAAAAAGAGATTAGGTCTACTTTCAAGGAGGTCTAATAGGAAAGACAGATGTGGGTGCAAATAACTACCACACAGCTACTTGTCTTTTGGGGCTTCCAGACTTTGATAACACACAATTTGTGTCTTCTGTCTTTTCTTTTTTTTTTTCTGCCTTTTCTCCCAAGAAAAGTTCTTAATACCAGGTTCATTGGCAGTCCTAAAATGTCTATATATAAGAGATTTATGGACAAGAATTTGGAAAGGAGGCAAGGGCTTGAAATTGTGTTAGATGGCTGTGTATGTAAAACTAAAATTCAGCTGTGTACTTGAAAGATGAAGAAGGCATGTTGGAGGTTTGGTTTGAGGAGGAGATGGCCCTCAGCATCAACTGGATAAACTTTCTTGCTTGGCAATCATCACAATCTGTAATTATCCTGTTTATATTTGCTTGATGATCCATCTTCCTTACTGGAATATAATCTCATGTGAGCAAAGACCTTGCCTCTCTTATTTACTGCTACATCTTCAGTGGCTTCTGGCATGAAGTAAGCTTTGGATCAGTATTTTTGAATAAATGTATGAGGAACATCAGATAATTCTGAGGTCCTGAGAAGAAAGTGCATACAGACTCATACTTGGTCTAAGCCTAACTCTATAAAGAAACATAGATACAGATCCTCTCATTGGGATAAAATGGCATGGTGAAGAAGGAGCATTAAACCTTGCCTGAAATAATTATTTTATGACACATCATTTCTGATGGACAGTGAGTGTGGGAATGGCTGTTGTATTTTTATCATCATACTTATGTACCTTTGAATGAAAAGTGCACAGTAAAGATGAAGTAGAAATATCATCAGCAAAGGACCTATTTAGATGTTAAGGTTAGAACCACTGGAAAAATACCCTAATCAGTCAACACTCACCTTCTAGAGAAGCAGCCCATGGTGCTCCTGCCCTCACTACTCATCCCAAGGCTTACTAAATTCCATTGCTTCCTACACAACATTATGCGTGGTATTTTCCCTCTCCAATGTTCTAGATCTCTCCCGATCTTGAGAGCACAGAACAGCATTTTTTCTATTTCCTATCATGACTACTCAAGGGGATGTCTACCTCTGGAAATTAACTATGCAGTTTTAAAAGGAAGTGATAATGAGAACAAAAAACACTTCTCTTCTCCAAGTTGGATCCCCATCAAAATAGTTGGAAAGCTTAAAACTGAATAGCAAATCATTTCTAAAAAGAAAAAAAAAGCAATTGGGTAATGATAGTTAATTCCTCTCTTATACTAATTATTTACATATGGGTTGCTCATTAAAAGTCTGTATTCAGGCTAGAACTTGATACTGGAGGAAACAGGCAGCAGATTAAAACACTCTTTAGTCCAGGGAGAAATGCTCCTTTCCATATCTAGACAGAAGCCTGAATCCCAGGTAGTCACTATGTATATATAAATGCCAATGATTACAAGGTGACAGTGGGTGGCTTTGTTCATTAAATCAGAGAATTGTGGAGAGGATTTTGCACATTGCCTAGTAAAAGGTAGGTTCATTAAATTGTTGTTCCATTATCCACTATCCAAATCCATTCCAAAGAGAGAAAAAAAATAAAAAATATAATGCTGGTTTTGGTGTTGTTTTTAAAAATAAAAGGCAAAAAAGCTTTATGTCTTGCTAGGAGTGGTTCATATATCTATCTGGACTAGATGTTGACCCAGTATATATCTATAATTATACCATGCCTGTCTTGGGCTACACTTTTCTATCAGAGATCCATTCCCAGTCCATCATCATTGGCCAAGGCTGAGGAAGGGAATGAATGGATCAAGGTCATATGGCTTTTTTTTTTTCACTCAGAGAACACTTACTTTAACACCAATCATTTGGTGCTAGAGAACACACTTCAGCAAACTTCCAACAGATCTCCTAATTTACTCCTTATTTATTTCCTTCATCAAAGTCATCTGAGCCTATAATTACTATTACCAGGTTTATTTACATTTACTTGTTGGTCATCTATATGACTACACTATGTGTGCAGAAACCTTGTCAGTCCATTAAAACCTAGAGATAAGAGAGAACTGCCCATTCCCTTATTTCTGCCAACTCTCTGCCAATTCCCAAGATTCTGAATATGGATAATGGAAATTTCCCTGACCACCCTGTCAAGTGTTATTTTAATTCCATTACATGCAGTGCTTTTTACTCACCAGCAGACCTTTACTTTCTTACTTACACACGGGAGCTTAGACTCCCTGTGCCCTAACTGGTGTAAGGAACAGAAGTGTTCTCAAGTGAGTGGGAAGTCAAGAAGATCAGAAGTTGGTTGTAGGGACATAAAGAGGTCTCATGAGATCTAGAAAAACTGAAGTTGTGAAAGCTCAGGAAACACAGAAAAACAGGCAGCCTCAGAGATTCTCTCTTATGGTGTCATTGCCTTTCTCTCTGCCTCGCTGTTTTACCAGAGCTTTAATTTGTACATAACTGCTAAAGCCACATCTAACCCCACCCTCTTCTCCATCTCATAGTCTTTAAATCTGGATACCTAGATAAAGGACAATTATACTCCAGTACTCAATCATAGAATTGTGGAGAAAGGAACTAGATTGCCTCACACCAGCTGTTCTTAGGGGTGTGCCTAGACATGTCACCAATGTGCCTAGTTGGGGCCCCACCCCTTCACCAGAGGTCCATTCTTGATCTATCACTATTTGCCAAAGTAAGCATGGAAGGAAAAAGATCAAGGTCACATGGGAGGCAGGGACTGCAAAAGAGCAGAGCCTCAGAGAAAGGGGTACTGGGTAGGTAGTACACAAGCAGGCCAGGACATTCTCAAACTCCTGTTAGCCATGGTGCTATTTAAAAGTATTTCAGAAGATATTCCCTATAGTTAAGATAATGCAATTCACTTCCATCTTCCATCTACATATAAAAACACAATGAATAAGAAAAAAATGAATGCACCTTTCACAACAGGTTATGTAGCACAGGTGCTAGTATACTCCCCTTTCTATCTGTTTGCCTTGAGTACTTGCTAACAATAAATTCATTGCTTGTACCGATGATGATGATGACAATAATAGCTAATCATATGATGCTTATTATATGTCAAGCAGTGTTCTAAGCTCTTAATATCTATTAAATAATTTCTTGCAAAATCCCTATGAGGTAGGCATGATTATTAACCCAATTTTTGAGAACTTAAAATACAGAGAGCTGGGCTACCACGGAGCTAATAAATAGTGGTGCCAGATTTGAAGATGGCTTACTTTAAAAAAAAAAAAAAAAGCAACTGGTAACAAAGTGCCATTTGATTCTAAGTACCCTTTTGATATGAGAAGCTGCACTAATGCTATGTTTTGATGACAGCTAATAATAAGTGCCAACTTTGTGCCTTGCCAAAGAATACGTTATATGCGGCTTTATTTTTGCCTTGCATTTGCCAGTTGTGATTCTGAATCCAAAGGGGGTCCCACTACCAAAATACAGAGACGCCAGAAGAATTCTCTTCTCCCAGCTCTTAGACAGTTGTGACTTAAGGGGAAAAGATCCAGCTCTCAACCACCAGCTCGCCACATCGTGGGGGGAGTAAAACTGACCAGGCTCACCTCCGAGATTCCCCTAGTCTGTCCTCCTCACTTCCAGTTTCGGAGATTTTTTATTTCACCCTCTTGATAAACAAAAACAGATTTCTGGGGGAAAAAATAGCATAACAACTTTATTTTTTTCCCCAGAAAGCCACTTTCACAGCAGATGGAACTCAGCATGCTATCGCCCAAATCTTCAGCAAACCTGAAATATGAAGAGTCCCTTATACCGAGGGCCATGCATCGTCCCATTTTGTGTCTCTTTAACTGACACTTTGAACCAGTGTACACTTCCTTAATCTGGCCCCATTATCAGCTTAATAATACCTCCCGATATTCATAAATGCCTAGCAAGACTTTCAGCTATTTTGTACGGAGAAGAAATATCCAGCTAAATTGAGAAGATTACCACATCACCACATACATCAGTGACAGGCTCTGTGCTATTACAGTTGATTTTTGTTGACAGTTGGCTGTAGGCAGTTGTGTTTCAAATGCCTTTTTTCACTGGGAAATTAAACAAAATCCCATGCAAAATGCAGCCCTCCAGTTCAAAAACTGTAAATCCCAAATTAGCATTTCATACTTTAAAAGGTAGCACAGCACAATTTTCCATTGAAAGGTCTGTACAGTTGACACAAATGGGTGCTTCAGACATGACACTAATACTACCGGCGCCTTTTAAGAAAGCCACCTTTTCAGATATTATTTTTCCTCTCTCAATAATCTGCATATACTACAGTTCCTGCCTATAAAGGAATAAAAGGGAGGAGAGAGGAAAAAATCTGACTTACTGCTTTAAGTAAATTATGCCCCCAGAAATGTCTAAACAATAGGTTAAATTTAAATGAAATGGGTTAATTAAACCTTCTCCAAAAGGATAAAGAAAACCTAGGTATTGAAGGGTGAAAAGTCACTTCTTCCACAAACATCATGAAGAAAAAGCTACTTCTAAAAGCTAAAAAAGCACCTGTATCTCAAACAGTCCTGATAAAGGAGCTTTTCAACTTTACTTTAGAACAGGTTAGAGCCCAATTTAACCAAATTTTAACATATGGGGGCAAAGTCATAAGACTGACATTGAATAGGCCATTTGATTCCTAAGACTGGAAATCTATTTTTCTTCTCACCCAGGAGACTCTTCAGAGTGAAAGGGTTTTAAACAGTGCCATTTCTTCATCCAAAACAATTGCTATTTAACTGGAAAAACCAAAAAAAGACAATAGTTGTCAGTCGGCTATCCAAGACACAAATATATTTAAAGAAAGAAATGTAATGTTTATTTCTGGACTGTGGCACAAGCATAAAATACTAATCAGGCGATTTCATGCCAATCCTTTTGCAGACATTTCACTAAAAGCACTTGACTCTTGGCCATATAAAGTCAAATATCCAGTGGACAGAACTATTGTGCTAAAGCCAAATGAAGATGAGTAGTCTTGATCCTGTCCCTTGACCACTTTAAAAACTTGAATGGAATAAAGTTCTGCACTCCTTAAAAAAAAAAAAAAAAAGTTTATATCTCATAAGTTTACAAGTTTGAAAGGAAAACAACCCACTTACCTCTGAATGGTAAACATGTAAAAAATAAATATTAGACCTCCAAAGTAGTTTAGTGATGGCTAAAAGTGTACGATCAAGTTCCTGTGCAGAATGGAAAAGTTACTTCATGAAAGCTGCTGCAAACCCTGAACTTCCTCCTAGGATGTTTTAATGACACAGATGCAGATTTCATTCCTATTTTGTAGTTCTTGGTTACACATGTTCTAAAGAAAACTAACTACCTGGTCTATGACTTCAGATAAACTTTGCTTCCACAAAAATTTAGTGCTCATCATATCTGGAGATTAAATAAATGCCTCAGCTCTGCCTTCTTCATTCCAACCATGTAGTTTGTCTCCCCACAAAGGAACTCAACTCCAAGAAGGTGGGCTTAATAAAATGCATCATGCAAACTAATCTGTGCTGACAGAAAGCAAATCTGTGGTTGCCTAGGGCAAGGATGGAATGGGAAGTGAATGCAAAGAGACAGGAGGGCTCTTTTGGAGGTAGTTGGAAACGCCCTGCGCCCTGACTGTGGTGGTGGCTACATGGATTTCACACCGGTACTGTTTATTGTACGTGGAGTTTATTTCGATCAACTTGATTCAAAAAGAAAAAAGCAATCAAGACAGAGATGGCCTACTCCCATGAGACAGAAGTTCATACAGAAGCATAGATGGGGACACTTAAGAAGGAGCTCAGCTTAACAAGGAAAATCTAATTTCCTTAACAAGGAAAATCTAAACACTATGTGTTTTGTATTCTTAACTGGAGAGTCAGCAAAGCCTAAATTACATCTGTGCCCAGGTGAGAACAAGAAGTGTCCTGATAAAGTGGGCATAAGTAACACTACACTTACATGAGAAATTAACTCTGGATTTCTTAATCTAGAGGAGGTCAATTTCTAAGCAAACAAACAAACAAACAAAAAACAAAGAAACAAACACATTTTGCTTTAAAGAGAAAAAACTAACCCCAATCCTTTAGGGGATTATTAGGAGTTGTATCTTTTTTATCTTAGTTTAAAGGCAAGATTTCCCAATGTTTTGGAAGGAATCACTTTCTTTACTTATTTCTCAAAGATACAAATATCTATGCACATTTCTGAAAATTACCATTTGCAGGACTGAGGTTGAGTTCCTGAACAAAAACAGAACCTCCCAAAGACAATGCAGGGAGTTCAGTGGGGAATAGTTCTTTCCCACTGTCACTCAATGGCTTGCCGGGCAGAAGAGGAGACATAGAGGGATCTAGGAGGGAGCAACTTCAAGAGATTGGTATTACAAGAAAATTCTAAATTATAAAACAAATTATAAATAATTGTTCTCTTTCAAAAGGATTTTGTATGCCACAAACCTGGCATAGAGCAAAACTATGCTTTAAGTATAAATCTCTTTTAGTTCATTTAAAACATTGTTTAATTTTAAATTGTTTAGAGAAAACTTTGCAGGAACTTCTCAGTATAAAGTGAAATATGTGTTTGACTATGAATTAGTGTTAATGTATCCCCCCAAAAGCATAACATGACTGTGTTTTAAAAAATCAGCAGATATCACATAATTGCTCCAATTTTGGCCTCTGTGACATCCTTAATGAGGCAGGCAATGGGAAACACAGATTGCCCCATTTCTGAATGGAAAGCTAAGTGTAGAGAGCTCAAGTGATTTTCCTGGAGTTACTCATCAAATTAGTAGAAATGGCCCAATAACTGATTTCTTGTTTCCAAATATAGTACTATTTCACTAGACAAATGCTTCTTCCTTCTGCAGTTATATTTGAAAAATATCACATTACACATTGTATTTTCTTTTCCTCTTTTTTAAAGATTTTATTTATTTATTTATTCATGAGAGGCACAGAGAGAGCCAGAGACACAGGCAGAGGGAGAAGCAGGCTCTCTGCAGGGAACCTGATGCAGGACTCCATCCCAGGACCCCAGGATCATGACCTGACCCAAAGGCAGGTGTTCAACCACTGAGCCACCAAGGTTTCCCCCTGTGTTTTCTTTTCAAAGAGCTTCTCGTATATTATCCATTCATTCATGTATTCACTCAGTAAAGAAACATTTACTAAAAATCTGCTAAATGCCAGACCCCCCAAATGAATAGTACATGGCCTCTATTTCTTTAGGGATATTAGATTGTAGTTGGAGTAAAACATACATGCACACTTTTTAACCAAATAGCAGAGTCCAATGATATAGCAAGATAACACAGAGAAGACTTAAGTTGAGCCAGAATGAGGTGGGGAGTAGAAATTAGAAAAGAATTCTTGGAAGATGTAACATCTGAGCTGAGTCATGAAGACCTTGTTAAAGTTATCCAGGAGAAATAAAAAGTGGTAGAGGCGTGTGTATGTGTGTGTGTGTGTGTACAATAGGATAAATGAGAATAAAACTTACGAATCCTAACATTTTAAAGGAACTCAGAAAATAGAGTATTTGCATTTGAATAATGAAAAAGGAAAGCCTTGGGGGTGTGAAGCAACACACACAAGCTCTGTTAGTTGATAGAAGTTAGTTAATTCCTACTTCTGCTTAGCTCTTTTTCCATTATTCTCCATTGTCAATTCAGGTAAAAATGATAATTAAATGTTTCTTATTTCATGGAAAGATGGTTGGTTATTGGTTACATTTTGTCTTTAAGAAATATAAAATGCCATATAAGAATCATAATTTTTGAAAAGATTAATTTCTGGTTGGGAGTATCATCATCCACTTCATTTGCATATCACATTTTTTTCAAATGGTTTTCTACATATTATTTCAAAATAACCCAGGGATTAGAAAGCAAAATTCCTGTCTCCATAGTGTAGATTTGAGGGGGGGATAAAAGTGACTTGACAAAACACATGTTAAGTGGCAGAGTGCAGACTTGAATGCAAACTTTCCAAATTTCCACCAAGATCTTTCCACTATAATGTAGGTACCTCTGAGAAGCACACAGAGGAGGATTTTCAATATTTTTTTGCCTTAATATATCATTTCCATTATTTATTACTAATTTCATATATACATATTATTCCTTACCTTAAAAATCAGAAGTACTGGAGCAACTGTGTGGCTCAGCCAGTTAAGCATCTGCCTTCAGCTCAGGTCATGCTCCCAGGGTCCTGGGATCAAGCCCTGCACCAGGCTCCCTGCTCAGTGGGGAGTCTGCTTCTCCCTCTCCCTCTGCCCTTCTCTTGTTTATGTGTACTTTCTCTCAAATAAATAAGAAAAACCTTTTTAAAAATCACAAGTATTATTACTCTGAGTGGGGGAGGGAGTTACATGATGGTAAAGAGAATCAGATACTTAGAACTTTCAAACAGGAAGCACTTAATGTTCATGTGAATGCAAAGCTACATAACCATAATGTCATAGTTAGAATATGCAAAAAAGGTAAATATATTTCTGGTTTTACAAAGTATCTTTTATCCAAACTCATTCCAGACCCGTATATTCAATAGCTCCCTTTTATGACAAGGTGGGGGTGGTAGTGCTGGCTTATTTTGGTGCCATAAATTTGGAGGAAGAAACAATTTGCCATATTATTTTTCAATCACCCAGTGAAATTCAAGTTCCCTTTGACACTGATGCTATTCCCAATTCAACATTGCTAAATTTTAACTATCCTCCCTTTCAATTAGCTAGGTTTCTGTTTGCTTACTTTGTCCATGGCTATAGCCTTTCCTCATGGACCTAAGATCACTGTTTTCCTTTCTCTTTATGCTCTGTGAGCATCAACACTCATGGGGCATGCGTGTAATTGTCATTCAGTGTGAAAAAGCCAGCTGGAGGTATCACAATCATGTCAATATACCAGTCAGCAAGAAAACCTCCAAGCTGATTGTTTTCTATTTAGATATAATATTACAAGGATTGAAAATTGCTTCTCCTACAAACTTCTGAGTAATGTTATCATGCTTTTCATACTTTTATACAATCAACCAATAAAAAATGTATTATATACAAATATTACATATTTATATATCTGTATATGTATATGTGTGCATATGTATAAAAATTATACCAAAGAAAATAAAACTTATCACATCCATAAAACATATGCAAAATCAGGTATTATTTAATTACTACAGAAGATGGAGTCTTAGGACTCTAAGAGACTGTGAGAGGTTAATTGCATCAGACCAGATCACTCTATTTAATAACTGCAGTGAAATCTACCCAATGAAGACTATTTCCTCTCAGCAGAAATTCTCCAACCTCTCTTTAGGTCTAGCTTGAGAACATGTCTGGTGTCTCATGTTCTTCCTGGGTATCAATGTCTTGTTTAGTAATCACTTAAGCTCCCTTTTGTTGCTCAAAAACAGTGAAAATTTGGGGAAAAAAGGGTTCACTATTTACTATACAATATTCTCATGTACTTAGAGCTAGTGGCCATATATAAGCGGAACTGAAAATGTAACAAAATGGAGAAAATTTTATTTTCTAGATCTCCTCTAGGGAAGAGAATTGTATGTGCTAAGAAAAAAAATACCGTATTAACCCTTCAAATGATGGTAGAAGGAACAGTGAATGTTCCAAACGGCATTCTCAGTAGAAATAAATAGGAGACAAGTTGCCCTCCAAGAAGATTCAATCTGGTCAAATTTAAAGGCTAGTTGTGCTGAGAGGGTACAAATTTGGAGCCAGAATTAGATTGTTCAAGATTGATAGAAAAGGATTGAGAAATGCCGCAACAATCTTCTCCTACCTTCCCCTACATAGCAGAGTGCCTCTGCTCTAGTTAAACATTGAACAAAGGCACCAAGTTATTATCCTGCCATGCATGCCTACATGTCTCTGTCCAGCTACCTTTCTAGGTAGCTGGGAAACAGGATGACTTTGACTCAGGAACCTGAACCTTCCTGGCCTAGGGTTGAACTAAGACTTGAAATGAATTGTTGGTTTCTGAAAAAAATTTTAAGCCCAAAACTCTTGATTCAAATGAAAGCTTACCACTTAAAAAATAAAAGTAAGGGTAATAAAGTCTGAGAGATTCTAGGTGAGGATGGGAAAGAGGAATCATAATGAGACTCAAACATTCTGAGGTAGACCTATAGGAAGTCCAGTCCCTTGCTGCTGGGGTCTTGAGAAGGGTTATAAACTACTAGGCTACATGACCTCAAGCTTTCTCCAGTTCTGAAATTGTAGGAGTCTCATAAACCTCTCTAAAGGATGAAGTGGTTAAATTTAGGAGGGGAGTATTATCAGAAAATGGCAGTAGACATCTCTAGGCTCTCACTGCCTCATAGAAATATTGAAAAACAAACAAAAACTGTCAGAATCAACTCTATCAGAACTCTGAAAAACAAAGTTTACAGCAACCAAGTGAATGTGGAATCAAGAAAAAAGCAACCTCAAGATAGGAGGAGAGCTTTGTGGCATTTTTACTCACCCATGCACAGTGAGAACAGTAGTGATATTAAGGCAGCAGCAGTCCAGATTCCCACTGTTAAGACCCTGGGCTCTGGCTCAGGAGGGAACAGAGGAAAATAATCCACAAATGATTGTGTATATCTGTTTTAACCAAGAGTGATCTGAAGGACTGATAAAAGGTACTCGTCTGTTTCAACCAACTAGGAACTCAGCAGAAAAGCAGTTGGCATCGTTCAAAAACACTCCAAACTAAACTAATAACACTTTGCCTGGGACAAAAGATTATAGTCAACCTACAACAGACTACCTAAAGCCTGGGAACGAAAGCTAGGAAGAGTTTCTTCAGTAAACTAGAATATGCAAAAGCAGTCATATACACAGGGAAATTCAGAAAACCATGTGCATACACAGGGGATAATTAATGCTCAGAAGAGGCTTAAGAATACATTAAGTGTTCACCTCAGGCTGATTCCTAGGCTCAGTGCAAGCCTAAGTATTGAAGGACTGCCCATCAACTAAGACTGGGAGAGGTGTTTGTTTGTTTGTTCAACTCTGGAATTCAAGGAAATTTCTGTCAAAATACTAGATGAATACAAGCTAAGGGATATAGATGCCAGTGGCCATACACAATATGGAATACAGTCTTTATGAAAAGCATTTGGGAGAGTTGTTAAACAAATGAACTATTATAGTATTCAGCAAACAAAACCCAGCAAACCCTAGGAAAGGGGATAAATCTGTTTTCCAGAGTTACTGTATTATAATATTCAAATTTCCAGTTTAAAACAAAGAATCCACAAGGCATACAAAGAAACAATTAAGTATGGCTCATTCAAAAGAACAAAATTAATGAACAGAAACCATCTCTGAGGACATCCAAAAATTAGAACTGATAAAGACTTTAAAACAAGTATATATCTTAAATATATACTAATAGTTTAAGGAAAACATGACTAATGATCTAAATAAAATAAAAAAAATAATGTATAAGTATAATGAGATTGATAGAGAGAAATTATAAAAAAGCACCAAAATTCTCTGAAAACTATAATAATTGAAATGAAATTTTCACTAAAGGGTTCAACAACTATTTTAAACCAGAAGAAGAAAGAATTAATGAACTTGAATATGGGACAATGGAAATTAGTCTGAATAGAAAGAAAAAAGTAAAAGATAAAATAAACAGAGCCTAAGAAACTTGTGGAATACTATTAAAAAAACCAACACACATTCTCCAGAAGGAGATGGGAAAAGGGGATGGAAATTTGAAGAAATATAGCACAAAACCTCCCAAATTTGATGAAATACATGAATCTATAAATCCATGAATCTCAACAAATCCCATGTAAGATAAACTCAAATAGATGCATGCTGAGACATTATAAACTATCAAAAGACATAAAGAGAATTTTAAAGACAGTGAGAGAAGCAACACATTACATACAAGGGATTCTCAATAAGATTAACAGTTAATTTCTCATCAGAAACTATGAAGGCCAGAAAACAGCAGGATAATACATGGAAAGTATTTAAAAAAAACTGTCAATCAAGAATTCTATATTTAGCAAACTGTTGTTCAAAAATAAGAAATATAAATTAAGACATTCCCAGCTAAACAAAAGTTCAGGGAGCTCATTACCACTGGCCCTGCCCAATAAGAAATATTAAAAGGAGTCCTTTAGGTTAAAATGTAGGATACTAGACAGTAACTTGAAGACATGAGAAATAGAGATCTTTGGTAAAAGTAAATACCTGAGAAAATATACACTCTAGTATTGTTGTGTTGTGATTTCTATTTGTTATTTCCTACAGGATCTAAAAGAAAAAAGCATAGAAAGTAATTATAAATCTTTATTGTTGGGCCCACAATGTATAAAGATATAATTTGGGACAAAAACATTAAGGGGGGCTAGAAGACAAAGCTATATAGAAGCAGAGTTTTTGTATGCTATTAAAGATAAGTTACTATACATTTTAATTAAATTATTATAAATTGGGGGTGATAAATATAATCTCTGTGGTGACCACAAAGAAAATATACTAAAAAGATATCAAAGGAAATGAGAAGGGAATCAAAATGGTTCACTACAAAAAGAATCAATCAAATACAAAAGAAGACTGTAATGGGGGATATGTAGGACAAAATAGAATATGACATAGCATACAGTAAGTCAGTCCTTCTTTATCAGTAATTACTTTAAGTGTACATAAATTCTCCAATGAAAAGGCAAAGATTTCAGAATTTTTTGATGATCCAATTATATTCTGTATACAAGAGACTCAGTTTAGATGCAAAGACACAAATAGATTAAAAATGAAAGGATAGAAAAAATTATCTATGCAGGCAGTAACCAGAAGAGAGCTGAGTGCCTATCCTAATACTGGACAAAACAGACTTCAAGTAAAAAACTGTCACAAGAGACAAAAAAGAACATTGTATTTGAATAAAAATGTTTCATAAAGAATAAATATTATAAGCATATACACAAAACAACTGAGCACCCAAAATAATATAGAACGGAAATAATATAGAACCGAAGGGGGAAGTAAACAGTTATAGAATAGTAGTTGGAGACTTCAATAAACCACCTTTAGTAATGGATATAATTATCTAGAGAGAACATCAGTAAGAAAATAGAGAATTTAAACACTATAAACCAACTAGATCTAATAGAAATAGAGAGAACACTCAACAAAAACAGAGCATTCATTTTTCTCATGTGCACAGGAAACAGTTCCAAGACAGACCATATACTGGGCCAGAAAACAAGCTTCAATGAATTTTAAAAGACTGAAATCATACAAAATATCTTGTTATAGCTTTGTAGAAAAACTAGAAAAATCACCAATATATAGAAATTAAATAACACAGTCCTAAACAATCAATCGGTCAAAGAAGAAGCCACAAAAGTAATTAGAAAATCATTAAAGATACTCTTAACTATAGGCAACAAACTGAGGGTTGCTGGAGGGGAGGTGCATGATGGGATGGGGCAACTGGGTGATGGGCATTAAGGAGGGCACATGATGCGATGAGCACTGGGTGTTATGCACAACTGATGAATTATTGAACACTACATTTGAAACTAATGATGTACTAAATGTTGGCTAATTGGATCTAAATTTAAAAAAAAGAAAATCATTAAAGACAACTGAAAACTAAAACACAATATACTAAAAAAACTTATGAAATGCAGTAAAGGTAGTACTCAAGGGAAATTTAAAGCTATAAACATTTACATTAAAAAAGAAGAAGTTTCTATGGGCGCCTGGGTAGCTCAGATGGTTGGGCATCTACCTTCAGCTCAGGTCATGATATCCAGGTCCTGGGATCAAGCCTCACTTCCAGTTTCCTGCTCAGTGGGGAGTTTTCTTCTCTCTCCCACTGCCTCTCCCCCTGCTTTGCTTTCTCTGTCTCTCTGTCTCTCTCTCTCTCTCAAATGAATTAAAAAAAACTTATTAAAATAAAAATTAAAAAGGAGAATGATCTCAAATCAAATCAATGACCTAACTTTATATCTTAAGGAACTAGAAAAAGAAGAGCAAAGTAAACCCAAAGCTACCAGAAGTAAAAAAAATAAAAAATAAAAAATAAAAAATCAGTGTGGTATAAATTAAATAGAAAACAGAAAGACAACCCAGAGAATCAATGAAAATGAGAGTTGGTTCTTTGAAAAGGGTAACAAAGTTAACAAAATTCTGGCTAGACTGATAAAGGGGGGAAAAAGAAGATATAAATGAAGAAAATCAGAAATATAAGAAAAGACAAGTTATTCTACTGAAATAAAGAGAAATAAGAGAAAACTATGAACAACTGTACTTCAGTGTATTCTGTAACTGATAAAATGCACAATTTCCTAGAAACACAAATTATCTAAACTGACTCAGGAAGTAGAAAATCTCAACAGACCTATAACAAGTAACGAGATTGAAATAGTGAATAAAAACCTCCTAACAAAGAAAAGTCCAGGACCAGATGGCTTCACTGTTGAGTTTTACCAAACATTTAAAAAATTAGCATCAATTCTTCTCAAACTGAAACTATATATATATATATATATATATATATATATATATATATATATATATATATAAAGAAGGAACATTTCCTAAGTCATTCTATGAGGTCAGCCTTACTTGGATATTGAAGCCAGATAAAGATTTCACAAGCAAAAACAAAACAAAATAAAAATTACATACCAATATCCCTTATGAATACAATGCAAAAATCCTCAATAATATTGGCAAACAATATCCAAAGCATAATAAAAAAAATTATATACCATGACCAAATGGGATTTAGCCCAGAAATGCAAGGGTGGTTGAACATTAGAAAATCAATCAAAGTAATCCATCACATTGAGAGAATGTGGGAGTGGAGATGTGATAATCTCAATCATTCAGAAAAGGCATTTGACAAAATCTAACATTCTTTCCTGATATTAAAAAACAACAACAAGGGCAGCCTGGGTGGCTCAGAGGTTTAGCGCCAACTTCAGCCCAGGGTGTGGTCCTGGAGACCTGGGATCGAGTCCCATGTCAGGCTCCCTGCATGCAATGGAGCCTGCTTCTCCCTCTGCCTGTGTCTGTGTACCTCTCTCTCTCTCTCTCTCCCTCATGAATAAATTAAATCTTAAAAAAAACCCTCAGGAAACAGAAGGAAACTTCCTTACCATTATAAAGTGTACTTATGAAAACCCACAGTTAACATCACACTCAATGAAGAAGGACTGAAAGCTTTTCTGTTAGGGGCAGGAATCAGGCAAGGATATCCACTTTTACCATGGCTATTCAGTAGTGTACTGGAAATTCTAGCCAGAGCAATTTAGGCAAGAAAAACAATAAATAAAAGTACTCAAATTGGAAAGAAAGAAGTAAAACAATATGTATTCACAAATGACATGACCACAATGTATAGAAAATCCCAAAGAATCCACAGGAAAGCTAATAGATTAAATAACAGACTCGGCTAAGTTACAAAGCACAGGTTCAATGCAAAAAAAAGTATTTGTGACTCTATACACCTACAATGAACAATCCTAAAAAAAAAAAAAAAAAAAAAAAAGTAAGAAATAATTCCATCTATAACAGAAGCTGAAGGATAAAACACTTAGGAATACATTTAACCAAAATGATGAAAGACATATACACTGAAAACTATAAAACATTTCCCAAAGAAAGTAAAGGAAACTTAAAGAAATGGAAAGATATTCTATGTTCATGGATAGGAAGACATAATATTGCAAAGATGGCAGCTTATTAAAATTCTAACAGCCTTTTTGAAGAAATGAAAATGATCCTTCAAATTCACATATCAATTCAAAAGGTTCCAAATAGCCAAAACAGTCTTGAAAAGGAACAAAGTCAGAGGATTCTAATTTCCTAAACTCAAAACTTACTACAAAGCTAAAGTAACCAAAGCAGTTTGATACTGACCTAAGTGTAGACATATACAGCATTAAAATAGAATTGAGAGTCTAGAAATAATCCCATATTTCTATGGCAAATTAACTTTTAACAAAGGTGCCATGCCCATTCAGTAAAGAAAGAACAGTCCTTAACAAGGATGTGGAGTGTCAGTATAATTGAATGGCCACATGTGAAAGAATAAAGTTGAACCCTCACCTCACATCATATGGAAAAATTAACTCAAAGTGGATCAATATCTAAATACGAGAGCTAAAACCATAAAAATCACAATAAAAATAGGGGTGAATGTTTATTAAATTTGGTTAGGCAGTGACTTCAAAAGCATGAGAAACATGAAAAATAAATCAGACTTCATCAAAATTAAAAACCATTGTACATCAAAGGACATTATCTAGAAAGTGAAGAGTCAACTTACAGAATGGAAGAGAAAATTCGCAAATCTTACATGTGATAGGGTATAATTAATATCAGAATATGTAAATAATTCCTACAATGCAGCAACAAAAAGACAAACAGCCCAATTCAAAAACTTGAACAGACACTTCTCCATAGATGATATATAGATAGCCAATCATATGAAAAAAATGTTCAACATCATTAGTCACTAGGGAAATGCAAATGAAAACCATGATGAGGTACCACTTCACACCTACTAGAATGGCTATAATTTTAAAAATGGAATATAAGTGTTGACAAGGAGGTGGAGAAATTGGAACTCTCAGATATTGCTGATGGGAATGTAAAATGGTGCAGCTACTGTGAAAAACAACTTGGCAGTTCCTCAAAAACTAAATAAAAAATTGCCAGGTGACCCAGCAATTCTACTCCCAAATATTTATGTAAATATATATATTTCTATAGGGTATACGTGCATATATCCCAAAGAATTCAAAACAGAGACCAAAGCAAATACCTGGGTGCCAATTTTTAGTGAAGCATAATTCACAATAACTCCAAAGTAGAAATAACCTAAGTGTCCACTGATGGGTGAATGGATTAACAAGATGTGACATATACATAAGATGGAATACTACTGACTAATAAAAAGAATAAAGTTCTGATACATGTAACAACATAGATGAACCCTGAAAACAGGCTAAGTGAAATAAGCCAGGCACAAAAAGCCAAATATCATATGGTTTCACGTACATCAGATATCTAGAACAAGCCAAATCCAAGAGGAAGAACATAGATTAGATGTTACCAGAGACTTGGGGGTTAGGGAAATGGGGAGTTGTGGCTTGACTCTTGCAGATTCCTGTTTGGACTGAGGGGAAGGAAATGCAAATAGATGGATGTGTAACATTGTGAATTTAACTAATGTTAGTGAATGGGATACTTCAAAGTAGTTCGGATGGCAAATTTTGGTATATATACTTCACCACAATACTGTTTTTTAATAAAGTGAGATCCAAGGAGGCTATTTGACATTTCTTAGTACTCATCTTTATTTCTGTTTTGTACCCCTGGAAGGTTAATGGTATCTCTTTTAGCATATCCAAAAATGTAGCAAGGCTCTCTTTTAAGTAGCACAAGAAAAGCAATGAAAAGGAAGTTGAAAGGTGTGTGTGTGTGTGTGTGTGTACACATGTATAATGGCCTACTCATTTGCATTGAAAAATACAATTATCTATCCATAAAGCAACACAGAAATGAATAAAATTAACTTTAAGCACAAATACTACACATAAACATACAGAGCAAAGGGCATACAATGTTTTTGCTGCAATAAAGTCTCTGCTATTACAGTTTTACATGGGTTTTCCTGCTCTTCACCACATGTTGTCTCTAATCTTTTTATGTTTCTCCCCCTCCTCTCCTTGTTTATTCTTTGCTATAGAGTTAGAATGTTAAATATGACATCAACACTACTTTGTTGCTTATGAACTCCATTTAAAATCTCTTTGTCTTATTTTGAAGCCTACAACTGCTACAATGTCTCCTACTTTCCCCCATCTTCTGTGGGTATTCTCTCCTTCTGGGTTTTTTCATGTGATCAACCTCTGATCTTTGCCTACCCTGAGCTACTCCTGTTTCATCTGTTCTTTCTGAGTAAATAGGTCAGTCAGCACAGAGCAACCTGACTTAAAAACAGTATCATTTTCCCATTAAAATGATACTTTTCACATAAGTCAAATAAAGTCATACCATTCAACACGACAAAACCATCATTAGGAGTATAGACTGATTTTTGTCATAGTCTACATATCCATAGTAAGGTAAGAGGAGGGAAGAAGAGAATCATCTGTGTGTCTTTGGTTCAGGCTACAAATGAATTTTGTCCTCCAGATACACCTAATTACATTTAGTGGACATCTTTGGGAGGAGGCAGAGACCTCTGAAACAGGGGGATGACATCAGAAATAGACAGAAGAGAAGAGATGTAAGAGACATAGGTGAGGGAAAACATGACAGTATCCACCAACGAATTAGATGTGTGAGGTACGGAAGAAGGAATACTCAGAGAAAATACCAAGATTACAGAGCCTGGGAGAAAGGTGTGCTGGTGAAAGAAGCCAGTTGGTTTCAGTATAAGAACGAGATGGAGGGATGGGGAGTTTGAGGTTCCAGTGGGATAGAACCATAAGTGGGAAGACATGTCAAGTAGACCACTGGGATTCAAGAACTGAAACTCAGGAGAGAAGAGAAAGCACGGGACTCAATGAAGCAATAGATGACATGGAAAAGGAACAATTTTAGAGGTAGTAGGACCTAATAGCATGAGAACCAAGCACAGGGTGAGGGGCAAGAAAGTATCCAAAGAATATAAAGTGGGAGGAATTATTTGGCTTGGCAGATAAGTGGCTACAGATAATATTTAAGACAGTAGCTGCCTCATGGTCATGGTACCAGGAATGGCATGGTGACGGCTAGGGGGCTGAGCCGGTCAGGGACCCAACGCACCGACAATCCCTTCCAAAAGGCTGATGCTGAAAAGAAAAAACAGCAAGAGGAAAATGGCCTGTGGAGGTAACAAGGTAGAATGAGGGTTTCCAGCTCATTGATATTTTTAAATATAAAGATGGGGGTAGAGCCCAGGGAGGTGAAGTAAACGAAGGCAGGAGAAGAGCAGGGCCCAACTGATGGGGCAGGGAGCTGCTGTCGAAGGGAGCGACTGGACATCCAGGAAAAAGGTGAAGACGGAGCCTGGGGAAGGAGGAGGACCACTCCTAAGACAGACACGAGCAGCGGAAGCCAACGTGAAAGAAGAGGGAGGGGGATCACAGCCTGCTTGGTGGGTCCAGCGTCCTCTGCTCGCAAAATGACAAGGGGAGGGGCGGGCTGCAGGGTTCAAAGGCAGCCAGGTGACCTGAACGAGAGAGGAAGCAAGATAAGGAGTAAAGCCATGGAGGCCTCGAAGGACGAGCAAGGCAACAAGCTGATGCCCTCTCTGGAAGGGATGGGAGCTCAAGGGAAGCCTCGATCGCACTCAACCAAGTGCCAAGAGACTGCCGGGTGAAAAATAGGGGAAGGATGGCTGAGTGCTTGCCCACGGGAGAAACAAGGTTCCCGAGGGATGGACCGAGGGCAGAACTGAGAGTGGGCCCAGCCAGGGGCCGTGTGGATCCCTGCAGGAGGCACGACGCAGAGGTGTCTCGGGCCTGGCAGGAAAAGCTGCGGCCACCCCAGTTACCAGCCAGCCTCGCCCAAACTGGGTGGAAAACTTCATTAAATACGTGGAATTCAGTAAAGGAAAGGCTATCTGGTTGCTGATTGGCAAATGATACTTGCCACCTCTTCCCCTAGGCTCAGGAGAGGAATGTGTGGTGCTGAAAGGGACAGATTTTGTTTTCACTCCTGTTGGCTGCCGGCATGGGGCCCAGCAAAAGCAGAGTCACGCAAGTGCAAACTTGCTGCTTTTTAAGCAACGAGCTGGCAGGGAAGAGCTCCTCTCTTTATCATGTATTTATTTATTTATAATTTGTATAGCATCCATATCCAAATGGATTTGAGGCAGTTTGCAATAAAAACACATGTACACATGTCACAAGATACTTAAAATAAAGGTCAGAGGGAGCCTAGAGAAAGGAGGATAGATCTTGCTGTAGCATGTTCCTCTGCAGGCAGAGTAGCCAGGGAGAGGAGACCGCCCCAGGACACAATGGGACGGAGGTCATTTTTCTAGGGGGCACTCTCCCACTGCTATTTTAGTGCATCGTGACCACAAGGGAAAACCTTTCGTCTGGACATGTGCCCAAAACAGAGCTCTGAGGGAAAGCAGAGTAGGGTCTGGTGCTTGGTGGGAAGATGCTGCCAAGTATACGTGCATTGTTCCCACTGCCCCCAGCCAGGCGGGAACACCACTGGGGGTGGGCCTGGCCATCCCGAGGCCGGCAGACGGGGCCCATCCACCTCTGTCTCCAGGAGATGTATCAAATGAGACTCCTGATTGCCAAAGTCAGGGTAAGCTAAAGGCAAAAGGTCTGGACCCCGGGGTCTTGGAATCAGCTCCATCTCACGGCTTCCTTTACACACAGCCTCTTCTCCACAGGCATGAAAACCTCACCGAGGCTGGCTTCCAGGTCTGCACAAAAGATCATTGAGTGCCATCCAAGACATCCTCGCTCTCCAAGAATCCTAATGGAGCGGCGCCACCGTGACCACACACGGGGCAGGCACCACAGGCAGAAAGCACAGAGACCGGCCGTCCAGACCCAAGCGTGTCTCTACCCCCCACTCTGTGCTCCTACACACAATGCAGTGTTCTTGTGATACGGGGCACGATGCTGCTTTAGGGAATTTCAGGGAGAGCCCTTCTCTTCTCACACTCTGCGCCCCTGCCCGAGTGCACCTGCCATGACCCAACCTGACCGCAGCTAGAGCATTTGCTCAGGGGTTGTGCAGAGTGGGGAGCGGAGGGGAAGTGCTAACAATTTGACACCTCTCGTGGTATAGACACCTTCTCCATCCTGGGCTGTGACTGCAGTTTGCTTTTTTTTTTTTTTAAATAATGGGTGATGCTTGGGTTGCGGAGGTCTCACCTAAAGGATTCTGCATCTCCTGCTAGTAATATCCAGAGGCAGACATGTTTATTAGTGGGAAAAAGAAAGAAGGGAAGAAAAGATAACTAACAGGGCAAATGCACAGAGTACTGACACTAGAGAAGATGAAAGTGCAAAGACATACATTAGAAGTTGTGGCCTGGGGCACGTTCTTACTAATTTTGTTCTGTTGCTGCTTTGTTGAAGGAAACAGTTCTCCGTTTGAGCCTGGCACAGCTGAGGCCACCCAAGGGGTCAGAAGTGTCCTCGGAGAATGCGTCTCTGGGAAATGCAAAGATCTAAGTGCCACCAGCGCAGAGAAGAGTCCAGTTTGGGCCCACTCATGCTTTTCCTAACTTCGGCCTCTCCTGTGCCCGAGGAAAGGAGGCAGGAACTGGCAAAGAGCCAGTCAGTCTGCACCAGCCCACCAGCGATCCTGCCTCTGCCTGTCAACTGTCAAGGTCAAAGAGTTGGTAAGATGGGCCATCATAGTGGCTCCATGAGCGGGGCTAGCTTTCAAGCTCCACGTGTCCGCGATAGGCCCATTTCTCCAGCAGGCTGAGCACTACACTGATGCCTCATTCTCCCAAGGGGATAAACGGAGGGAAGAAGTTACAATCTCAGATGTCCATGGAAATCTCAAACAAGCTATTTTTCCACTAGGGGTGTGCTGCCTGGCTCCCACTGTTCTTGGTATGCTAACGGTCTCGCCTAGTATCTCCACCCTCCCTAACCACTAGTTGAGTTCAAATACCTTGACATCAGTCTCCATAACTTCAGTTTTTTTCCCTACCCAGCCTGAGAGAGAGGCTTGCCTTCCCTCCATCCTCTGTCATGATCTACAGTAATAGGTTCAAGAGGGCGGAAACTTGGTTCCAGCCTCCCTGATGCTTTGACTCACCCTCGTAAAAAGTTATTGGTGTCAGCGCTGGTCTAGCAATTGCCTCTCCCCCCCCCACGCCCCTTGGCTTCTATAATTTCACTTCCCCTGCTGCACCGTACAATAAACTCTAATGAGCTCTCACATTCCTTCACCAAGCACCCGCCACCACCAAGTCAAACAAGGAGAGAAAAATAACTTCCTGCAGAAAATCCGCATGGCCGTGAAGTTCTAAGCAATTTAACCAATATACAGAAGCTCGGCCCCAGTTCACCAAAGAGGGGGAAGAGAGGAGAACAAGAGGGGTAAAAAAAAAAAAAAAAAAAAAAAAAAAAGAACACTTAAGAACTTGAGCTGAAAATAACTTTCAATATTTTGTCCTAGGATTTGTGTTATATATTCCAATATGTAGCAAGAATCATAATATATGTGACTCGTTCACAATTTTATAGTTACTTTCACCAGGAAATGAACCAACATTCCTTAGCCCCCTACTATGTGGTGGGCCCAGTTGATTATCTTATATTTTCTAAGAGTAGAAATACAGGTTTAAAATGATTTCCATCCCCCATACACATTTTCTGAATAGTTTCATCAAATATGTATATACCATAAAGACACACAGACGCAAATGCACATTTTTCCTTTCTTATCTCCTTGTACCTTTTTGGAGCTCATGCCCAGTTGGTTTCAGTTCAGAAGGGATAGGTGGTCAGCCTGGGTATGGAACTGCCACATAACCACTGTAGTAACTGCCCTCTAATGTACCCCATGCGGGAGCCTGGAAGACATTCCCAGGGAGCTGTTAGTGTGGCGCTCACGGTGGAGACCACACTTTCCCTCCTTGGGTTTCATGAACCACAATGACCCCTTGAGCACTCACTACCACTCTCTTCTAGCGACCACTGCAAGAAGAGAGAGAGTCTACACAAAAGGGCTGAGAAGTTCATATCAATACCAGTGTCAGACAGAGTTGGGCTGGGCCAACTTCCTGGAGGAAAGCTAACCAAAGAGTCACCAGGAAACCTGAAAAGGCACCAGGAAAGTTAAACCTGAAGATGAGAAAGAATTACTCAAAAGCTTTTTACAAATATCACTCTGTAAACTCTCATATACTTAATTTGCTTTCTCATGTGTCCCCTAGTAGTATTAGTCGAGAAAACCTCTTAGAACATTCTTCAAGGGTTTCCATCCTTTCAAAGGGAGAGGTGGGGAAACAGCAAGCCCAGGTAAGAGTATTCCATACGCCCTGGATAAGAAAGTAGAGCATTCTCGATAGAAGAACTAGAGACAGAGATGCAGAAGGGGAAGAGAGGTAAACCAGGAGACTTATGTCATGGACCACTTCATATGTGAGGAAGTGGGCTCAGAAGGCCAGAAACTTACCCATGAGCACAGAATAACTAAGGGGGAGAGCAAGAGCACGAACACACATTTTCTGATTTCAACTGCAATGCTGGCACATGTTTTCTGATTTCTTTTTTTTTTTAAAAGATCTTTATTCATGAGAGACATAGAGAGAGAGAGAGAGAGAGAGAGAGAGGCAGAGACACAGGCAGAGGGAGAAGCAGGCTCCATGCAGGGATCCCGATGTAGGACTTGATCCCAGGACTCCAAGATTACGCCATGGGCCGAAGGCAGACTCTAAACCGCTGAGCCACCCAGGTGTCCCTGTTTTCTGATTTCAACTACAATGCGACCCTTCTAAGTTGGCCTCCTGGTCTGAAATATATGCTCTAATTAATCCTTTCTTTACCTCATTCCTAGGTTCATCATAGAAAATCACTTTCCTCTAGACATCACCCATTTGAAATTTCAAGGGCTCCAGGACCACTTATAGCTGAGACTCTCTGGTATTTCCCTTCACCACCGTGCATCTGATGGGTGATGTTCACACATACGGCACTAGAGCTCTTGGGTTTACAAAATTAGCCTTGTAGCTCTAAGGCTACCCCTTTCTTCCTATTCCTTGGTAGCCTGGGAATGCATGGGAATGGCAGTGACACTGCTTACCTACTAACTGCTCGCCTGCCTTGGTAGAAAGTCAAACCCTGATATGTACCGTCTTCCATCTGATGAAGCCCCTGCCTCGAGTACTTCTGGAAATCTCCAGAGTAGCTTACAGCATCAGAGCTATTCCTCGTGCCTCAGTCTCTCCAGGTACTCTATTAAACATAGCACTTGTCTTCTGGCTGCCCTATACCAATAAGGAGATATGTGGCAAAGTATTCTCTCCACCCTGTACGGCATTCTGTCAAAAGAACCCAAAGGCCATGTTCTTTGAGTGCCAATGTGTGACATGTGTTATGGTATTATATTGTGTCAGGGTCCAGACATGCATCAGGGGGTGGGACTGGGAGCAGATTCCAGGAGCAGCCACCAGGAGAACATAGGTTCCTGTCTGATGATGAAGGCGTTGGCACTGCTTCATGCTCTTACTATTCAGTGTCTTCCCCCTAAGGCTGATGCCCTTCAGCCCCATGCTGATGGATGCTGTGCATATGTCACTACATGTTATTCATTCTGTCCACCAAGTGGCCAAGCTGCCCGAGCCATGTCTAACTTCAAGCAATGGACAAAAGAAGACATTATGGTGCACTAAAATCCCCATCACACGTGATTATAAAGAGAGCAACTTTAATTTACATAAAAAGTAAGTCAAACAAAATCTCTAGTTGCTATTTTTCCTAGAATCAAATTGCTCTGATATACTGTATAATGGATTATGACATGGAGTCATAGCTATATGATGGATTATTTCGGGGTCAGTATGTCACAATACCACAGGTAAAAGTGGTTGGCCCTTAGGAGGAAAGTAACACTGTCACCTAGCAATGCTGGCTGTCCAAAGTGGACGTGCCCAGCATCACTTTCCATTACTTTTCACTTAGTGGCTGCAATCCCATTTTGGACCACTGCCCTGACCACACTGGTGGTTTCATCACTTCTGTGCCATTCATATTAGTATCCCCAAGGCCTAAAAAACACGCCAACTCCATTCCCACCCAGTGACGGCCCAAATGCTGCTCCACCAGGAGGCATTCCCTGATGACACCAGCCCACATTCTTCATCTCATCAGCATAACGTCTATATAAAGTCTATAGCGCTCCTTGGGACAGAGACTGTACTGAATGGTATGTAATATGCATCATGTGGTTGATTAAAATGCTAAGAACGAAGAAATGTGGTGGTCACACTGGGCCTTTTTGGTCACTTAAAGTCCAGAGTTGAATTTCTCAGTTTTGCTACTTAAAAATTTCCCTTCTGCAGTGAGGAGTACAAAATTAAATTTCTCACAATCGTATTTGTAAATATATATATATACATATATATATATTTACATTGAAAGTGTTTGGACATTTTACAAATTCCTGTGTCTATCTGTAGGTGCTTTGGCAGGCTCAATATGTATTATTTTTTTGAAAAAATAAGTGTAGCTTTTGCAGGAAACATAATTAACACTGATCAAGTAAAAGTTGGTATGATAATCCCAGAGTATATAAAGCCGTATCTCTCTCTCTCTATTGATCTATTTATCCATCCATCTATTTATCTAAAGAGACATCTAGTAGATTCATGGCTGGAGATATTACCCACTCATGCTCTGCAGTAAAGAAAAGAAATAGAATGTTCTATAAGGTAACCAGGTAGCCTGAAAGCAAAGCAGATTCTCTGTAATGCCCATTTTCATAGAAATTTATAATGCCATATGAATCCTGGCGGTGTAATAGCTACCACCTCCTCCTTATACTTCACACTGGAGTTGCTTTTGTGTCTTTCTTCTGGGAGAGGTAAATTTGAGGGTAGTAGCCACTATTTACAGTAAAAGGCTGTTACAGTATTTTTCAAGGAACCAAAATAAGAAAACGTTATAAGCGGGGGTTGTGGTGAAAGCAAGAAACAGTGTACCTTGGGGAGCTTCTCAAGGGCTTTTAGGATTGAATAGCATCCTTGGGGGATAAAAAAAAAAAATAGATGTGGGATGAAAGTAATGAGATTTGCTTGCACCTGTTTGACTAAAAGAATAAAGGTAGTCAAACGGACGGTGATTTGTTCCGGAGGAATCCATCATCCTCCACACATACTGCGTGAGGCCTGATGTCATTCTGGGTCCCAGGCATGCGGCTCTGACCCCCACACTTCCTCACCTGAGCCTCAGGTAGAAGGAAAGCCCGTCCCGGGTTCCTGGGTCTCGCAGTTGGCTGTGTTCCGAATCGCGCTGACACTTTGGGGTCCATCGCCGACGTCCGCTGCTGTGCCTTCTTCAGTCGCGCATCCGCATCTACTGAAGCTTTACTGCACGCAAAGCAGAGTGGAGACCCAAAGGTGTCTGGAACGAGTGCGACTTTATCACAAGCTGGGGTGATTCTGTGCTACAGCAGGTGCTGTGCGGCTTAAAGGAAAAAGCAACGGGGGGTGGGGAGGAGATTCGACTGTTTTGAGCATGAGAAACCACTTAACCTGAGGCTGTAACAGGTGATCAGAGGCTTCCTGGAGGAGGCAGACGGGCTCGGCTTGCAAGGAGAGCAGCATCGAGTGGCCCGGGAGCCTCGACTGGCAGTCTGACAGCTCAGCTCACGCAGCGTTTCCCAAACTGTGGCCTGTGGCACATGTGGGAATGCTGCAGCTGTCCCCCAACTCTTCTGGGGGAAGGGGAAGGATGGCTGCGGATCAGGGAAGGTCGGGACTCAGACTGGGAAACCCTGGATTCGTCTGATGCTCCTGGAGGCAGGACCACCCGGTGTTTCAGTGTGCTAACGCTCACTGCGAATGGGCAACACAGGCGTGTAGGAAAGGGCATTTTCTTTTTCTTTTTCTTTTAAATATTTATTTATTTATTTATTTATTTATTTATTTATTTATTTATTTATTTATGATAGACACAGAGAGAGAGAGGCAGAGACACAAGAGGAGGGAGAAGCAGGCTCCATGCTGGGAGCCCGATGCGGGACTCGATCCGGGGACTCCATGATCACAACCTGGGCCAAAGGCAGGTGCTAAACCACTGAGCCACCAAGGGATCCCCGAAAGGGCATTTTCTAAATCCGCATAATGCCTCCTCGTGGGGCCCTCTCCTGTGATGCCAACGAAGAAAGCCTCCGGCCAGCTCTGAGCCCACGACTTCCCTGGCATGCTCCTCGCTCTGGCTCCTGGGGTGAACTTTACCCTCTAGTGCAAAACAAGCTAAAGCACTGTTTCCGCTGACCAGTGGGGCTTCAGGTGCAGAAGGGGTGAGGGCCCGCCCCACGTAACATCTGGGCACCTTCACAGCGTGCTGCTTACCAGTCAACCTCTTGGGGGCAGATAGGAGTCGCTGCCCCTAGGCATTAATATAGCTGGGAAATATCCGTTCCCAGTACCATCAGGGAAATAAGAAAATCTGCCAAAGATTCGTTCTTTTAATTCCAGGTACCATCAGACCGAAATGCTGCACAATTCCTGTGCCGCCTCCAAATTAAGTGACTGGAGGCAATTTTCATTCTATTTTAAATTTCGGCTTTCCTCCGAATAACACAGGACATCCCTCGCTGCTCCATTACCACGGATGGTGCCCGTTTTTGACTTTGATTTCCTACTCAGCTTTTTAAGGCATCGTGTTCACGCAAGTGGACTCAAGGCCCTCAGAACTAGGTCAGGCATTTGCTGGAGGTCATTACAAGGCTACAAAATAGAGCATGCTTAATTCTGTTATTTCTGAAGATTTTTTTCTTCTCTCTCATGTGCATAGAAGACAATCAGTACTTAATTAAATTTTGGAACTGTTCCTGAAAATTTCAGACTGTCAAAGATGCATGTGACCTCCTTTCACCCGAGCCACCCAAGAGAGGTTCAGACAAAAGCATGTAAGAGGAACGAAGTGGGCTTGTCGACCAAAGACATAAGAAACTATAACGATTGTTGCGCTTCTATTTTAAACACTGATGCTTAGAGCGTTCCACCAAGAAAATCCTTAGTGCACAGAATTCATAGACGGAAGACCCAGTCATGAGTTCCAGCTTTTCATTTTTGATAGGGGCTGAGTCACTTAGCGGAGGTAACTGATCATGCGGTGATACGCCAATAAATCCTCGGGGTGGAATCCAATTAGCAGGAGCATTAGCTAGTGTTGGACAGGGAGGGGACTCTGTGGTGACCAGGTCCTGTCCTCAGTTCCCCAGTGGCTGGGTATGTGGTGAGTGACAGCTGGGAATCTCTCCTGAGAGCTTGGTGGAGGGTTAGCTCATCAAGGTTGGGCCCTGTTCCTGAAGCAACCCAAATCCACTGTCAGGCTCTAAAGAACTTTCCCCTTGCACCACTTTGGGGGACAACTCAGTGGGACCATCCCAGCTCCAGAGCTTTCTAATGGGTCAGATGAGGCCTCTGTGGATGTTGTGTTGTGGTCCAGTCACTCCTTGGGACCAACTCTGTTCTCCTCACTTCTCACGGATCTGTAGTCCTGGAACACTTGCCAATCCACTTCTTTCCAGCTAATGTCTATGTCAGGGCCTGCTTCCCAGAGAACCTCATTTGTAACAGAAGAATTCAAAGCCCCAGAGGATCTTACTGCCCCTAGCCCAGAGGTACAGTTATCCGAGAGTACACAACTGGAATTTCAGGATATTTTTTGCACTTTCATTAAAGTTTCCTGATGGTAGAATTTTTGAAGGAAGACAAAATATTGTGTGAACAATTTAGAAAATGTCAAGAGGCAATTCCCTGGCCAGAGTTGTCAGTTCAATGGAATTCTTTCTCTCCTTCCCTTCTGGATGGCAACACGGAAATATGAACCTGACCTAAGAAATAGAAGACAATGTCTCATTATGGAAAGTTTCTTTTCAGTAAGTAAGAAGGAGTTTATCAAAGTGAGTCACATCAACAATCGACCCTGGACAGAAGTCACCTTATTAATGAAGGAGGGGGGACAATTTTTAATCTGCCTGAGATCTCTTACCCATTGATTTCACGTGATTTACCGTGGGTTTTATTCAACAAGAACTATGAGCGGTTTCTGTGCCTGCAGAGAATATTTTTATTGTGTGGTATTTGTCCCCGAATCTGCCCCACTCCATCCTGACATTAAAACACGTTTAGACACCGGCCAATATTGCTTCATCCTATCTTGACATTGTTACCCTATCCCCATAACCTCACACTGGCTGTGTCACTTAGGTCATGAAAAGATGTGAATTCATCACATTTAAGTAATGAGGAATTAGCATCACATGTAAAAAAAAAATAATGTAAAGCTTCTGCATGGGTTGTGCAAACCTAGGCATTGGAAGAGGGGCAAAGTGAAAAAGTCAAATGCTGAGAATTCCAGGAACTGCGGCACTGGTTTGTGCAGAGTCGTTGTTTAAACCAGCCAGTGGCTACTGTGATTATTTTGGAATCAAGACAAACTCGATTTAAGAACCAAGCAACTAAACAGAGCGTTCCTTTCTGGGGGAAAGAGTTACTAAAGAAACTCAAATACATGTTGTAAGGATGCTGCTGGACACAGAATCCCAAACAGAGCAGCTACATGTTCAAAAGAGGTAGTTCTCTCATGCTGACAGACGGCCTTCATCCGCAGAGGAAATAGATATTTCTGCCTGAAATAACAAGATCAATGAGGTCATTTAAAAATGAGGCCCCATCCCTTTGCTATTTCTTAAATTTTTTTATGCAAGTCATATTTGAATGCATTTTGTTTATTTTAAAAAAGCATATATAGTTATACTTAGGAGTATTAAGCAAAAATTAAGTGTATAGAGTAATATCCCTGCCTACACACTCTAATCCCATTTTCCTTACCAAAAATAACCACAGTTATCAACGTGGCATGTATCTTTCAAGGCTTTCTCTATGGACTTATATACATAACTTTTATTTTTATCTTGTTTTAACATAAATAAGAATCATACTGTATGGACTATTCCACATTTGCTTTAAAAAAAAAAAAAAAAAAGCTTTGGCGATCTTTCCATGTCTTCTGGTACCTCCCACTGGCAGCCATTTGTATGATTTTACTTCGCCTATGTTTCTTCGTATAAACTAGCAAGTATTTTCTCCCCCTGAGGAACTTAAAATAGGAATTGATGGGATAAAAGGTATACAAATATTACAGTTTGATAGATACCACCAAACGGTCATGTCAAAAGTTCATGTCAATGTAATAGGGGCTGATTTTATCAAATCCTCCTCCCATTCTTTCCCAAGGACTACTTAGATTACTACATTATTCTACCTTTTTACTCTGTTAATATAAAGTAAGTTTCATTAGTACATTTCCAATCATTGCATATCATTGCATCCTCAGAATAAGCCTTAGCAGGTAAGGATATAGGATTTTTTGGAAGTACTGCTGAATTTAATTCATGTTTTCGCTTTATTATTTTATTTGGGGTTTTTACATCTACAGTAGAAGCAATATTATAGTGTGTATCATATAGTTTTATTCTTCTGTGCCATGCTTGTAAACCTGGTAAGATCTCTTTAGGTAGCTTTATATTATTTTTAATGCTCTGAAAGAGCGTATAAAATATAAGAATTATCTGTTTCTTAAATTTTTGGTAGAATACGCTCTAAAACTTTCTGAGTCTAAAAGTTTTTTATAGAACCAAAACTCCGACACATTTTTTAGTAATTTATCTACTAAATTTCTAAAAATTAAAAATTTCTAATTTTTATCTGGTCAATTTCATTGGATTATTTCTAGAAGATCATCTGTTTCATCTACATTTCCAAATTTATGGAAATAATGCTGTACATAAATACTTTCACAATTTCTGAAATCCCCTGCAGCTCCAGACACTAGAAAATGCAAGGAAAAAGATTCTCCCCTGGAGCCTATGGAGGTAGCATGGCCCTGTCTACACTGTGATTTTGGCCCTGTGAAACTATAGTAGATTTTTGAGCTTCGGAAATGTAAGAAGACAAACCTGTGCTGTTTTAAGTCACAAAGTTTGTGGTGATTTGGTACAGCAGCCCAAGGAAACTAATGTAGGTGCTCACTAGACCTGTTCATAAACACTCCAGTTTTCTTTCCAAGTCCATGGGAGGGCCACACTTCTCTGTTTCTCACCGAAGTCCAGAGAGTGACCATGGGACCTGCTCTCCCCAATAAAATGTGACCAGAAGAGACATGTGTTAGTTCTGAGTGGCAGACTGAAGTACAAAATTCATCACATTCTTTTTCCTTCTGTGGTGATCAAGATTTGGTGCCCGAGTAACTATGATGAGCAGAACCTCCTAAAACCTATATTAAACATACATCAGCAAGAAGTCAATCTTTGTTGTATCAAGGCTCTGAGATTTAGGGGATGTTTGTTACTTAAGCATAACCTTGTCCATCTTGACAAACAGAGATTCTATAAATGTTGTGCTCATTTCCCAGAACCATGATGCCTCCTGTATGTACACCTGACTGCTCTCTCCAGTGTTCCTTCATATTCCTAATATTCTGGTATCTCCCACAATTCTGAACAGACTGTGGTGTACACTGTGGAATTACTGATGGAATGGCTGAGGCAGGTATCCTAAGAAATATGAAAGCTCAACTGCAACTTCCCTTCTCACACCTCTGGGTCCCACCATTCTCTTTCACTAGACAATGGTCTTTGTCTGCCAGGAGCACAGAAATCTCTCTGTCCCTCTACAATGGGCCTGAGTGATGCCAGGCTTCACAAGCTGAATCAGATGAGAAAGGGATCCAAAGCATCCAGACGTCTGTATCAGAGTCACATTCACTATAATTGGATAATTATAGACTGATACCTATGCACTACCCCTTGACCTTCACCTACACAGCACCTTTTATCATTATTACGTGCTTGCTTCTCAAACCCAAAGATTTGCTTTTCTCTTGGAACATCCCAAAGAGGCTATCCTAACTCTCACCTCTAGCTCCCAGCATGGTAGATCAGGATTTACAGTGATTTGGCTCCCTTTAGAAGGGATTAAGGGAGCAGCACCCTGGAGCTGAGACTGTTGTAGCTAACCTGACAAACAGTGTCACCCCTCTTTCTGGACCACAGGCATCATCTCCCAAATGTACCTGCTCTTACCTAGGGCTGCATTACTCTTACAGGGGGCTGTCCTGCATCACATGATGGGAACATCTTTCTCTCCTGAAGCTATGATCTGAGATGGCCTTAGGGAGTCATGAAAAATGTCAAAAACAAGAAGCAACACGTTAGCAAGACCCTGCTTCATATTAAAGCCCTGCCTTTACTGGTGCAGAGATCTGCTAAAAGCTGTTATTTGAAATATCTGTAGATAGTTTGGATCTGTGAATAATTGCTATCCACACATCTCAAATTCTTTACAGTTTTCTGTTAGACATATCTGCATGAGGCTATAAATAGTGAAGCAATGTCGCTCACTGTATAATACAGTCTCTCTGCTTTTACAACTCATCATGAACTTCTATGTAATTTATTTTTTATTGAAGAATTCCAATTAATGGCTTCCTGGTGATTTTAAAGCCTCAAATTATCAGTCTCTGAAAACAAAGCAGAGAACATAATTATCATAAACCGAGAATTTTTCATTTTGAAGCTTATCTGTTTGTGCTAAGTATCTTGTCTGTAAGTAATTAGTGCCTTTATTTTTTTTCAGTAAAAATAATGACCATTCTATGCTACACATCCAAATTTTGTTAACTACTAGATGTACTGTATGTATTATATTTGAAAATGGACCACCTTGGACTAGTTTTAAAGTATTTCATCAAATGATAATAGCAACAACAAAATACATCTGTTTGTCAGAATAAATTATGTGGCATGTATTTAAAAAACCTATTATATCCTTTTGCTTTCTTTCTAAGAATAAAAGCTTCACAAAAATATGTACTTGCCATTTATTACCAGGGCTGCATAACAAGAAAAGACCCGTTTTATCTTCCATTTATAATTCCTAACTGCTAATCAAATTGATCAGCCAATAGCTTGGTTGTAGAGGGTCTTTCAGAAGACCATTTCAAAATGTTTTACTAGAGATAAAACAAAATTCAATGAAATTAAACCAATTTGAATGACAATGTGAACCAAACATTCCTTTAAGTATTCTGAAAACTCAAGTTTCCCTGATTTAAACACACACACACACACACACACACACACGCACGCAAGCGCATGTGTACAACACATAGGGTTCTCCTAATGAAACAAGACTTGCCATATCCTGAGAGAGACGTGGCTGCCCAGGCCAAATACTGTCTGAGAGCAATTTCCCTACTAAGGCTATGAAACCGACTTGAGTCCATGTTAGGGTCAGTTTGCTTCCTCTTAAAAAAAAAATTTCATTTTTTTTTCAAGTTATAAAACATGTTCCTTAAAAAAAACTTGAAAAACAGACATACATGATGTAAAGTGTCTATTTTCCCACTTTCTATAAATAAAGAGCTCATTTACCCACTTGCAACAATTTATCATGCTTATTACAGTGAAAAAAAAGAAGTACACATACAGATTTTTTTAAGGATGAAGAAATATATAAAGTTGTATCTTGTTTATTTTACCTAATATAAGCATTTCCCCATGACACAAAGTATTATTTCAAAAGAATAAACAGCTGCATATTTCATACTAGTGCTGTATATATCATAATTTAACAATTTCCTTGTGTTGGACATTTATGTCACTTCTAAACTTCTCTCTCTGATAAATAATGATGCAATAAATTATGTCTATATGTAATTTTTTAAAGACATCTCTTATTATTTCCTTAGGACATAATCTTAAAGAACTACTAATCGAGTCATAGGTTTGAAAATTTTAAAGCTCTTTGTTATGTTAAAAATCAGCTGTGTGGAAAGACTGTGACACTTTATGTTGCTATATCACTGAATGAGCAAGCCCTTTGCCTACACTCTTCACCATGGTGAATAATATAACACCACTGCTTCCACGTATGCTGACTTAATAACAAAATGTGGGATTTTATATTTTTTTGTATATTTTTGATGAGTTATACGGTTAAATACCTTTAATATACTTATTCTCCATCCGTCCCTCCCTCCTTCTCTCTCTTTATATACGTATGCTTATTTATATTTACTTTTCCCATATTTTGAAGAGGCGAGTTTAAGATTTTTTTTCTCATCCATTTTTAAGAGATTACATAGTAAGTATGCCTTTTGTTTTGCATAATTATTACAAAAATTGTACCACAATATGTCACTTGTCTTTCAATTTCATTTTTGTTTTTAGCATATAAATACTTTTTGACTTCTCTAATTGGTTTTGTGTGTGTGTGTGTGTGTGTGTGTGTGTGTGTATTTGTGTTTAAGAAGGCTTTCTGCCCAGCATGGAGCCCAAAACAGGGCTTGAATACACACCCTGAGATCAAGACCTGAGCTGAAATCAAGAGTCAGGCATTCAACCCACTGAGCCACCCAGGCATCCCTATAATTGTTTTTATACTTAAAGTCTTTTCCTAATAAATATATGATAAATATCTACTTACATGTTCTTTAATTCATATTCTAGGGATGCCTGGGTGGCTCAGCAGTTCAGCATCTGCTTTCCGCCCAGGGCATGATCCTGGAGTCCTGGGATTGAGTCCCTCATTGGACTCCTGCATGGAGCCTGCCTCTCCCTCTGCCTGTGTCTCTGCCTCTCTCTCTGTCTCTCATGAATAAATAAAATATTTTTAAAAATAATTCATATTCTAAAATGTATTCTCTTTAAACTATTAATGATTTATTTTAGTTATAAAGGAAGAGGTAATGTTTTAAGTTTATATCTCCAAATTGTAAAGCAGTTTTTCTAATACCACTTACTGATCAACCACTTCCTTCTCTGGAGATTTGTGATATTTTATATATCGCACCCTACACTTTCATAGATTGGTCTAGCTTGTGGCTCCCTACTTTACTCCACATATCTACCTGCTACACTATTTTGATGATTCTAGTTTAGTAGATTTCACTGTCAAAGAATTATCATCTCTTTACTCTTCCTTTACAAAAGATATTGTATATTTTTTTACTATTTTTTCTTTTCCCATTTTTTTAAAGATCTATTTATTTATTTGAGAGAGAGAGCGAGAGCACATGAGCATGGAGAGAGGCCGAGAGAGAGAGAGAGAAGCAGACTCCAGGCTGAGCATGGATCCCTCATGGGGCTTGATCTCACAACCCTGAGATTGTGCCCTGAGCTGAAATCAAGAGTTGGAGACTTAACCAACTGAGTCACCCAGGTGCCCCATCTTTCTCATATTAATTTTGCAATCATAAATCTGTTAAATTAAATAAAATAATATTCTTGAAACTACACTAAGTTGATTTTTAAAACTGGGAAAATGGACACCTTTATAATAATTAGCCTTCCCATTCATAAGTTGTATCTTCAGACTAATTATTTTGACATCTCAGCACAGTTTTATGGTTTCATTCATATAGTTCCCCCCTTTACCCTGTTCTCTATTGAATTCCCAGTGTCAGCAAATTCCCAGCCTACAGAGCTCATACAATCATTATTTGTTGACCGAAGTAACAATTTGTCAGGTCAAGCCCTTACTCCACCGCTGACTAGCTCTGTGATGTGGAATGAGCACCTTAATATCTTATGATCTCAGTTTTCTCAACTGTAAAATGGTGAACCAACTGTATCCACCTAATATAGTTAACGTGGAAGTGAACACAGGATCAACTCATCAACTTAAAAGAACTTACATAACTTAAGCTTCAGTAAATATCAATGACTATTATAGTTACTTGGGAAGTGTGTTACAGGAAAAATCAATAGAACTGCAGCCAGAGATGGAAGCACAGAAAAAATGAGGAACCGATCACGACTCCCAATATTTTAAGGCTGATTTATATAGAAAAGTTAAAAAATAACTATTAATTGTGACTGATAAGTATTTGTCTTTGGATCCCGTAAGAACCAGAACTGGCTTAGAAGCAAGGCTTGTGCACCTGGGGGATGTGTGCAAGTTGGGAAGGAGTTTGACATGACCAGAGCCCAGGATGATTGCCAGGCCACAGGGAAGCCACTCCGGCAAGCATTGGAAGTAACCACCACAAGTAAAATGGAAGGAACATGACAGAGAAGTATCTCTGGAAAAAAAGAGAATATGTTAAACTCATCCTCCTCAGCTCAAATACAAACCATATTTACCCCCACAAAGTGGGAAATTAAGGAAATTATCCAAATAATTCATATCCTTTTCCAAAAACAGCCCTGTGCCTGGCCTCCACTGGTATGAACACAGTATACTTAGATATTTGAGCTCAACTGCCCAGCTGGATAATAGTTTCCATTCTCCACTTCAGTGCTCTGTAGACCCAGCCATAGTGTTTTTAAAAAGCCAAGGACTAACTTTAGCCACTGGTCCTGCTTTCAATAAAGCCTTATTTTAATAGAAACACTGTGTCTCTCTTCCAAGTCCCCACCTTTTTTAGGCAGCTTGCCAGCTGAAGGCAAAAAGAGAATTCTAGCACATTGTCCCCAAATTCCAGGCAGATCACAAAAATAAACTGTCCCAGAATGTATTCCTTTTAAGAAAAATTGCTTATTCAAGGCTTGCTTTTCGTGTTTGCCTTCCTTCTTCCCTTTCCAGACACTTTTTCTTCTAACATCATGCTGTAAAGTTGCCATCTGTCTCAAACACATACATACACAAAAGGGAAATCCACTTACAATGAGTACTGGAAAGAAGAAAAATAAGTTGGTTACAAGTGGGTGTTCTGTAGCACAGGACTTTTCCAACCCAGTGGCCAAAATGTGAATTACCTCCCAGTCAATAGTCTCCTAGTTTGGTTTTCAAGACAAAAGTAAAAATAAATTTTAAAAAGTTGGCTTTTCGTTTTTTGTGTTTTTTTTTTCTTTTAGATTTACTGTTGCACAATATTCCCAAAGGAAGACTTGATTTTTACAATTCCTAAAATCCAGAAACGCAAGACACTGCCAAAGATTACAGGTTGATTGAAAATTGCCAAGTTTGCATCTGAGGATGCCCTGAACCAGAATTGCCTGGGACACTTGTTCAAGTGCATCTCTTTACTGCATAAATTGGATAGTATCATTCTTTTGTTAAAAAAAAAAAACACTTGATAGTTGCCCATTCAGTCAGAAATCCACATTCAGATTTCCCACTCCTGCCCACAGACACAGGACATGCCCAGGTCCGTCTCCACCATGATACTTTATGGGCTGGCCTTCTTCCCTCATCCACTCTCTTGCCAACCTCCTCCTTCTTGGTGGTGCTCATTCACATGCAGGATGTTCCTGTCTCGGGGTCTTTGCACGAGCTCTTCCCTCTGCTTATTCCCTCACATCTCCAAACGACAGGTTCTTCCTCCCTATTTGAATCTTTGAACAGCCATCACTGTCCATATTAGCAAAGGCAGTCCCACGTAACCACGTATCCATTTATTATACCTTATTTTTCATCTCATTTATCAATCTCCTGGTTTAACTTATCAGTTTATCAGTTATTTCCCTGCTCTCTCTCTCTCTCTCTCTCTCACACATACACACACACACACACACACGTACACGTATGTTTGACTCAAAGCTTCACAAAGGCAGTAACTTGTCTGTCTTATTCAAAACCTGTTGTCAATAAAAAGTGGCTTATTTGGCACCATCTCAAACCAAAGCAGTTCCTATCTGGGAGTAGGGGCCTAGGGACCTGAATTTTAAATACTCTCTTAGATTACTTCAGAGTCCTTTAATGTTTCAAAAGTCCAGATAATAAATAATTTAGCCAGGGCTGGACAGGCACACTTGACTTCGCGTGACATGCTTTCCACTGCACCAAGCTGCAGTTTTAAAATTGCTCGTCTATTTCAAACAGCTGCTTTAGCAGGGAAGTCATTTGGAGATTCATGCTGGGCTTTCACTGTAGATGCAGATTAAGTGGTACCTTAAACTGCTTTCCTAAAATTCAATATTTCTGTCTCTAGTGTAGGCTTGGTCTTTGATGGGAAGCCTCAGAATTATTTGTGCAGATCAAGGGAGAGAACATTCTACAAAGAGCTGGGACTCATTCTCAGCTGACTCACTGACTGCTTATGGGACCTTGGGCAATTTTATTAATTTCTCTGGGTCTCATCATCCCTATCTGCAGAGTGAGGGTGTTGAGTTCGATTATCTCTACAGTCCCTCCACATTCAAATATTTTATGATGCCAAGTCATCCCAATTAATGCAAAAAGAGCCCCTGCAGTTGTATTCAGTATTATGAAAGGAACTGTGAACAGCCCAGCATTCATGCCATGCAGCCCAGGCCAACCACAATCACCCAACTCTGGTCTAATTCTTAGCATCTTGTCTTGTGTCAGAAAGACAAGAAAATATCCCATGCACACTGAAAAAAAAAAATGCATTTGTGCTACTTCCATCTGATTCCACTTAGATACCAGTAAGAGATGTTTGGTTGGGCACCTGGTAGGATGTACAACAGTTCTGTTTGTTAGAAAATTCTAACATCTGTCAATGACCCAAATAGAATGAAAGAATGCTCCTCTGCCCTTCATCTTATATGCACACATGCATGTGCGCATGCATGCACACTCATTTTAGAAAGGCCTAACAGGAATCCCCTATTGTTCTGAGGGACGCTAAAGCCAGAGTCAAGCTTCATGTTTTCACTTGAAAAAAAAAAAAAAAAAAAGCGTGGAATAAAATCATCCTGATGTTTCTAAAGGAAAGAGGAGGGTTGTCTTTATTTGCCAGAACTGGCACAAGGCAGTCCCTGATAGTCACTGCCAGGAAGTTCTTTAAAATAGAAGCCAACTGGTGTACAATGGATGGGGGAATGTTTTGGGCAAGGAGAGAGGGTGGCAGGGTGCTAATGGAAGGTACACGAGAAGCTGATGAATGAGTAAAGCTAGGACTAGGCTATCACATTCCGAAAGCAGGCAGCACAGATCATTTTGGTTATATATACCAAGGAGAAGGGTTTGGAAAAATAGGGGGAAAAAGGCACTGCAGTAGAATTTTTCTTACGTAAACTTTTAGAAATTTGATTCTCCATCTTGGTTGTGATTCCTTTCTGGTCTCCAGTCCTTATAACATATTCTACCCATGGCACCTGAGATTGCTCCAATTTAGAAAGAAAACATATCACCTAATGAATTACCAGTCCACTTCCCTTTCAGTGTCACTCTACATTTAAATTGTAGATAATTTATATGTACGAATGCAAGCATAAGATTCATGAGGTGTGAGTGTAAGCACACTACCTGACTTCTTAAGCCTCAGGCACAAATCAGTCTTTTTTAAGCCTCACTTCTTGTATAAACAATAACCAATGGAACCATGTTCTATGGTAAAATATATGAATTATCAAGTCCTTTGTGTAGGTGCTCCTGTCTATCTTCTGATACCTGTGGATCTCAGCTGGGAGAAAGAGGAGGACTTGCCATAAATTTGATAAGGCCTCACCACCTAATGAAGAATAGTAGGCCTTATTTGTTCAATAAACAAGCAGTGGTATTGGGAAACAGACCTGGATCTCACTTTCTCCAACCTACAAATGTGTTCTCCCTCATAAAACTTTACCAAGTCGTTGACAGTTAGCCACAATGTAGATACAAGGTTCCATTAAGACATTGTATACTTTTCAATTTCAACAGCTCACATTGTAGATGTGATCAAAAGAGTCTGTAAAAGCTATTTAAAAGACTGAAAGCATTATACAACAGTGCAAAATGTTATCCAGAGAAAAATGACCACTAAAGATTAGAAAGGGAATTATTATGGCTAGCAACTAAGACAAGGAAATCCATTGCTCATTACCAGACAGTAGGAGATTTTCCTCCATCAGTCCTACAGGGTAAACTACTAATGTTTAAAACATACAAGTAAAAACTGCATGAAGATCTCATAATTTCAGAGTATTCTTCGCCATGGCCTTTAGAGGCACTGTCCCAAGAAGTCGCCTTCTGCAGGAGCTACATGTTATCAATGCTATGTTAATGGACCTTGCTAATTCATTGGGTCCTCTTAAACACCACATCTTCAGGTTGAAAGGGAACCATCCAAGGAGCCAGAAGGCTCTAATTTCTGATAGTTGTTCTTTGTGATTTGGTAATACCAAGCAAGGTGAGAGAAGATGGGTAGTAAACAGATCCAGAATTTTCTAGGAGGACAGTCTAAACAAGGCTCTAAGAAAAAGTCACTGAAAATGTCAGTCTAGCCAGCAGAGAAAGTTTCAGGGAGCAGCAAAGGCATGGCATATACTTTTTCATCTATTCAATCTGACCCTGGGCCCACTGCCATAATCTTTTTTAAGGTTAGTGGTGGGAAGGCTGCCGCCTGAATGTTTGCAGAGGTCTCTAACATCCTCCCCTGAAGAACCCTAAACCTCAGGCACTATTTCAGAGGAAATGGACAGCACAAAACACAGGCAGAAAATTAGCCACAGCAGACCCTGGATCTAAATAAGTTCCACTAGCCTTTCTGAAATCACTTAAAGGATGGAGTTGTCAGAGGTGGTAAAGGGGGCAAATGTAGAGTGTGTGTGTGTGTGTGTGTGTGTGTGTGTGTACGCATATGTATGTGTATTTTTCCCCCAATGTGGACCTTTGCCCAAATATTTTAATAGGTGTAGCACCAAAAAAAAAAAAAAAAAAAAAAAAAAGGAAGAAGGGCAAAAAAAGGGAAAAAATCTAACTATTTAGCTAAGCAATTTAAAAATTCTTTACAAAAAAAAATAATAAAAAGAAAGACTTTAACAAAATTGCAGCTATAGCAGGTCTGTGAGGGTAACTTAGTAAAATACTCAGTGGATGGCTGCAAACCTCTAATGGAAAGTCGTATAAGTGGCTGAGGCCAAAGTAGGCATTAATTACAATGAAAAATCAGTTTAGAGTAGGCCACAACTAAATTGGAAGCTGGTCCTCTAGGTAAAACAAAGAAAGTGAACAGCAGCCTCAGATTTGATTACATGGCAATACAAGAAAAATGTGCTGTATGTTGTCTATTATTAAAGCTGCTTTGAGGCCCTGTGTTGGGTGCCTCAGGGATTTTAATAAAAAATTAGTAATAGGACTGCTGCCCTGGCTCACTGTGGCTTTTTGGAGTATTTGTGGGTTCAGGGCTGGTCCTGCAGTGCAAATTAAGTCATTTCAGACAAGCATTCTCAGAAAGTGTTATGTGATAGCAAAGTTCAAATACTGCACTTTGGCTCTAAAAGGACACAGCCCCCCACTGGAGGCTGATTCGGAGTTTCAAAGAAATAATAAAATTTCATCATCAGGAGGAGGAGGGGGAAATAAAAAGAAAGTGGAAAAAAAGAAAAAAGAAAAGAAGCAACTGGTTGTTTTGTGTGTATCTTTGATTGCTCTTGCCAAATACTAGTCTTGGTATATAAACTATATGAGTGCATAAAATATTGCCAACGAGTGAGTTAATGGCAGGGAAGGCAACTGTTAACCTGGGATTTTTCTTTCTTTCTTTCTTTCTTTCTTTCTTTCTTTCTTTCTTTCTTTCTTTCTTTCTTTCTTTCTTTTTTGTCTTACAAATGTTAACTCTATAACTCTTTTTATATTGATGTAGTGATATTAATAATATTGTCTTTATTACTAATATTACCACTGGGTCCATGGCACGACCGTATATATCCTAGCCATGAAACATTAACAAAAGTTCACCCTGATTAAGAAACCAAGCCTATAAATCTACATTCTTTCAAAGATGAAAATGTCTGGGGCAAATTATTTTCTATAAGACAGTTACGTGAAAAAGATACTTCCCAGTTTTTCCTAGGTATACTATAGACATGATGATTGGCATTTGCTCCTGAGATAAATAGTCTTTGGTCTTAGAAACCTGATAAATGTCATACAGGTTCGATAAACTGAGATTGCCTGGGTAGGGGGTGCATGTCCCACCTGTACCCTTGCCCAAATATCTGAATAAGCCCAACAAGGGAGACAGAATGAAGTGCTGATGTATGATGGAAATAAGAGGCGTGTACCTGTGTAAGCACGAGTGTCTGTGGGTATGGGTGCGGTAGTAGAGACAGAGGACTTTGAGTGAGAAAGAAAATAAACTTTTGTCTACGTTATTAAAAAATGTTTTGTCATAATGTTTTTAAGTTTAATAAATAAAGGAAATCCTAAACATCATCAAATAATATCTAGTTCTAGAACTTGCCTAATCTGTTGGCAGAGGATCTGGTATATAATTTGACAGCTTTCAAGAAGTTCTAGGAAATCCCAGTTGTGCCCAACCATCTTCTTCCTCTACCTGATGGCCAATACCCGAAATTATAGGAGTTAGAGAGCTACACCTTGAAGTTAACATGTTGAGTGCTATTAAAATGCAGATTTTCCTGCAAAAAATCTTTTAACCGTGGAATACATGAGGAAACAGAAAGTACAGAGAAAGAACAATGGACCTATGAGATAGGGGATTGGTGGGAGAAGACTGGAAATAAACTTTATGGACACAATGACTTCTCTAAGGGTCATCTCTCAGGGCCTCAGACAGTCTCTATGGAATCATAGAATAGCTATCTTCTTCTGAAAACACATACCAGAAGATGGAAGGTGCCCTTCAAACAGGAAAGGACCATGACTTCAGACCACAGGGGTCACGCAGACTTAAAAAGCGTTCTCCGTTCAGACCTCTGGCAAATATCCGTTGAGCATTTACAAGGTGTCAAACATTGTTCAAACTTCACACAATTCCCTTTGTAATCATCCCCAGGTTCCCAATGGTGCAAGTCTCAGAAAATTTTCCCAAACCGTTGAAAAAGTGGGGCCAAAAACTAAACAAAGGCCAAGAGAGGATAAATGCCTGGGCAACGCAGAAAAGATGCTAAGAGAATCATAGTTTGGTTCAAGCACAAAAAGACCTGATAATACTGACGTGCATTCAAAGTTGTCAGCTGGAAAATGCCAACAGGTGGCTTCAGTTCTTCCAGCCTTTGGTTTGGGTGATCATATTTCTTTTCTGATTATATTTAAGAAACAAAAACCTCAATGGCAGTGATTAATGTGTTGTACTCCAGCAACAGCACCAGTTTCAAAACAAACTATGCAGTATCATCTTGTCTGATAACACATTACATCGTCTTAAATATTTTCAAAGTAGGGTACTCAGTTTTTCAGAAGTTATATAATCGTGATAAGGATATTTCAAATGTATGTCTTGTTCAATAACAAGCAGGCTACTGAGTTATGAAATCCATATATATATGGAATATATATATATATATATATCCAGGAATCTCAGAATGGAAAAAAATCACATATTGAGATTTAAAGCAATGATAGACTATTTCTGTTTATACATATATATATATATATATATATATTTATATTTTAAAGACTATTTTTAAAGCTGGTCCTTTCAAAGTGAAATTTGTTCCATAATTCCTTATACACAGAAGACCTTAAAAAGTAGAACTTTCCAAACTGGATATGTTTTTTCAGTGCTTATGACTCCTTCCTAGACCTGTGCCATCTGCACAAAACCTTCATGCAAGGATTTGCGTAAGTTCACAGGTGCTCAGTATTTAAATAACAAGTGTACATATTCCAATATTATGCAATTATTGTTATGTGGAAGTCAAAAATACTCATTGAAATTTAAACTGAATTCACTGACTCTATTGCTGTCTCCAGATGAGTTTGGAAAAAATACATTTTCTACCCATGTGAAAAATGATAAAAACATCTAATATAACTCCCTCCCCTGCAGAATTCGAATTGTGAAACTGTAAAATTTAAATTTTTATTATGCCCTATGGGGAGGGAAAGATGTACAGAATTCAAGTCTTTGAGTCTTCAACCAGCCCCAAAAGGCAAAGACCATGTCCATCTTAGATCTTATTCAGAACTGAATTCCCATCACTCATGATAGTATCTAGCAGTGTCAATAAATAAATATTTGCTGACTGGCTGATGGCAATGTCAGAAACATCCTAGTAACACTACTAAACGTGAAAAGATGACCATTCCTAGCACTTACAAACCTCGGGGTATATATAAAGGCAATCTTTATATGTCAAGTTTCCTCTTAGTGAGAACAGTCTTTGGAGTCAACATGGTTTTGTGTGTATATGTGTGTGCATGTGCATATGTGTTTATCCTTCAGTTTGGCTTTTAGGAATATAGCCCAGTCCTTCTCTTCAAGACATTCATCATCCACCGGGTGATCAAGACAACCCCAATAACAAAACAATGTCTTAGCACAGTGCCATAGTACAAGTAGCAACACAGTCTAATGGAAACACAAGCAGCACAATGTTTTCTCTATGCTTCCTAATGATGTAGGACTGGAACTGGGATGAAAACTGAGGCCCAGCTCCAACTGAACTTGCCAATGAGGAGTCACAGCAAACTTTTATTAGCAGTTTCAGAAAAGGGGTTAAGAAGATGCCAGGAGCAGAAGGTTGAAAAGTGAAAAAAGTACTGTGAGTTATGAACAGACTTGTTTTCAAAAAAGCGTTGTTGAGTAGGAAGGAATCTGGAGAGACTGGGTGTTCACATGAGGAAGATGGGTGGCCACTCAAATTGAAGATGCAAGAAAGAGATAAGAATACCTGATAGAGCCATGGTCCAGGATGCAGGATACAGTCTCCAGGAATTAGTCTTAATTGGAGTTTCTATAACTTTTTCTAAATCAATAGGGAAGGAGTAAGAAAGGACAAAGATACAAATAAACATGGAACTCAATGGAAAAGGAAGTTGGAAGCACTGCTACCTAATAAAAATAATAATAGCTCCAATTGAGGATCTACTGCATTCTGAACTCTTTGATCGTATCATGTCATTGAGTTTTCCTGACAAATCCTATGAAGTTAGCAAGGTTTTCAAAATAAAGAAATGAAAGTTTAGAAGGACTAAGTCAAGGGTCAAAGTCACACAGATGGTAATTGGTGAAGCCAAGATTCTGATTTAGCGAAGTCCAGAGTCCATCATTCTTCCACCATACCAGGCCAACATCCGTGACCTTGCTTTTCTTTATGAAGGTAGCAGGCAAACTACACACTAAAAGAAAGAAGACTAAAAAGACTAAGACTTGATAGTTTAAACAAATAATAAAATATCAGAAAAAAAAAATAGAAACGGTAGACCTGCCATTAAAAAGTTATTTTCAACAGCTTTAAAAGTTCAGTTACGGTTGAAAATCATTAATTTTTATCAAAATCACAAGATTCCTCAAAATTAGGGGGATGAAGTAATTAATAAACTGAAGGTTTGAGATAAAATGTAGCTGAAATGATTTACTGCTGTGCCCACGTCAGATGCGAAGAAGTGATTACAAAAGGGAGGTGAAGGATGAGTACAAAGATGAAAAGATCTTGATGAGGGGAAAGGACATGAAGACATGGGAGGGATGAACCCAGAAAGGAGAAGCTCAGATTAGCTGGTTGAAGTGGATAAATAGTAACATTGTAATCAGAGCCACTGAGATGAATTGCTAAAGGATTGAGGGAGGGGGAAAGATAACGGGGAGAAAAGAATACCAAGGAAATAAAATCACTAGCAGATTAGTACATTACCATGATGCAGTTTGGGTAGACCTAGGATAATGCAGGAGACTAGTTAGACAGGAAAACCCAGAATCCTAAAGGAAATTGAATAAATTACTTGAAGATCGATAAGTACATATGGGAAAGATACATGGATAGATGGATGGATAGAGGGAGAATGAGTATGTACCTCAGAAAAGGAGATTGGTTGAGCAAAATAAGTGCATTGTCTTAATATACCAAAATGAACAGACCAATTATGCCACAACTTGTTTGTTTCACATATGAAACATATGTTTCACATATCCTCCTAGAGGATAATAGGTTGGGGACAACCAAAATTAAAATGCAGCCCACATAAATACATCAACAAAGTACAATAATAGTAATTTTCTTTACATAGTGGTATTATATGATTATTTCTTCTTTGTACTTTCCTATACAGCCCAAATGTTCTGTAGTGAACATATGTTAATATATTACTTGTAATATGAAATACTATAATGTATTTTAAAGAAACATGTATTATATCACACCGTAGCAATAAAAAACACTACAAACTTTAAGATTTATTTTTTATTTTAGAGAGAGAGAGCACAAGTGGGAGGGGTAGGGAGAAGGAGAGAGAATCTCAAAAGGACTCCACACTGAATGTAGAGACCTAAGCAGGGCTCGATCTTATGACCCTGAGATCACGACCTGTGCTGAAATCAAGAGTTGGATGCTTACCCGACTGTACCACCCACGTGCCCCAAGACACTGCAAATTATAAGCACATTTTAGGTCTTATTGGAAGGCCTGGAAATTTTTTGTATAAATATATAGAAGACCTATATAAATGTATATATAAATATATATATAAATCACATATATATGTATATTATACCCATACATATACACATATACATTGTTCTACACATACCCACATGCGTGTGTGTGTGTGTGTGTGTGTGTGTGTGTACTTAGGTTTAAACACAAAGGACACAAACACACATTATCCTCCAGGAAAGGAGTAAACGTTAACTACTATACTATTAACACTACTATAACAGTAACAAAAAATTTTACCCTGAGAAATTGAACTAATTGAATTAAAAATTGAACTAAGTATCAGAATTTCTCTCTCAAATTCTGTGGGTGAGTGGCCAGTTTTCGTTAAGGAATAAATACATCCATATTGCCTGATGGTGTCAATGCGGAGCTAGATCTATGTAAGCCTTCTAAATGTAACCAATCTATTTGCCTCTCTTTGGATCCACACACTACAGGCTGGGGCCCTATTTTCTTGTGCCTCTTGTAGGGGATTTTGGAGGATTTTGGACTATAGCACCCATTCCACTGACTTTCTGCACACTGCTCTCCAGAAAGGCATGCTCAGGGACATGAGGGTATAAAGGATTCAGACACAGAATAAGGCCTTTCTCCCTTGTGACAGATTCCACTTTGTTTTAAAAACCAGTCTATAAAAGGGAAAAGGAAGTCCCCTTTTGTTTGTAGGAGGGTTCCTGAAAACGTAGCCTGGAAAGATTGTTCAGCCCTACTCAGGATGCTCAGCCCCATGACGGGCACCCTGATTGGTTCTACTTTTACATCTTTAAAGATGAGATAGTATTGTTTCTTCCACAAAGATTCCTCTGCATGTGCTAGTATCAATAAACATTTCGATCAAGGCACGTTTTCTAAGTCAATAATTGACATCACATATATGATTTTAAACCAGAGTGAATTATTTTGCACAGTAATACAGTGAGGAGCTGGAAACATGGACAGGGAACCAAACATGAACTCAAACTTTTAAGAAATTTAGGATCGAGGGGTACCTGGGTGGCTCAGTCAGTTAAGCATCTGGCTTGAGATCAAGTCATGATCCCAGGGACCTGGGATGGAGCCCAGCGTCAGGCTCCCTGCTTGGTGGGGAGTCTGCTTCTCCCTCTCCTTCTGCTGTTCCCCCAGCTGTGCTCTCTCTCTCTCTCGTCAAATAAATAAATAAAATATTTTTTTTAAAAAAGCAATTTATGATCAACATTAAATAGAGGTCACAACATGCCACCAACCCCATTCCTTCATATGCTAACCCACTGAAAATAAAGATTTTTAGATCTTCCCAAAACTGTTCACACAACTTCCTTCCAATGTCACCTGAAAGGAGGGAAAAGCGTGCATGAACAACTTCACGGGTGAACCACCTTTATGTACACTTTCTAGTCTCGCTTGTCCACCCTGCCACACAACCCCCTGTTCACAGGTACCTCAGCAAAAAAGCCTTGCAAAATCATTTATTTGAAACCCTACTTATTTTTTCCTGTATCATCATTCATTTGAACCAAAGTGTCTGCTCTTATTACCACCCCAACTACTACTGATGAACAAAAAGAGGGCTTGAATTTCTTGAGTCTTGAGATTTTCACCTCTCTTAAACATATACTAAAGACCTCCTTAGTCAATATTTTCACAGACAGTTGTAATTAATCCAGGTTTTACTTAAGCTAACAAATGACTCTCCTTCACAATAAGCAGTGCAAGCTGATTCACGAATTTGCTAATGTCCCCCGGGTTGCTGACAGAGCCCATGGTTGCAGAGTAAAGGGGTGTGGTGTAATCAGAAATGTATTTGGTCTTTGTCTGGGGGTCCTGGAACAAAGCTCCTAAACCCCTTTCCTGAGTGATAGGACTCCTAAGGAGATCCCTCTGAGCACACCTAAATTTATGCTAATGAGGTGACTTAGGATGGGGCCCCTAGATAGCCTCAGGATGAGGCTGGTCACAGGAGGCCCAGTGATTACAGGGCTGGAGCTTTCAGCCCTACGCAGAGACCTCTGCAAAGGGGAAGGAGGGCTGGAAACAATCAGATTTGATTGGCTTTTAGGTTGGTTGTAGCATCCACATGCCTGGAGGGGGCACACTCCAGGTCCATGGGGATAGAGCCTCTTGTGCTGAACCTCTCACCTCATGCATCCCTTCATCTGGCCATCCTTCTGTATGCTTTATAATATCCTTTATACTGGTAAATGCAAGTAAATGTTTCTTTGAGTTCTGTCTGCGAGTAACTTTAGTGAATTATTCCAACGTGGGAACCATGAGAGCCTCTGATTTATAGCCAGCACAGGTAATAATCTGGCCTGAGAGATTGGTGTCTGAAGGGGGTCGGGGTGAGGGCAGCCTCCTGGGACTGAGCCCTCAACCTATGGGATCTGATGCTATCTCTAGGGTAGACAATGTCAGAACTGTAGGCCACCCAGTGAGTGTCCGCTGAGAACTGGAGAACTGTTTGGAATGGATTTTTTTCACGCATGGAAGAAATCATGACAAATGATCACACTCCCCTCTCTACCTTTTAAAGTAAAAGTAAAAGTTTCAGCATTTCTAAGGGTACCAGGGACAAAGGGGATCAAGGTGCTGGGGGTGCTAGGTAGTTGCAGGTTAAACAAGATGTCTAGGATAGGTTTCATTGAGAAAGTTAAGTTCTGAAAAACGACGTGCAGGTGAGGGAGTGGAGTATACTAGGACTTGGAGCATCCTTGATCTGTGCTTGGGGTAAAATTAGCAGGCACTGTGGCTGGAACAGAATGATCAAGGGAAGAAAAATAAGGAGATAAAGTCAGAACCTCCTGGGCCTTTGTAACAAACTTCCAACGTGACCGGCTTAGAAGGACCAATTTGGTTGCCATTTAGCAGGTCAAATGGGACAGAAACCTATTAAGATGCTACCGGAATCATGGAGGCAAGAGATGATGATGGCTCAGACCAAGGTATCAGCTGGAGGTCACTGAGTTGGGGTTCCATTCCGAATGTCTTTTCAAGGTAGAGCCAACAGTATTTTACTGGCAGATTGGATGTGGTAAGAGAAAGAGAAGAGACAAGAATAATTATAAGGTCTCTGATCCAAGCATTGGAAAATTGCAGCTGACATCCACTGAGATTGGAAAAACTGAATAGATCAACTGTGGGGGGAGGGGGCAGGGAGGGGAGGAGGATTAGAAATTCCTTTCTGGATGTGTTGGGTTCAAGATGTCTATGCAAGTGTAGGGGAGAGGTCTTGTGGGCAGTTGGGTATAAGAGTTAAAGGTTTCGGAGAAAGAGGTCCAGGCTAGAGAGATTGAAGTAAGGAAGAGGGTGGTTTCAACTTTTTTCTTCTCAACCACTCTTAATAGTTTGGAAAATCTATGTCTATAATTAGTACATCAGCACCCCAATCCTTTTATGCTACGGTATTTGGACAGAAGGGGGGTGGGGGGATGGAAGGAAGGTAGCAGATTGATTGATTATTGGGAGATTTACAAACTGAGAGTGTGTTATTTCCCTAGGCTCAACCTGCTTCAGATACAGGGCAAACTCCTGAGCAGTTGAAGTCAAATCCTAAAAACCCTTAATCCTATTTTCCCATAAATACACATCTTTCAATGTTTCTAAGTCATTCCCAGTAGATTTTTCCATTAGAAATGGCTTATAACATCTTAGCTTGAAGTTTATCAACCTCCAACCTTTCAGGAAAATCAGCATTTGTGAAGCAAGCGTTGTTTTACAATGCAAATCATCATCCTTAATTTCTCTGCTGGTAAAATAAGAGTTACAGGGATGGGTTTTGCTCCTGGTGCATGTGAAACAGAATACCTTCCCCCATATTCCGGGTTTCGGGGTGCCCTGTGTCAGAAGACACCTCCCACAGAAAAATCACAAGACAGGAAGGGAAGAGGAAGGAAAAAGAAAAGATTATCCCTTTTAATGGTCTCGGGTACATTTTTCCAAGCTGACTGACTACTGGCCCTTTGCTTTATTGTCAACTGCTCCTTGAAAGCAGAACAAGCCTGGGGCCTTCTGGGCTGGTCTGCAGCTCCAGCAATGCCAGTGTCAGGCAGGCCCAGCTCACAGGTGAGCCTCTACTGCCCACTAGGCTCTCACCACCTACCCAGCGAGAGCAACAAGAGCCAAGAAAGGCAGGTTCCTGCCCCCTACCCCCAGGAACCCCTACCTGTGGGAAATCATCCATCTGGGTGTTTCCATCTGCCAGAAGAAGAGTTAATCCAAGGGGCTGCATCTGCATCCTCCTAACCCTGCCTCCACCAGCTAAGACTCTCCCCATTTACTAAGAGAGAAAGAGAGAGAACTTTCTTCCCCTCAGATTTAGTCTCGAGGACTTAAATATATGCCTGAGAGTAGGTGTGGACAATTAAGAGAAAGAGAAAGGAGAGAGTAGGAAACTTCAGCACCGGGATTCAACAGAGCCTTGTCTCCTCTGCTGTCTTCATCTGCATTAAATTGGTCATGACCTTCCAGGTGTCTTTAAGGTTGAAGTGTTTGCTGGACCATTTCGAGCTGAGCTGCGGGTCCACGTGACCCTCCTGACATCAAGAGGCAGGCTTTTAAAAGAACAGAGGCACCTTGTCAGGGCTCGGGGGTCACTAATAGCCTGCCTTGAGCCCTCCAAGAGGTCATGTTCGGCTTCCTCATCCAACACAAAGGGACTGGCGACGGAGGGGGGAGGGGAGGGGGGATAATTATCATTCTGGTGTTTTTTTCCTCAGGCCCCGAGTTATGCTCCATGTCACTGTGTTAATGTGCCTGCAACCAGGGAGACACATAATGCTCCTCTCAGCCCTGTTTATTAGCAAGATCCATTTGCAAAAGGCCCTTCTTTTGTGCCACAATATGAATGTGCTTTGATGGCAAATAATTACGGGCAGTCCTTTTGACATGAAGATCCACAGGCTGCCCTAGTTAAGCCAGTAATTAGCCTGTCCTCCTTTTTTTTTTTATATTATTATTGAGAAACTACAAATTATCCTCATATGTGCACCGGCCATTGCTTTTTCTCCTTTCTCTTCTCCCACTCTCCCCTGCTCGCTCGCTCGCTCCTTTCTCTCTCCCTCTCCCTCGTCTCCCTCAGCACTTTGGATAAGCGGAATGCAGCTGCACAAAAGCAAGATAAAGCTCGACCATCAAGATGATGAACAATCTGGATGAAGAGCCTTCGAGATGAACACAAAAGCAGGAGAAGTGCAGTTGATGTAGGCCTGGACAGCTGAAGAATGCTGTGGTCTAAGGATGAATAGCCCTCATTTGTGAATATACAGATTTTCCACAATGAATAAAAACTGAGTGGAGGTCACAATAAATAAACTTTTTCCCCCCTTCTTCTCCAATAATAATTCAGGTTCCCGGCACCAAACAGCTGTAAATTGAAGGTTGTGCTTAGTTTTCTCAAGTCTCAAAGGGGATAATTAAGCTAAGATCACATTGTTTGATATATTAGTGTAATGATGAGCTACTATATTCTGCTTGTTTCGAGTTATTTTAGTTTTTTTTCCCGTTATCTTTTTTTTTTTCAAATTACATTTCAAAAACATTTTAAATGTAAGAACAGCGGTTCTGAAACAGAGTTTGCCCTGTGTTTGGATCTATTTGAAATGTATTCATATAACATTTAATTAAAGCGGCAACATCCCCCCTTAGAAAATGTGTGGAGGTAGAAATATCTATATTATCTGACTAGTTCTGACATAATCTTGCCAAAAGGCTGACTCCTTTTCCTTATTGGTGCAAGATAATTAGACCATCATTAACCTCCTGAAGCATCACTGTCAGTATTTCCTGGTGTTATAAAATCAGGATTTGGGAAGATTTTCATAATTTTGCTTAAGATCACCAAGAAGGCAAAGATCAGTTCTGAAACATGCTCAGCTTAGAAGATTTCTGAAAACCAGAATCTGCAAGCCTACACTTTATAAAGCGCCTCAGCCCACGGGAAATACTACGAACGGCATCCCTTTGCTCTTCATAACACCGTCTCCTATTTGTGAAGTCTTGACAATAAAAAGGCCTAAATACTGCTTTGTATTTTGTTAATGTAGGTTAGGTTGTCAGTTTTTTCCAATATTTTTTTTTACTTGAAAATGTATTGGAAAATCAGAATATCTACATCAAATAAAAAAGAAACAGGACATTTTTAGAATTTGTTTTCTTTTTTGGGGGAATGGTAACCATAAAGTATTCCCGACTTCAAAAGCAGCCATTTACTGCAAATGTTTGGTGGATTTTGTTGTTCACTTGATCAGGTAATTGATCATTTTTCCAAGGACCTTCTCTCTTCTCCCAGGTTAGTCCCAACCCAGAATGGGGTCTATCGTATTCACATTCAGGAAGGTGTCCAGATTTGGACCAGGTATGGAAAACTAGTTACAAGCAGGAACACTGAGTGGGGAAAAGTATGGATAACCCACCCTTGACTCCACTGTGATCTCAGCCCCATGAAAGAAAAGGAACTTCTGAAAGGTCCTCACCCCGGAGACCTCCCACTCAAGGATAGCCCATCCGTTGCGTGATGGTGTGCCACCCTTCCCCAGGACTCCTCCTGGGAGTCTACTCAGAGGAACCCTAGGGCACAGCAGGCAATTAAATATCCTGTCCGTGTGTGCAACAGGAGAAAGCACAGGCAAAGGAAAACAAGCCTGGAGCAATCCAAAACAGAAGAGTCCGAGCCCACTCACAAAGTGCACCTGAGAGAGAATCCTCAGACTCATCAAGTTTGCTTTTGCTCTGCTGCATCAGTAACCCAGCCAGAGACAAAGAAAAATCAGGCTGTGGGCCTCAAACAAAGGCAATCATCCCTACCTCTATTTGCTGCCATCTTGGGGCTGTTTTCTAAAGGACCATCACATCCTTTTGGAAATGTTATACAGGTTTAGGTCAAGGAAGCTTAGTTTAGGAGTTCACTTGGGTCAAATGTGAAATAGCTTAATAAACTTTTAAGTGCTGGGAGCAGGCCAGGTCTGGTATGATGTGCAGGCCTGTCTAAAAATTCAGCTAATTAGCATTTCTCTCACCTGACTCCTTAAGACTTATTAATTCCGCCTACAATTTATTGAATGCCTGCTATATCCTTGGCACTTTCCTAGCTGTACAATCTAGCAGAGAAACAAAACAGGTCACAATCCTGCTTTCATTGAACTTACATTTCTGTGGAAGGAGATAGAGAGTAAACAAATAAGTAAAATATAGCATATCAGGTAGTGATAAGTGGTAGAAAGTCGTATGAGACAGGAGAATGTGGAGGAAGCGGGCGTATTTTACGCAGGCTGGTCAGGAAGGCGACCTAGGAAGGTGACATTGACTTGAACGAAGAGAAAAAAAGGTGTCATGCGAAAGTCATGCAATTTTGGGGGGCGGGTAGAGTTTTCCAGGTTAAAATGAACCTTTGGTCAAAGGCCCTGAGGCAAAAGGGTATTTGGCAGGTGTCCCCACCAGTAAGAAAGGGACGAAGATGAGGTCAGAGAATGGACAGAGGGTGAGATCACGCAGAGCATCTCACCACGAAGCTGAAAGGAACTGGGGTATTTTACTCGCTCTGGACTTCCAGCTAATATGCTCCTGAAATTAAGTTTACCTACATGAGGTACTGAAAGGAATATTCGAAGATGACAGGTGATTGGGTGACACACCGTAGTTTCCTGTTGTGAATATTAGGTGTTGACTATCAAAAATACGGTGCGATTAAAAATGCCTCCTGTAAACACAAACAACTCTCTTCCCTCCAAAAAAGAAAAAAAAAAAAAATAGGTAAGAGATTGGAACAGACACTTCACCGAAGGAAGATACATGGATGGAAAAGAAACACATGAAAGGTTGCTCAACATCATCAGCCATTAGGGAAATGCAAATTAAAACGATGAGCTACCACTACACAGCTACTCTAATTGCCCCAATTAAAAAAAAAAAAAACCGACAATACCAAATCCTGACAAAGATATAGAAGCACTGGAACTTTTATATATTTCTGGAAAAATGGTAAAACCATTCTGGAGTAGAAGTTGACAGTTTTTTATTAAGTTAAACATACACTTACTATATGACCCGGCAACTCATCACTCAAGGGAATCCCGCACCCATGTCTTCACACATGAACACACATAAACCTGTGCACAAATATTTAGAGCACTTTCATTTATAGTAACTAAAAGCTGGAAACCAAATGTCCATAATGTGGGGAACGGATAAATAAATCATGGTACATTCACACACTGGAATACTCAACAATAAAGAGGAATGCTAAGAAACAAATATGGATGAAACACCAAAGTATTTTGCTAGGTGACAGGAGCCAGAATGGAAAGGACACACACTGTGTGATTCTATTTATGTGGCATTCTAGAAAGGGCAAAATTATAAGATCAGTAATCAGATCAGAGGCTTCCAGGGGCTGGTACATCATAGGAGGTAAATTGGCTACAATGAGGCACGAGAAAACTTTTTGGAATAATGGAAATATTCTCTCTTAATTGTAGTGAAGGTTGCAAACGTTTATCAAAATTCATAGAATATGTACCTAAAAAGGATGAATTTTATTACATGTAAATTATATCTCAAAAAATGCCTACTGCAATATTGTCACATTCTCAGGTGAGAACAGTAATCTAAAGATGATAGATTTTTAAAAATTAATTTTGGAGCTCCCGGTCTTCCCTACTGAAGGCATAATTAATTTGTTAAATAAGCTATCCTCACTGATAGTCTAATCTCGGTGTTGTATGGGGAAGCAGTGTTCTCAGGGGGCTGTGGGAAGAGGAAAAAAACAGAGATGCAGGCCCTATGAGCAGGACCAGACATTTCAAAAGTGGCTTTGGTCTATCTCTCCCATTTTGCAAATGTATTCATCTGGATATTTTATCACACCTGGGCGAGGCAAGGTTCCCCCCTCCCTCACCAGCAGGGTCCCTGGGACAATCTAGTGAGCTTGCAAAACAATGCAGTCTCTTTGCTCTGATTTCTCCTCATTCAGCCAACAAATCAAAGACCCAGAATCAATCCAGATACTTATTAAGTATCTATTATTTGCATTACACTTGAATAGATACACAAATGTGGTGCCTACTCTTAACAAAATTGAACAAAATTCAATTAGATAGGCAAAAATACATATATGAAAAGAAACTGAAAATGTAAAACAGTATACAGAAAGTGTCACTTAATTAGTGCAGGCAATTGCTATCATTCCAAACAGAAGTCTTGTACCCAAGAAAATAATACTTATTATCATCATTCATTGAAAGCCTGCCTATTGTCCGCCAAGCCCTTTACATGTATCATCCCATTTAATTTTCATAACGATTCTGAGATTCGAGGTTTTTTTTATTTTTTATTTTTTTCAAAGAGTTTATTTATTCAAGAGAGAGCAAGCACAAGTAGGGGGGGGGGCAGAGGAAGAGGGAGAAGCAGACTCCCCGCTGAGCAGGGAACCCATCTTGGGGCTGGATGCCTGGACCCTGGGATCATGACCTGAGCTGAGGGCAGATGCTTAACTGACTGAGCCACCCAGGTGCCCCGAGATTTAATTTTTAACCCAAATTTACAAATGAAGAACTGGAACCTCAGAGGCTTTGAGCAACTTGCTTGTGGCCCCTCAGCCATGAAGGTGCCAGGATATGAACTCAGGTCCATCTGACTGCAAAGTCTGTGAGTTTTCCACTATCCTCAGCTGACTTAGTTGAGAAATAGTCATGAAAGTGGTTGAATTTCAGCTAAACTTTATAGGGTGTAGAATTCTATACAGGCACCGATGAGATCAAGTGTGATGGAAAATCCAAGAATTGTTCAGAGGCAAATGAAAGCAACAGAAATACAATGTCTACTTCGTAAATATTGTTAGATTGCATCCAGTATGGGTGAGCTCTCAAATATTTTATCATAACTTTAGTGAGTAAACAGCTCCCTCTTTTTTATTTATATCTAGACACTAAATCAGGTCAAAACATTTCAAAAGTAGAGACCTCTCTTGCTGAAATGAATTTTCCATGTTAGGAATTTTCTTCAGGGAGGTGGTGGTGGAGAATTCATTCAAGTTGGCTTAGGTGAGTTATTCCCTACTATGAACCTCCCAGCTAGCTTTAAGAAGAACGGAGAAATGCAATAAGACCTACCACAAACCACAAATAAAAATACTCACACTCTTTTATCCCTGAGTTATAGCTTTAAGATTAGACATTTAAAATCAGGATTATCTAATGCAACCTAGGCCTTTTTATTTTTTTTAAGGGTCACACATCTTGTTTTGCACAAACAAAAGGGCCTTCTACACACCCAGCCTCCCCTCCCCCATCTCAGTCTTCTGATGCTCAGATAGCACTGGGGTAGGCAGTGAAAACTTTGAAGCAGGCATACATTGCAATCCCAGTGAAAAATAATTAGAAAAATGGGCACTCTCTTATACTAATCTTTTTTTAAAAAAAATAAATGGTCAGATAGTAAATATTTTCAGTTTTGTGGGCCATAAGGCTTCTGTTGCAACTACCCAATTCTCGGTGGTACCACAAACGCAGCCATAGACGATACTTAAGTGAAAGGGTATATGGCTGTGTTCCAGTAAAACTTTATTTACAAAAGCAGCTGTATCTCCTGCTCTAGGACAGAGGGGGCAGTCTTGCTGCTCACCTTTTATACAGGCCAAGAGAAAGGACCTCAGGAGTTGTGAACTGCCACCCACAAAAAGTGTTGCCCACCATTGCAGCTCACAGACTGGACACGCTGTCTACTTGTTCTCAGCCACTATGTCCTCCGTTCCGGATTTGGTCTTTTCACTCGTCCAGCACTGAAACTGCTCATGGATTTCCATTAGCAGTTGTGGCAAAGGCAGTGGATTTATTAACTCTTTTTCTTCACTCAATATCCTCATTTATAACAAGGTGTTTTCTGGAGAACACAGAGCAAGATCAATAACCAGAATGGGGAGATGCACAATGCTAGCTACTCAGTTCTCTTTATTCCCCAACTTCATTTATGATCGTTTGCTCTCTGCCTCCGTCTCTCTCTCTCTCTCTTTCTCTCTCTCTCTCCTTCTCCACCCTCGGATTTTCGTTTAGCTCTGATCCCAAACCAGGTACGTTCTGTGGGCTCCTTATTCAAATACACGGTTCAGTTGGTTATGGTCAGGTTAAAGCAGAATCACTTTCAATTTATTATGAATTGGCAGGAGAGCAAGATTTAGATCTACAGAGAAGGCCGTCTTCCTCTCCATTCAAACCCCAGGACTCACCAAAGACATCGTCAATCAGCAACTGATTTTAAAATTCTCTTAAAAATGTTTTACTAGTTCACTTTACTTGGCATTTTTATCGCTATGTATATCTGTAAAGTCGTGATATAATTAGTAAAGCTATTAATGTTTCTTATGCTTAGCATTACAAATGCTATAAATCTAGCTTATAGCAAAATAAATAATGATGATAACACTGTCAAGCATCTGTATAATTGCTGGATGGCTTTGTGTAAACCAGAGTATTAGCCCTGTTAAACAGCTTACTCTGGGTCCCTCAGCCACACTCCCTTTGAACCATTCATGGAGCCCAGAAAGCACCACGGAGTAAAAGCTCCAGGATCCCCCTTATATTTCACAGCACAGGACAGCCCAAGCTTCCTGACTGGTCCTCGATATGCCGCTTCGGTCGAAACAGCGGTTCCTTTCACTAGGGCAGAAGAGACATAATGAAATTCTATACCTGTTCTTTTGCTAAACTAAGATTCTCCAAGCCCCTGAACTCCCCCTTATCTGCACACTTGGCTGGGCTCTTAAAATTTCCCACTCTACAAGAAGGAATGTTCTAAACGACATAGAACCCTACTTCTTAGCAGGGTTTCCCTAAACAAAAGCCCCACAAATCTGAGGTCAGAACCCTTTCCTTAGGGTGATGACAACTCCATTTGTCTCGCTATCTGGCTTATACCCTGCCCCCTACCGACACCCAGAAGAGGGAATGTAATCTTATCTACAAGTTCTTCCTAGCATTCCTGTTCTCAGTACGCAGAAAAGGATTAAAATGAACAGCCCTGCACACGGGTCCTGAGTAATGGGCCTTCAAAACCCAAAGTATTAGACAAATATATCAGCTGTGAGATAGAATACCAAGGGCTCGTTCCACAGTATCAGCATTTTCAACTTTCATTCTAAAGTGACTGGATGATAAGAGGGCACAATTCGTATTTTGAATTCAGGGCGAGAAGATCTTTTTAATAAAACTGTTTTTACTAGGTAGCTATACATCATTTCTTACCAAAATGCAAAACAAAGCCCAGGTCTTTTTTCTCCTTCTCCCCAAAACATCCATAATGATAGATTTCCACTGTATTTTTTCATTCCATGAATGAATTTTTCAAGCCAAACTTTTCTTGCCGCTGTTGTTGTTGATGGCGCCAAAAGGTTTCAGGGAATCTTTCTTTGCTCAGAAAGCGGCCTGCAGACCCAGACAGAGAAGGAAAGGAAGTTGTTTGGGTGAATAATGAGGGCTGAGCCAGAGTCTCCCATGGTGGCAGGCGTGAGGCCAGATGAATAGGATAGCACTTTGTGTGTTCAAAAGGCAGTCTCTTTTTCTGTTATCCTTGGCCTGTTGCGCCGGGCCGCTAACCAGTGGATGCACATTATCATTCATTAGCATTTTTATGGCACTTGATATTTGCAGTGCACATTACAAATTGTATTTGTTAACCTCACAACATTCCTTGTGAGATCATCGCCACTGCTCCACTCTTACGGAGCAGCCTGTGTTCAAGGGGCCACGAGCGAACGAGCAAGATTAAGAGGAGGAAATGTAAGAGTTTGGGATGCGATGCTATCAGGGACATAAGGGAGGCTCGGGTGGAGGATGCGCCTGGGCCCGGGCTGGCGGCTCCGCTCTCCACAGTTTCCTTGGTCTCTGAGATCTATCACTTGCAAGCTAATGCAAACCCTTCACGAACCTCATCACTGTCAGACTTATTACTTGATGACAAGGCTCACATGGGTTTTGTTTACTTTGTGCGATCGCTTTTCCTCTTCTTTTCCCAGAACTGGGCCTTTTACATTTCGACAAGCAGCCAGCCCTGCTGTCATGGATGGTGAAGAACACATGTTTACATTCCATGATCTTATGCATTTTACAGATCAAAACCTCCCTCCGGTTTGGTTTTTCTGGAACCAAGCGTCCTTCTAGAACTCTATACATCCTCGTATGACGCCCCTCTGGTGCCTTTAGTCACCTTTTCTAAGTTTTCTTCTAGGTCACGCATGACATTGATAATGTGACTGTCAGATGTGGACGCTTAAGCCATTTTATGAGTCCATCCTTATGCTTCCTGTTGCCAACGACTGAGGGGCAAGGCCCAACAAGCAAGCGCATGATGGTAGGTTCCAGAGAGAATTAATGGCTGAACGAAACAGAGAGCTCTGAGTGATCTGTTTCAACTGGGCAATCACACTGACCTCGAAGAGCCCAATTTCTAAAAACCATCAGAGAGTAGCTTCCAGCTTGTCTCAAACTTCTTTCCCAAGAAACTGTGGAGATGGAGGACATGCCATAGGGAGAGAGGCAGACAGAAACCAGCCCAGGAATGTCCTTGCAAATGTATAAAACCCTCACAGAGCTGCTAGACCTCCCAGAGGTCCCACAGATACAGCACGCCAAGCTGCCAACCTCATCTAAATGACTGGCCCGGATTCAGGAAGATCCCCTCAGTCACAACATGATTTATTGAATGCCTACTACATGCATTTTGTTTCATTTTGAAATAATTTGATTCCCAAATGTTATAAAATTGGCATGAATTTATACACACCCTTCACCCAGATTCCTCAACTATTAACATCTTACATAACCATCATACAACTACCCAAATCAGGAAATTAGCACTGAAACAATGTTATAATCAAGTCTAAAGATGATATTCAAATTTTGCCAAATATCCCATTGGCATCTCCCCCCACCCTTTTTTTTTTCTGGTCCAGTATCCCATCTTGGATCACACATTACATTTAGACAGTTTCTCGATCAGTCTTTTGTCTTTCATGACCTTGATATTGTCGAAAAATATTTATTTATTTTTACTGTCTCCCAATTTGGGTTTGTCTGATGCTTCAAAATAATTAGATTCAGGTTATGGATTTTTGGCAAGAATATCATAAATACAGTATTGTGTCCTTCTCAGTGCATCATATCAGAAGGCACATGATTTTGATTTGCCCAATTATTATTAGATCATAAACATCATTATTAATGATGCTACTCTGATCACTTGATAAAAGTATTTGTCCAGTTTCTCCAGTATAAATTCTATTTTTCTCTTTGTAATTTATATGTATCTTGGGGAGATGGTAAGTACGTTGAGATGGTAAATATCTTTATTTTTCACCATACGTTCGTTCACATGCTGATTTTAGCATCCTTTGTCTTTTATATGCCAGAATTTTGCTAAGCACTTTTTATGCCTTATTTCACTTAATCCTCACCTCCAAGGTAGATAGTATCATTTTTTACTAGCCTCATTTTATCAGTGAGGAATCTGAAGTTCAGAGTAATTAAGCAATGTGACCCAAGAAATATAGCTACTAAGTGAAACAGCCAGGGTTTGAACCTAAGTCTGATTCAATTACTCTTGCAGATGAGAGAAGAGGTATACAAGTGTCTATAACCTCCATTATTTTTTCTCTGAGCTATCCTATTTTGCTACCATTAGTGTATCACTACTGAGAGGCATAAATATACACCTACCAATGCTATAATTATTGACATCCCAGGCCAAGACAAAGTGAGGAGGATGTTATAGAGGAAACACAAAGATATTATACTCAACTCAGCTGAGGTTGGCACAATATTATTTTTCCTTCTTTTTAATGTTTTTTTCCCTTTTAAATTCAGCATAGCCCTTTAGTTGGTTGGCATGGCACAAAGCAAGTTGATAGAAATGGCCCAGTTCTTTATAAATTTAACCCTTAAAGAAATCAAGACCAATGGATTATGACATAAAGCACAGGGAAACTAGCTGACAAGCTCTAAGAAGGAGTTAGGGATCTCTAATATTCAAACTGTGAGACAGGTATTTCCTGAGGCCCAGATAAACAATGTCTTGAGAGAGAGATCCTCGACACCGAACGTTTAATAAATATATAGCCATTGGAAAACTATCTTCTCATTAAATAATACCAGTTTATACTATTTTTTGAGTCCATAAGTTGAGAACAGAGTCCATGTCTATCTTGTTCCTCAGTGTATCCCCCAAACTGAGCACAGTAACTCACTCACAGAGTTCAATAAATATTGAAGTGAATGTTATGGTCAAAGTATCATGTTTCAAAGAGTGTTCTTGGCAGGATATACGGTGATAAGTGAGGTTTCTGGAGAAAGTTGGGGAGGTATGAGTAGCAACTCAACCTGATAAATATATTTCTAAAAATGATTTCCTTGGGCCATTAAGGACTCCAAAAGCATTTCATCTTGTCTTAATTCTACACACCGCCGTGGAGCTCATCTTCAAGAGAAAAAGAGTTGGCCAGGGTGACACATTCTGTTGTTGTTTTGTTTTGGGTGAAGTTATTTACACCGTTTAGGAACCACCAGCACCAACACAGAAACAAGTATCCTGCTTCCATGAAACATTTCTGTATCAGCTTCCCCCCGCCAGCATCCCATATTAGTCAAATTCTTTCAGTTATAAGTTATAGGACCCGATTCAAGGTAGGAAAGATAAAAGAAATTAGTGGCCCACATAACTGGCTTCAGACACAGCTAGATACAGAAGTTCAGATGATGTCACCAAAAGATGTCTGTTTCTCTTGCCATCTCTTACTTAGCTCTGCTTATCTACGTTCAGCTCAAACTGGCTCTCTTCACACTGTGTCAGAAGAGCTGCTAGCAGCCCCTCGCTCACACATTCCCAGCCTGGCAAGCCCAGTGGAAAGAACAAGTCTTCCCTCCAGCTCTCTCAAGAGAGTTTCAGGAGGATTATGATTGGCCAGATGGAGTCAGGGGCCCTCTCTGAACCAATCAACATAGCCAAAGCAGTGAGCTATTCTGACTCACCAGGCCTCAGGCACGTGCACAACCCTGTGTGCGGTGGTGGGGAGCGGGAAGTGGGGAAGCCCAGTTGAATCAACCATGTGGAGGGAAATTTTCCCACAGTAAAGAGAATTTTGTTGCCAGAAAGTGAGTGGAGAGAAGTAATCATCAACAGTTAAAAATGCCGGATGTTCATTACAGTCGACACTTAGCAGTACCTGAGAATCTATTACGCTTGCTCTCATCAGCCTCTCTTGACCTGTCCTGGCACCATAAATACTTTCTTTTCCGACCTCCAGTGGTGTTAACTCTCTAGTCATGTACATCCCGTACAGATCTGTAACTGGATGTGGCATCTCTAATAAAATGACAAGCTCTTAGAGGACAGAGATCTTGTCTTACTTGTCCCAGGCAATGCTCCTTCGATTCTTGCGCAGTACACATAACAGACACTGCACAATGATCGCTATAAAATTTTAAACCAGAAACTTCTGTTATCATGTCGGCTCCTCCCAGGCCTCCTTGTTGACTCTCTGAAATTCAGTCCAATGTGGGCTTCTTCACATAAATGGGCACCTGACCCCAAAGCACTATCCTGGGCAAGAGTCCCTTTCTGTTTCGAATCATGACAAAGAGACCCACGCAGGTACCTGGGACCAAGATTATGCCTGGCCCCAAAAAGTCCTTCTTTCAAAAGTTAGCAAAGACTTTCTGAACTAGAAAGTGCAGAAGAAATTCTAAATTAGATTTTAGCCCCTGCCACTGATAGAAGAGGAGCTGCCATGTAAGAAGTGGAAAAAAAAAAAAAAAGGAGACAAAAATCCCTCGGTCCTGTAATGCCAGCCCCAGTTCTGCCTCCTACACCAGCAGTTGGCTTCCACCGGCCCGCTGACCTTGTGCTGGGAAACTGGTCACGTGCAGCTCAATTTATCAGACATCACCTGCCTGGGTGCATGCTTCTGACTTTTGTCTGTGTTTCTATTACACAAATGCCACAAATTCTGTCTTTGCAAGATTGAATTGAAGATTGAGCTGCCTGAAAATCCAAAGAGGGGAGCCTCTCCTTCCCCTCTGCTCCAGCTGGAGCCCCAGGGCCGGTCTCTAGCACATCCCTAACTGCATATGGTTCCCTGGAGCAGATCTGGAGATTTATGTTTATCCAAGTTCTCATGCCCGCTGGCCCTCTGAATCAAAGGTGGAGTTATAAACCAAAGAAATTTACTGCAAGACTCTAGTATGCGCTTGTGAAGCTGAAGCATTTCGCTCCTTTTTAATAAGGTTAAAAATAGTTACAAGTGGAGCATTGGAATAAGGGCTTGAAAGAGCTCTGTGGTGCATCTGTGACTTGGGCCTGGCCGACATTTACAGCCCTGCCTATTAAAAAGCCCAGGCCTGAGCGGCTCCTGCTCCTCGCCCTCACCAGGCGCACTAACACGCAGCCCGTGAGCTACTCGACGTCTTCAGCCTGGCGTCTGTGGCCCAGAACAACTGATGGGGGCCGGCCAGCCTCTGCTTGCAATTATGGGGGAGGTCATTTTAACTACCTGTTGACTTGTTTCACATTAAGGACAGCCAGCTGATGGAGAAAAGCTCTGGCAAGAGAGGAGAGCAAAACCTCACCCAGGGTTCAACTTTGAGATGGCTGAAAATAAACCTGCCCGAGACGCAAGTCCATGTGCCTGCTCCCATCGCCCTTTGGGCCTGGAGGGAAAGAGGAAAGCAAATTAATCCATAAAGCCAAAGACCAGGAAGGAGAAACTGAGTTAGGGATCAGACCCCAATCGTCAATCCCCTGCCCACGTCAAAGTCACACTCCATGCGCCTACTGAGCAAACCTGTGCACTTCTAAGCAGAAAGCAGCAGCAAAAGCCCCATGCCTCCTGCCGCAATCTGAACGCTAATGTGATTCTAAAACCTCAGATCAAAGGATCGAAAGGATCCTGGCCAAATGCCAGGAGGAGTCATGGCTCCTGACAGAACTAAATCAGGTCCAATCTGGATCTGAGAATAATAAAGCAATTAACCACGAAGTGACAGAAGCTGAATTTCACAGTAAAAGCAGTGCTAACCAGCCATTTAGCATCATGAGAACAAGACCTCTTTCTTCAGCCACCTGCGGTCACCACCCCACCCCCTGCTCTATAACTCCCACCCCCCTTGCAACTCGTTGAAAGCAAAAAGATTAAGCCCAGGCCTGCACTAACAGGCAGACAGGGGTGGGGGCAGTGGACAGACCCCTCATTCAGAGGCCTCCAGAGGACACGTTGGCTTGGCTCGGAAAAAAAAGAGCTTACTAACTACTCCGAACTTTCAAAACAAGGCTCTGGCTACTTAGTTAATTGGCAGAGATGAAAGGCAAGGGTATGATGAGAAATGGTGGTGCTATCAGAAATGAAGGGGAAAAAAATCTGAACAACAGTCTTGGCCTCCATCACTAAAGAATCTCAGAAAACAAAAAACAAAGAAACAAAAAATAAAACAAAACAACAACAACAACAAAAATCCCAACTGCCTGGGTTTTTGAAAATCACACTTACTCATACAGGTCTATGTTGATACAACCGTGAAGGTCTGACCACCCTTGCTTGTTTTACCCCCAAATATGCACACATGCACGCACGCACACACACACACACGCAGAGTATTGCTAACATTCGTATTTTAGAAGTGGGCTCTGTCTTTCCCACCTGCTGTGGCCAGGTAGTAGAACATATGGACTGCCAGGCCACCCACTGATAAGAGCCACCTTCCTTAACAGCTGCAATGAACAGACTGGGGATAGAATTTTAAAATTACATAACTTGTTTGCGAGTCCTTTGGTCAATTGGTTTACACACGGAGCTTTGTTTTCTACCTTTCCTTTTCCAGGAGAATCCTGAAAGAGGAGATAAGAAAATATATAAGAAAAAAAAGAACAGTTCCTAAAAGTTCTAGACCTCCATCTCACACCTAGAGGTGTGTACATATGTTAGGATGAGACTGTTTAGCTCTAGGTAACTGCTCTAATGTTATTAGCACTTTGAACATTCAACATGTTCTATCATTCCTGAGACGTTTCTATGAATTCACTGTTATCTTGGGGGAAAAAAAAAAGAAAGAAAAAATAACTTCCACTCTCCTCTTCAGAGAGAACTACATGCACAAATCCACTTGAAGGGTTAGAGAAGCAATATCAGTTGGGTAACTCATCTGATAACTTCTGGGGACAAAAGAAGCAGGCAAAAGGGGAGGTAAGCTCTAATTCAGTACGTGCCCTTTCTAAGGTACGTTCCCAATACTAATCCAGTCTTTGGTCAACCCACACAGAATCCAATTCTCTCAACAGCATGGAAGAGCCAAGGTCGCCATCAAGTTGGGATGATGATTCTTCTTTGGAAAGATGATTATTTTCTCACGGGATTGTGGGAAGGCTATTATACAAAATAGGCCCATCAGTCGGGTTAAATAAAAGACGACCCGAAATGAAGAAATCACCTTTCCTTTTTAATGAGTATCTTTGAACATGAATAGAGTCAAGCTGATGCACTTCAAATTTTCCCCTCTGTGAAAATAAAAAGGACATACATATACACATACATGCATACTCTAGTTAACCTGTGATTTTTGTGGCTGTGTTTTAAATCCGATGAGAGTAGGGGCTTATAATGGAAACACTGACGGACCCATAACTAGAGCGGCATTAGCAGGCACCATCACAATAACCATTGAAGCTCCTTTTTTCTTAGAAATGACTGGCCCAACCAATGGGAACAGAGTAAACACGGCTGGCATCTTAATGACCTTTGAGCATTAGCAGATGGCCTTTTTATGATCACAGATTAGCAGTACATGGTCGTTTGTTAATGACCGATAACAGGTGCCAGTGGTCCCTTACACTCCTTTTTGTGCTTGTTCTGTACCTTCCCTGAGTAAACAAGGGTTAGTCTCTCAGTGAACCCGCTTTCTCTGTGCCAGCCTTTGTTTCTCTTTTGGCTGCAACACCATTCCCCCCAACCCAAAGGGGACGCAAGGATGCAACCACTTCAATGTCTCAGTCTCTCTCTCCCTCTGTTTCCCTCTGAAAACATCCTCTCCTGGATATTGGTGCCTAAGTCTTGCAGTTTTTCAATCACATGAGCACGCAGCAGAGCAAAAGCTACTGTAAACTAGGCTTATTTATGGGAGGTGCCTGGTACTATGGATATAAATGACCAAAAGAACACAGCTAAGGTTTTACCCAAGCTTAACTAAATGAATCAGCCAAAGTGGGTAAAGCCATCTCAAGTCTTCCTTTCTGCCATTTACAGATCCAATTCACATTATCTGGAAGAATGGATCTTTCCCCTGCACTGCACCCCACCCACACCCCTCACCTTCGGGGCCAGTTCCACCTCCCTGCCTACCTCTCACTTCCTGGTTCTTTCATCCTCAAGAAGAACATCAGCTCTATGGAGCCAATGCCCAGTTTACATAAATGATTTTTCCACCCCTTTTTGGGAAAATATCCTTTTAGCCTAGTTTATTCCAGCACTGGAACAGGTCAGGAGAGCACCAGGAGGCAGAGTAATTAGCAAATTGGTCCTCCTGTATTCATCCCTGGCTCTGGGCTACTAGGGTGCAATAGTCCCAGGGAACCCCTCAAGCCCACCTTAAAGCTGTAGCATTAGTGGCACTTAAAGAACATGTGAACTGCACTGCCTCAGACCTGTAGACCAGAGGCCCTCTATTCCCAAACCCAGACACTGGAAGTAGGGCCGGTGGAAGCAGAGCTCTGTACACGCTCTCCTGCACTGTGTTCACGGGAAGTGCCACGGCTTAGAATGAGAAGTATTGTATCTCAAAATCTAAGTTGAATGTACATCGCTGGGACACAACTTGTTTTGCAAAGAAGATATGTTTTTTTTTTTTGTCTTTCTCAAAATGTTGCAAGCTAGGTGTCTATTACAGCTGTCTTACAAAACACAGCTCAGAAAATTACAGGCATCTTATTCTTTAAATAAATTAGAGATTTCCCCCAAATGGGCAGATTTGTCTATAGCATGAATGGGATTATGGACATTTTTAAGGATTTTTTTTGATGGATTAGGGACTTAATCTGTGTTTTGATGGGATTGTTCATTAAAAAAAAAAAAAAGCACACCTATTTTTCAGCTTTGAAAATCCATATGGTCTCAAGTGAATATTATGGCTATGGGGATACTGGTTGCTGTTTTGGGCTGATCACTTACAGGGGGGCAAGAGGATTAAATGATTTTACAGAGATTAAATCACAAAGTCAAATTTAAAAGTAGCCACTTCTCTGTCTTATCCAGGAAAAGCACAACTCCAACACTGTCCCACAGCCTCTTGTCCATCCTTTGCCTTTTCAAATGAAGACGCGTGCGGAGGTTTACACAACTCCCGAGAGTGGTGGCTCTCTCAACTCTTGGTAAGGTTGCAAGACCGGGTCTTAACTCACATCTTCATCTTTGCCCTAGCCCTTCATGCTCTGGCTCAGAGGTGTAGAACCCATTAAATAACATGAATCCCAAGGTGTTGAATTTCAAGATCTGTTGGGGAAGGCTGTTTTCCCTCCATTTCAAAAATGTGAGAGAGCGAAAAACAAAGAGAAGGAAGGGAGCTCACACTCAGCCCACAGAGACCACTGTAATAGAGAAGAACAAATGTTTGTGAAGACTTCTAAACTTGGCCCCTTCCATGCCTCAATACTGCCTACAACACAGGGGCTTTCCTCCTTCCACTGACCACACACAATAGAAGGAAAGAATTGTATGAGGGTTGAAGTGAGGTGCAAAGGGTATCCCGATCCCTGGGCCTGTTATTTGGAGAAAATGAACAATTAGATCTCCCCACACCCACCAATTCTTTGGCAACCAAACAGAAACAGATCATTTCCATTTAGTCTGCTGTCAGAAAGGCCCAATTTAATACACACACACATCCTTTCTTGGCCCTAGTCACATCCAGACCTCTGTACTGCATAGTCAAAAATATAAAATGAAAAATCCATTACTAATTAGACTGTTAAATTAAACTGCTTCAACTTTATTTTATGAGAGGCATAAAGTACATAAAGAGAAGACGCAAAGTGGTACCAATGACCTTTAGCAGCAAGTTGCCGCCCACCCCGATGCTTTCTGAACCATTTGCCTGGAAAATCCTGGATTTGCTAACACCTTCTATTCCCTTTTCACCACTTCTAAACCTGAAGGATTTATTTTTAACAGTCCCTCACCCACATAATGACTTTAAAATTCCTTAGGTTCATACCTTAAAATATAGCTGAGAATTAAGAAATAATATCAATTAATAGTTGAAGCTCAGAGGCACTAATAGAGTTAGCTAACCACTTCCTTCTGGAAAGCTGTCCTATGAACACAGGAAAATCTAACCACCCTCAGATTTCTGTGCTGCCACACAGGGGTCAGCAAACTATGGGCCATAGGCCTAATCCAGTCCATTGCCTGTTTCCATCCAGCCGCAAGCTAAGAAGAGTTATCATATTTTTAAATGGCTTTAAAAAATCAAAAGAATTCTATTTATTGACACATGAAAGTTTTTATTAAATTCAAATTTCAGTGCCCACAAATAAAGTTTTATTGGAACACAGACACACTCATTATGTTTTATCTGCAGCTGCTTTCACGCTACAGTGGTCGGATTGAGGTGCTGCAACAGAGACTACATGGCCTTAAAAGCCCACAATATTTATTATCTGGCCCCATATAAGAAATTTTGCTAAGCATGGCTTCCTAAGTCTATATACACAGACAAGAGGTGCCACTTGTTCCAGCAAGAAACCCAATGTCAGGGAAAGAAAGCATAGAACATTTAGTTCCGTAAAAGTGAACAACCATGTGAATATAACAGTGCGGCAAAGATCCCAGCAGCCCCCCAAAGCTAGGACATTGGAGTAAATCAGTTCCCACATCTGACATTATCTTATTTGGTATTATTATATAAGTTGTTAACTTTGATTCCTTTATATATTTATATAGTAGAGCCAAGTGACTGTTGGGTTTCCCAGCTCATTTGCTATTATCAGATGTTCCGCTGTGTGTACTGCATCAATGAAGCCTCAATTGTAGCACCTCCGAGAAAGGTTGGCTACCCATTGGTTACGTGGATTTTATCATCCATGATATTTCTCTTCCCACGATTTTTTAAGGTTTGCGATATGCTCTAGAACAAGTCACATTCGTGAAGAGCATTTCCTGCCTCGAACCAATGAAGGAAAATGTGAGCTTCTACAACCACCTCTGGTCTGTGTTTGCCAGACGGCCTTCTTCAGACCCATGGCCAGCCCAGTTCTCTGCCTCCAAAACTGACAACCTGCATTAAAATGTTTCTTTTGGGATCCCTGGGTGGCGCAGCGGTTTGGCGCCTGCCTTTGGCCCAGGGCGCGATCCTGGAGACCCGGGATCGAATCCCATGTCAGGCTCCCGGTGCATGGAGCCTGCTTCTCCCTCTGCCTATGTCTCTGCCTCTCTCTCTCTCTCTCTCTCTGTATGACTATCATAAATAAAATAAAAAAAAAATAAAATGTTTCTTTTACATTTTTATCCCTGTGTTCTTGTTTCTCTCTTTTCCTCCTTCCTTTTTTCCCTTTCTTTCTCTCTCTCTTCCTCCAAGCACAGATTTTGGAGTCTGATAGATCCAAGTTCCAATCTCAGTATTGCATTACTTCACCCAAGAACAGCATACATCTACAAGGTCTCAGTCACAGTGCGACATATTAGAAAGTGCCCATTGTCATGTCTGGCACATGACTGGCATTCAGTATATTCTGGTGGAGTTGCTCCAAAAGCTAAACCAGAAAGAATAAAATGCAAACGATATTTTAAAAAGTACTGGGGGAGATGCAAAATGGAGGATGAAGTGAGCCAGAGAGAATGACTTTGAGGAATGTTGTGACTCCCTAGAGGAAGTCTGGACTGTGAAGTGATGGAAACGAAGTAGAGGAGCATTATGTGTAAGAACTAGCATGATGGGGGGCACCAGGGGGGCTCAACAGTTGAGCGTCTGCCTTCAGCTCAGGTTGTGATCCCAGGGTCCTGGGATCAAGTCCCACGTCAGGCTCCCTGGAGGGAACCTGCTTCTCCCTCTGCCTATGTCTCTGCCTGTCTCTGTGTGTCTCTCATGAATAAATAAATAAAATCTAAAAAAAAAAAAAAAGAATTAGCAAGACATGTCAGAGCAGCCATGTTGAGGTGTCAGACAAAGGCAGTAGTACAATCGAAGGAGCCAGACTTTGATATCAGACTGACCTGGAAAGAGATTTTGACTCTGCCACTTACTAGCTGTGTAAACTTCAGAAACTAACTTAGCCTCTCTAATTTTCCTTAATAAAACAGTAATAAAACCTACTGTACACCATTACTGGTACACACGAATATCAAGAATTTTAGCAATTGTCATGGTATTAGCTAACGTGAGAGCACTGCAGTTGTACGTACAGTTGAAGAGCCTTGAATTAAAGATGGAAGCTTGTAGTGGTTGAGCCCTTGTGAACTCAGCACCCTTCATGAGGAAGAACTGCCATGTACACATTAGCAATTTTAGCGTTTTGTCCTTGACCTCCCATTCTCATGGTTGACTAAGTCTCCTTGGGTGATACCAGGTAGTCCAATCTATGCTGAAGGAGTACAAAGGTTAGTTACCTGAACACCTGGGAGTCATCAATGCCTCCTGTTCATCCTTCTCCAATGCCTGGCCTTCCTACATAATCAATAAATTCTTCTTCAATTCTACCTCTTTAATAGCTTTTATATTTCCTCTCTTTTCTACATCCTCACCGTCACCTCGCTCCAGCACTCACCACCTCTTCCATCACGTACAAAAATTCTCTCCCTGCCTCTGCCCTGCTCGGCTGCACACAAAGCAGTCTTCCTCAAAACAAACCCGGCCACAGTACCCTCCTGCTCCAAATCCTCCAGTGGCTTCCCACTCCCTTCAGAGGAAAGTTTAACTTCAGTGTGATGAACAAGACATCCTGTGGTCTTGTTCTTTTTGAGGTTACACTGGCTTTTTACACACACACGTAAAGTACACACACACACACACACGCACACACACACACACCAGTATAGCTTACCGATCTGCTTGCAGTCCCCCAAATATGCCTTCTTCTCTCTCTTCCTTCCTTTTCTCTTCCTACTTCTTTGACTAGAACACTCTCTGTTATCCTCCTTTGCTTGGCTAACACTCACACATCCTTCAGAATTCAGTGTGGATGCCACCGGCTCTGGGGAGACTGTCTCTAACATCCTCTCACTTTGTCCATCAAGCTGGGCACCCCAACTAGGCATATGCATCCACCTTGTATAAATTGTACTTAATCAAGTATTTGTCTATCTTTTTCCCCATCTCTATTAATCTACTGTTATGGACAGAAGCCATGTCTTCATCACTGTTTCTCCAGGAAAACAGTGCATAAATGGAGAAGGTAGAAGGCCCCATAACTGATGCATGGATCGATGGATGGATGGATGGATGACTGATTGGATGGTTGAGTAATGAGAAATCAGTAATCAGTAATGAGTAATCAGAGTAATCAGAAGTAATGAGTAATCAGAAATAGGTGTCTGTTCTAGAGCTGTCAGCTGAGGTGTTTCTGAGGTCTTGAGAGTCCATTTAGAGGAGAATTACAGTAAAGAAAGAAGACTGAGGTTAAAAATTTGAGGGATGACATAAAAGAATGGGAGCAAGAATCACTGACAAATGATATAAACAGAAGTTACAGAGGTGCTGGAATGGTTCTTATGTATGACTGGCTGCCAGGTAAACAGGTGCAGGTCTCTGCACAGCAGGGGACATTTTCAGAAATGTGCATATTCACTGATCTGTTCACCTGTTGAAGGAGTAATTACAAGAGTAAAAACGTAACTGATCTAAATATCTACCTACAGGAATGCTTAAGTAACTTACGATGTATCCACATGATAGAATATTGTTCAGCCATTTACCTATCATAATTGCAAAGAATATATATCAACATTTTAAAAAAAACGCCTATAATACAATGCTTGAAAGAGAGCCAGGAAAATCATGATAGTGCCATGTTTTGTAGAAATCAAGGGGAGAGAAACTGCCAGGAAGAGGGAGGTGTCAGTGCAGTAAGAGGACACAGAAGGCAAGGAGGACAGGGACAGGTGGTTAGGGCACAGAGGGCTTTGGGGGTTCCCCCACCACGCTGCACCTGTCGTTTCACAGTAGTACCTAAATGTCTGCCCTTCTGCAAACCCACTTGCCGTACTCATGCCCAGTACAGTCGGTGCCTGAGCACCAATGCTTGGTACTCTTCCCACTGTGCCTTGATTAGTTGATGTTTCTGCGATTACCGTGGTCTCTGTGTTTTCCCTATATGTGTTACCTATGCCATTACCAAGTGTCTATGCCCCTAGAATGCAGAAGATAATGGCTTTTCAAAGACTTATCCGGTAGTGCCTGGCTGAGTGTCACTTGCTATCCACCGTATGAGGATGATGATGCCTCTAGCAATGACAGTAGAGCTGACTCCCATTATTCATTGCTCTTTTTCATATTTCCTATTGGCATGTCCTAGCCCTTTAAAAGCCAGTCTAATAGACATGGGGAATACTGAAGCTGTTGAGTCAAGGAATGGAGAAATGTACCCCATGGTCCTCCCTCTGACAATGGGGACCAAAGACATGCAGTGCTGAACTATAGGACACTCAGTAAGAGGACAGGGATATTTAGCTGAAATGAAAGGCATTCAAAAAACACAGGATGTGGAAGATAAAAATCTGAGACTCCGAGGAGGAAATGTTCTTCAATGGGCAGTGTAGTATAATAAAAAGTAAATATGTGGCTTTTGTCTTAGGTGGTTCCTTGCACACAGCTCCTAAAACCCTTGGGATCTCTGGAGTGATAAATGTGTCTTTAATATGCCAGTGAGATGACTCTTGGTGAGGTGCTCCAAAAAAGCTTCAAGATGAGAGCTGATCACCAGAAAGACAGATCCTTTCAGCCCTACCTCTCAACCTTTGGGGAGGAGAGAGAAGCTGAAGATGGAGTTAATCACCAGTGGCCAGTGATTTAATCAAGCGTGCCTAGGAAATGCGACCTACATAAAGCCCCTAGATGGTGGGATCTGGAGAGCTTCTGGGTTGGTAGGCACACTGAGGTGCCAGGAGAATTGCACACCCGGAGAGAGAGAATGGAAGCTCCACAAACCTTGCCTCCCACACTTTGCCCTATGCATCTCTTCCACTTGGCTGTTCCTGTTTCTTTATAATAAACCAGTAACAGCAAGCAAAGCACTTTCCTAAGTTCTGGGAGTCATTCTAGGTAATTCCTGAACCTGAGAGGGGAGTGGGTCATGGGAACTTTTAAATTTATAGCCAGTCGGCCAGAAATAACAGAACTTGGGATTGGCATCAGAATGGCAGGAATAAGGACAATCTGGGGGGCTAAGCCCTTAACTTGTGGGGTCTGTGTTAACCACAGATAGTATGAGAACTGAATTGAATTATTGGACATCCAGTTGGTGCAGAAACATTGGAGAATTGCCTGTTGGTGTGGAAACCTCCCACATTTGGTGTCAGAATTGCTATAAATAAAAACAGCTCAGGTAGTATGGTGGGCATGGGAGGGGGTTGTCAGAACAGTAGAATGGCCCAGGATCTTAGAGAGCCCGTAATTCCTATATTCCCATTTACTGATAGAAACTGAGGCACAAGGAAGGTGAGACCTCATAGACACATTGTGGCAAAGCCCAGCTGGCATCTGGAAATCACTATTTCTCACGAACAATTTTTGGCCCTGCCCCACCCTGTAGAGCAGGACTGATGCATCCAGAGAACAAATGGGCACTTACTCCTTGGCCTTTCCCAGGGATTGAGGAAGAACACTCAGTTTGCCCACTGAGCCACTCAGGGATGTTTTTATGGTACTCACAAAGTGAGTTTAATCCTAGGCGCTACTTTCAACCAAACATCATCATCTAACTTCATAGTAAGGCTCCAAGTCTGAGAAATTAGATAATTAAAACCTACCAAGAATGAAAAAGACTTGGGACTGTAGGGGTTACCATGGAGGGAGTGTTGTGCTTCTCAACAGTTAGAAGGGTAGAACAGATTTCACAGGAAGTTCACCACAGGGCACAGCGACCTTGACCGTTCAGATTTGGTTCTCCAGGGTGAATCTTATTCGGATTCACTGTCTTTCTACGGAGCTGGGTCACTCTGGTGCCTCTCTTAATGTGGGTTCTCAGCGTGTGCCTCTGATGAGCCACCGACTATAATACAATAGACTTCATTCTAGTAAGCTTCCTAGAACACAACACGCAGATGTTGCCTGCCATCTGAAGTAGTGCTATTTCTAAACAAGGTGATACTGTAGCATTTTCAGGATTCCAAATACCCCTTTAGGACAAAATTTAAGCTTCTCAGGATTACCAAAGTAAAGAGGTGCCAAGGAACCAATTCCTATATAGCTCTGTATGTTGACAACCTAATGTCTATATACTGAACCTAGTCTCCAAAGAAATTAAGAGGCCACTTTGGGTCTGACCTTTGTGGGTTATTATGCTTCTCATTGGTCATACATGACTGCTTGAAAATCCAGTGAGAACATGTTCTTTCCCCGTGGCTGAGATCTCAGTGGTGCTATACATGCACTCACTGGCTCACCTCAGCTATATTGCTGGGTTTCTGTGAACCTCAGTTTCCTTTTTGATATATGGAATAGTCCCATACCTGCATGCCATGGTATTCCTAAAGAATCAAATGGGGAAAAACTGGAGAATGTATTTTATAAAACACCATAGAAATTTATTGGATGTTTATCATTATTAGCATCATCATCATCACCTTATTTCTAAGCAAGTGTTTCTGACTCTAATAAAACTTTTTTTCTTAAAAATCACTGTTATAATAAAAACTGACATCCCTTTAGGGCCAAAGAATTAGAGCTGACAGGTGATCTAAAATTGAAAAACTAGAGTCTAGAATTTAGTTCTCCAAAGCACATGTTGAGTTTTGGGATTTTTTGGTTGCTGTTGTTTTAGCAAAGTCATGTTAAAAAAAAAAAAGTCAAATGTCAGCACACTAACATGTTTTTGTTACATATTATTTTAAATTGTGTTAGCTTTCCAGGGTCGGCATTTTTCTCCCCTTCCACATTAAGGGAAGGCACTGGAAGTCTACAATAGTGCTTTCTAGTCGCTGAACGGTCAGGCTCTCTCTTGCCCACATGCACGCCACTGGATTATCTCTTCATACACATAAGCCAGTTCATGAGTTCAGTGGAAAGAGGGTAGTGAATTCATTCAAGACACCAGAGTTTTTTCTCTTGCCTCTGTTGTTTTATTTTCCATCCTTTCCTTTTTCCCCCTTTACTTTTCCTTTACTTTTTTCTTTTGATGTTCATAATTCCATATATTTAATTTTAATGAATTACACTATTCTTTAAACCATTACTTAGCACTATTTAAAAACAAGCTTTGTAAGAGTCCTACCAGCTAAGTCCCAGGAGCGGCCAATGCTTAGCACTGTTTGAGAAATATCTTCTCAAGGTATTTACCTCATAGTCTCGAGGTTTCCTTTTCCTGTGTAACTATGTGACACCAATCTTTGGTAGATACAATATAGTATTAATCGTTGACCTTCAAAAATGTTAAAGGTGAGGAAATAATTTTATTAGTCTGTCTATTCCAACAATAGAGAATTTGCCTTAAATTTTACTCATCTAGAGGGGCACTTTGACCCTTGCCAAGTGTGTACGGAGTTCTTATTATGTGCCAGGCATTGTTCTAGCAACAGGGCCAAGAGTCAGGCGAGTCAGGTGACGCCAACGAGTCACCCGGGGTGCAAAATTAAAGAGGCACCCACTTGCGTGACCCTGAGAGTATAGGTCTCCTAATCTCAGCGTGGTAAACACTGAGGCATCACGACAAGAAGACACATGGTGACCCTCACGGAATCACCCAGGAAGGGAGGTGGACACTAAATGTATACAATCATACAAAGTAATAAGAGAAGTAAATAGGGGTAGGCACAGATATCGTGCTTGGCAAAATGACTGTATGAACTAATTGAAATGCGAACGAGATAAAGTATAGTGGAAACCAATTATGAGATTATGTGATTTTTTTTTTAAAGGTCCGAAATAAAATGGAGAATGTTAGGAGAATGAAGGTAGCGTTTTGCTTCTGAAGACTTAGAGTTGAGTAGATGAGGTGGGGTGTGCAGAGCAGGTGGCTGGATCTGACGCTGGTGCCTGGTGGTGGCGGAGAGGCCAATCAGCCCTGGCCACAGCAAGGGAGGCCTGCTGCCCAGCTGTTACTGCCGATTTCCAAGCCTGTCATTCCATCATGAAGCACTTTTCGACAGAGGTACAAGTCTGTAACGTGGTGGCTTCCATTCCCCTGTCCCCCTGCACTATATCCTGAACCTCTGAAAATGATCATTCTGCTTTCTGGAATGAGAAAGTAGGAACATAAAAGAACAATGTTACGTTTCCTTTATTAAAAATGGGAGAGAAAGAAAAGAATGGGAGAGAAAGAAGGAAACGCTGTGTTTATTATTGTGGATATTTCCAAAGAGGTAACTAAAATTTTACGGTGGCCTTGTTAGTGACTCTCTAAATCCGCTGACAGCACCTCTGTTTTAAAATCTCTTCTGCATATCAGCAGGACAATGAAGCACACATTGGAAATTCTGATGATTTCAAACTTCAGACTTTCTTTTAAAGTAATAACTTTAATTCAGTTCTTTCTGGCATAAACTTTTTCATCCCATTATGTCAAAAATTGTATTATCCATCCATTTGTCTGTCAAAACGTCTCCCTGTGGGGCGATAGACTCCTGGCTTCTCTACTCTAAACCTCCCCATTACATCCTGCTATCAAGAGTCACAATTTTCCACGAAAGTCTCTGGTGACTTTTGACAATGTTTTACAGAGAACTAGACCAGGAAGCTCAGAGTTAAAGGAAATCTTCCATTCTAGCAATGAATATGTAATAGGCATTACACTGTGCAGTATTCCAAAAAATGTAAGGTTCATTAAGTCTTTCTAAAGCAGGGACTTCCGTGTAGCTTTGAAGGAACCTGTCTTCACAATGGCATTAGCAAATGGCACTTTGGGGCAGAGAATATTAATATTGCACATTAAGGAACAAATTTGTTTAAATGCTGTATAGCTATATGTAGATGCTGATGATCCAGAAATAAATAAAAAGTGAATAGTTGTCCAACTTTGTATGTAAATTGCCTTTTGCTTATACACATAAGAATGCTTTTTGCTCCTAAATTCCTTCATATTAACAAGCAGGAGTGTAACTAATATATAAACTAAAGTCATTCTCTTTAATGAGAATGCTAAATATTTTAAAGAAATGCACGGCTGTGAAATATTGTCAAGGGCATTTTTATACTTAAGTTTAAGAACGCTTATGACTTAACTGTTGAATTATTTAACATATTCAGCCTGGAAGCACTATTTATGTATGTTTTTTAATGTTCTTACTTATGTTGGCTTTTCTTTGCTAAGGATTTAGGACCTTTGATTTCTGTTTATAAAATTTACATTTTTAATCTCCTATTTCTGTGTATTTCCCATTTGACAGTGGCAACAATATCCAGAAGGAAAGGGTTTGGGAGGAAAAAAAAAAGGGGGAGAAATCTCACGGAGTCGGAAACGAGTGCTGAGAGAAACTCAAGTCACACTGCTAAAGGAATAAAGTCAACTTGGGATCCAGAACTAAAGGTCCTGTTCACTGACCCACCGATATAACTAAGATAATGGATATAGAAATATGCACCTGCTTTCCAAGCTTTTCCCAAGGAAGCATGGGAACAGGGACAGGGAGCAGAGTGATCCTGTGCAATAATGTAATTCCATACAATCAGCATTTGCTACTTTGAGTTGTCAGCTTCTATTTTTCACCTACGTATTGTTTTGCAATTACTGCCTAGCCACAGATTTATCAGAGCCACATAAAAACACACTTTCTCTCATTTTTCTTCAATTAACCTTGATTTATATTTCTTAAATGTTGAAGGATTCCTCAAAGATTTCGGAAGGATTCTGAGTAGAACTCCCATCAATGCCATTCAGGAAATGGAAACTGACAATCAAAGGTAGTGTGAGGGCAGGTTTTATTTGAGCTGCTCCCATTAAATTCTACTCATGTGGTTAATAATATAAAAATTGTCCAGGTGACTTGGGATGGAAATGTACCTAGAATTTGCTTGAAGTGTGATTCCAATAGAACTACAACTGGGGGTACAAGTGGGCAATTTTAAAGACTGCTATGCTTTTCTCTAGTGATGTTTTCCTTTATAAACTATACATATACGTGTGTGTGTGTAATAAACTATGTGTGTATGTGTGTATATATATTTATGTGCATATGTATATATATCCAATATTACTAATGCTACCAGGTCAAAATTTTTCTTCTGCACTAAGTCAAAAATATACAATAATGAGGCCTCTAAGGGATGGGGCCTCAGTCATACAGTTGGGGGAAGAACTGAAGGCTTCCACGGCTTGTTTAAACCATTAGAGGTCTTTCTGACATTGATTTTCAGTTTCATTTACCCTGTATTCCCTAACATATGTTCCACGGAGGTTATTAAGTTTACTTTAAAGAAGGGCACCCCAATTAAATGAGCTTTGGAAATGCTGGATTAAACAAAATTCAGTAAGATTTCTCAGAGCTTTAAATATATAACTGTGCTTTGCGAATCCTCAAGAGAGAAAGGTAATAGCTATTATTTTCCAAACATTTTGACCAGGAATCTCTTTATTTATGGTTGTTTTCCCAGGGCACCTCCAGGCTAGTGTTCCACAGAGTACACTTTGGGAAACAATGACTTTTGTCAGTAAACACTTACTGAACCTAGCCTATGGGATAAGTTCTGTGCCGGGTGTCCAATGTTTCAGAAATCTGGTTTGTTATCAACCTACACTGTAGGAAGAAAGAGACTTTGTCAAATTCACCTTTACGTACCTCACTGTCACAGTGTCTGGTGCTCAACAGTGACTAGTCAGGTGCTGAATGAGTGAATGAATGAAACAACCTAAAGATTGATGCCGAAGTGCACTTGTGCAGATTATTATATCATTTTTTAGATTTATTTCATATTCTAAGGAGGAGATGCTAATATAATGTTTCCCAAAGTTTCACTCTCATTCAGTCTTCCTAAAATTCTGCTTAAGGGAAGAACCTAAAGGAAGAGAAGTAATTTAATGCCATGAAAGATTAAAGAGATCCAAATTCATATGCTTGTATATAATGACCATACTACTGCCTCACCATTACAGCTGTGGGGAGGATTTGTACTAATAATAACTTTTTTCTTTCTTTTATAGTCTCCACTCACCTCCACAAAAAACCAGACCACCACAACAAAACTAAAAACTGTGCACATAACACACAAATCCACAGACATACAATATCAACTCCTTCACAAAAAGGTGTTAAGTGGAGCCTCAGACTAAGAATTTTATAATTTACTAGATTACAGAGATTTACTCTGTGCAAAGCTAAGTGACCTTTTATTACCATTATTATTGAGGTATAACTGACATACATTACATTAATTTCAGGTATACAACATAATGATCAAATACCTGTATGATCACTGCAAAAAATCTAGTTAACGTACGTACATAGTTACAAACATATTTTTCTTGTGATGAGAACTCTTAATATCTATTCTCTTAGCAACTTTCAGATATCCTATACTATTCTTCAACAGCGTCATTAATTATGGACACCATATTGTATATTACAACCCCATGACTTATTTATTTTAAGTGAACTGGCCTTATAAGGACTTCATGCATGGGGTGTCTCAGGTAGATATGTATCACGTATTGTTACCATACTCTAAAATTGATGTACTCAATCATTTTCCAAGTCTCTAGACCTTCTTTTCTTACATATATATATATATATATATATATATATATATATATATATAATGTGCTTATGACATATATCAATTTAAAGCAACTGTGTTTGAGGACTGTATTAAGAATTCTGAGACAGCTCAAGTATCCAGGTATGCCAGTAACCAGAATTATCAATGAGTGTACTAATAAATAGTGACTAAAGTCACTAACTAGCTACACACCATGGCCATGAAGATATCTACGTGAATAGGGACATTTCTTTCTATATATCGCGCTTTTCCCTCAAAGGTAGGAGACCCTCTAGATAGGAGTACCTGAGTTGCCCTATTGGCTGGACCCTTGGCCCTACCTCTGAAAGGTCATTTCTTAAAAAAAAAAAAAAAAAAAATCAAGGATCAAAAATCCATTGACTCCTATAGAAGTGTTCAGGAATAAACAGCATGATTTCATGTAAGTACAAACAGCAATTTGGGCATACAAATCCAAGATTCAGTGGGTGATATATATAGATGGGCCACAGCTATTTCCAGTCCTCCACAGCAGAATGTTTCCCACCATTATTCCAGAACCTAATAAGCTAAGTAGCTTACCTAGAACAGACTTACAGCCACCATTGAGGCAAGCATCAAAGTTCCAGAAGTGTGGCTGGAACTAGAATGATCAAGCAGTGATCATTCTTCTCCCAGCACTCTCCCGGAGGTTGAGTCTGGGAGATTAGCTAAGGCATGAAAGGCCCCCTAAACACACAGGGTCCATAAATAACTGTTATAAGAAGGAAGAGTTGCCAAAGATGTTCTGATATTAGAACAGGAACTTTTCCTTCCCATCTACTAAGCTATAGGCAACACAACAGCAAAAATGGTCAAGGTCAGTTAAATCTCACCACCAAGTAACTCTGTGTCTGGCCACGGTGGTAGTTCAATAAATGTTAGAGAACTGGATTAAATCTCTTATTATTTAATTTCTCTCTCTGATTCTGGTTGAGGCAGAGGTAGAGGAGCTAACTACCGCCTGCCCTTTGGGTTTCTCTAGCTATAAGAAAATTTTCAGAATTTGAAGACTAACTTTATAAAAAGTCATGGTGACACTCCCGAAAACAGCTCCACAGTTCTTGCAATGACCTTCTTCTCCTGACTCTTCTCATCAGCTGGCTAGTTACTATCACAATTTATCCTTTTTGCTATCACCCAGAATTCTCTACTAAGCAGTAAGTCAATTTATCCCACCGCAGCCAATGACATTCACAATGGAGCAACTGAGTACCCTGTGATTCCAAGGAACTTTCTGAATAAAGAAAGTTTTAGTTTTAGGGATAAACATTTTCTTGGCAATTCTAGGGTCAACTGATGATGGGATAGATTCATTCCAGAATGACTAAAAGCTAACGTCTGGTTAGTCCAATGGCTTCAGGTAACTTTTAGGAGCATTTCAAAGAGCAGGCAAGGGGGAAAATGCAGCCAGTAGACACCAGACTTCATCAAGGACTGACAATGGAGCAGTGGTAGTGCAAAGTGATTTGCCATGCAGAGCTTGGTAGCCAACAAAGGTAGGAAACTAACTGGTAGAGGGCTGGTGTGAGGGATGCAGAAGAGTGAACAGGTAGAGAGCCCAGAACATAGGTGAAATACAATTATTCTAGCAGCAAACTATAGCACAGTCTGGATGAGACAGTTTTCATTAATAGGGAATTCTTAAAGTGAAATAGAGACATGAATCTCCAAAAAGCTGTCAAAGCTTTGATGCAGTGATGGTAATAAGAGGTACTTAGTTACCAACACAAAAATATACTACAAGAGCCTGATTTAAATTATAAGGCTTGGGAAAAGCCCATCAGTGGTTGCCCAGGAGCAAGGTAAGGGGAGATTCCCAAAGGGCACAAAGGAACTTTTGAGGATGAGAGATGTGTTCGTTATCTTGGTTGTGGTGATGGTTTCTTGGTTATATCAGTATTATCAAAATCTACTAATTCACATACTTTAAACATGCTGTTATTGTTTGCCAATCAAACCTCAATAAAACTCTTAAATGAAGAAAAGGAAAACAAAACAAAACAAACAAACAAACAAAACCAAGGCTTAACCCAAGTCTGGAGTCAATATTAAAGGCCTAGGCATGACAAGTAATGAAGCTGAAGATGTTAAACTACTGACATGAGGAAGCAGCAGTTCCTTTGTCTACAGTGGTAAAACAGAAGAAAGGTGAGTCACAGAGACCTGACTTATCTACCAGAGTGTGCACCTACTTTGCCAAGCACTTGTACAGAATTCCAATTAGCAGAAAGGGTCCCCCAGGGCAGATGTATAGAGGGTGTGCCAACCTGAGAGGGCCCAGCAAGCTGTTAGCCAGGGACTCACAGGGCAGCATTTTTGTTGGAGCATTTACCCTGATGGACACAAGGCAACTGCATCCATGGTTAATTAGGGTCTGGTCAGCCTGAGGCCCCTTGGAAACGGACTTGTCAGCACACCAAGAACAGCCTCTCTCATGAAAGCCAAGGAGACTCATGCAAGTCAAGCTCAAGAGGCTGATGTATAAAACCTGTGTTCGTTTATTTACTTATCAAGAGAAATGTTAATCTCATTTAGATCAAAATCCTTGGGTCTGGCTGCCCAGGTAGTTTTCTGTGCAAGGCCAGAGCCTCATAATATAGTGGACTCTCATCAGAAGTTTAAGTCAATCAGAACAAGGAGAATCTGTTGTATGGTTGGAGTGTTTGATGGCACCACCTGACATAGCCATCTTGACCACAGCATGGCACTGCCAGGCTGAGGTTCTCTCTCCCTTCAATGGTACTTAGAGAAGCCAGCATTTACTACGGGGATCCTCCTCTTTTTCTACTTTTATATCTGATTAGTCCCTCCTCTGGTAAACATTCTATTTGTGTATATTTGTCACAATAGTGACTCAGCTTGCAGCCAAGTACTTCTGAACATGAAAGTCATTCTATCATTGTAAAGAGATTTCACTAAATCTGTGTTCCGACCCAAGAGATGTTGACTTTACAGTTTGATCCTCAGGAGGAATTCTTTTTGTCCTTATTTATATGTCCCTAGATAGACATCTGTAACTCCCAAGAACTGACAATAATATATATGTTCCACAAATCAATTGTTTTAAAAATTAAGTACTGAATTTTAAAGCATTAGAAATCCATAACCAGGGGTGTCTGCATGGCACAGTCAGTTAAGTGCTTTCAGCTCAGGTCATGATCCCAGGGTCCAGAGATTGAGCCTCACATCGGGCTCCCCACTCAGTCTGCTTCTGTCCCTCCCCTCTGCCTATGCGCTCTCTCTCTCTTTATCTCTTTCTCTCTCTCTCGTTCATGCTCTCTCTCAAATAAATAAATAAAATCTTAAAAAAGATTCCATAACCACATGTAGTACCTGTCAAAACTCTCCAACAACCAAAACACTGTTTGCTTGAATCATTCAGTTATCTGAGCCTGCTGGCAAAAATTTTTACCCTACTGTTGGAAAATGAGACCTTTTTAATGGGTGCAGATTGATCTGCTTGACCAGTAAGCATAGAAGAGCTTCCTTCTTCACTGCAAACACAAATCTCTCCTATGAGCTTTGCAACAATTCATAGAACATAGATGAGGAGCTTGTGCTTGGTGGGATCAATACTCAAAAAGATCATTTCAGAAGCTTGTGAAAATTAGGGCTATGTGTCCTCTCTGGCCTTGGTAGCACTTTAATTTCTTTTTATCACAATGGGTTAGAAATTACCAGGCTCAAGAAAAAGCATCCAGTCGAGGGGTTTCAGCCTCTCCTAAGTCCCTGTGTACCTACTCTGGATGAGGAGTCTTCAATAGAACAATCTTGAACCTAAAGCTACAGTGGGGAGGCTCACCTGGAACTGACGTAGCAGCAAAAGGGCTTTGATCACAGCCTACAGTGAATCCCTTGGAAGAACAGCTACAGGACTTTACAGCGAAGGGAGGTAAAGAGGGAAATAATGATTCATTGTGATACCTTCCACGGGGTAGGGGCTGGGCCCTATGGCAACACCCAGTCACTACTCCAGTACTCTTCACTTGAAACGTGAATTTCTCTCCAGTTGATTTATTAAGATTTCTACAGCAAAAGAGCAATCAATTAGGATTTCATACAAAGAGACTGAGAGGATTTGCAGCAGTCACATAGTCTTCTCCTTTAATGTCTTTAGTTTAAGGAGGGGCACACATGCTCTACAACACCTTAGTTAAAAATGGACACTCTCTGATCTGCTAATCTCCTTCACTTCTCTTGAGAAGTGTGAGGGGTCTCAGGTCCCATTTAAAAATTAGATCTGAAGCCTGCCATAGAAAATATTGTCATATGGACCTCGAGCCTGCCGTTGTCCATAAAGGGAAGGGCCAGGCCACATGCTGAAAGCTGGCACTTACACATATGGGAGGCAATTAATTACTTGGACAATTTGTTCTCTTTGGCTCTGATGATCAAGTTGGGAATTAAGTGACCACAGTGGTCTGAGAATCAGGGAATAGGGGTCATAATAATTCCCAGAATGGCAAAATTACAGACTTTTGTAGCTAAAAGGGACGTTAGGGAACCTCTATCCCAGTGATTTGTAAGCTCTTTTTTAATACTGGAACTTTATTTTCATTTTTTAAACAAAGTTTTACACAAAAACACTCTATAAAATCATATAATAATGAAGCAGACCAGATGGAAGCAGATACCTAGAGCTCCGAAGAAAAGCAGCTTGAAAACCACTGGTTCATGATATCCACTCACTTCACACACGTAGGGACGGAGATGTCTTCTCCAGAGTCACACATGACGTGAGCGGCAAGGAGAAGAGCTGACACTGGTCTTCTAAACCCTGGTCTAGCACTTGCCCTGCCTTTGAAAAAAAGCTGTCCTTCCGGAAAAGACCTTGTGGGACTGGGGGGAACCAGTGCCCATGCTCCCTAGTCACAAATGAGACCGAGAGGCAGCCATTGGGTGCACAGTACGAGCCGGAGCCGTAGCAGGAGTGATGGGAGTCATAACAGCAGCAGCAGGGGTAACTCATATTCACAGATGATGTTAAAGGTTTCACATTATATCATTTGCTAGTCAGAGCAATGATGCAAGGTAGAGAGAGAAGAATATCATTATCCTCATTTTACAGATGAGGAAACAGGTCTGGAAAGGTTAAGTGACGTACCTCCTCAAGGTTATTTGTACTTCGGAGCAGAGCTGGGTCATCAAGCTCCAAATCCTGTGCTCTTGTCCCTAACTCTGCAGGGCTGTCCTTCTAGTTCAAATACAGAACTTTCCCAATTCCCCTCATTTCTATTTAAATAAAAAGGGGGATGAAAATCCAGCTCATTTAAGAAAGGAGCCATTGTGCCTGGCATTGCAGAACGTTGGAACTTGAATAGATTCAGATCCTCCACAATGAGGACTAGAGTGGGCTGATCCATGAGAAGGGTCTGCGAAAGCACAGAACTGCAGAAGTCATATGTATATATTTAAACATTTTAGTTTGGCTTAAAACTTCTAAAAGTAGATTATTTGCCAATATTCTTGCAGAGACCTAAACCCTGTCTCTGAATCAGCCGTTTGGAGTTCAAGTGGTCTTTCTTCTAGAAGCCACACCCATGGTGTCCATCAGCTACAATCTCTGATAAATGGAACGAGAACTAAGACACTTGAAAAGTGATCTGAATGTAAAGCACGTTTCATTTTTGTGATCTTCTGATCCGATTACTGCATTACTGTTTTCTGATCCGATCCTTTGCAGATGTCTTGCACATGCCTAATTTGACGGCACATTGTTTTAGTGCCTGGCTCTCATCAAGTGGCCCCAAAGCGTGCATTTCTATAACAGAGGAACAACTCCCTTCTTTTTGCAGTAATATTTCATCAATTACTAGATATTTAACTAAATCACACAAGAACAAGAACAGGTGTGCAGGTTTGCACAAGCCCACTGGTTAACAAACACACCAGACTATGTGTTAGCCAACAGCTCCACTGGTGGTGGCCAAGAGGCAACAGTGCACCCAGGATCGCCTTCCTAGCCAGGTATCCAGTAGGTTGTGCGCATTGTCTGGAGGGTTTCCAGTTGAGAGAAGGCAGGCTTGATCCCACAAACTGTCAGGCAGAGGTCTGTCCAAAGAGCTTGTCCTGAATTCTGAAGGAATTGACGCTGGTTATGTTACCTCGCAGATGTGCTGGGAAGTTGTTCTTGGGTACGTTGGTACTTAAAAAACAAAAAACTTTGCTCTTCCTCATCCATTGCACTCCTAAGTAATACGGGACACTTCACCTGAAACAGATCTTTGGAGAAATATTGCCCAGAACCCGAATACAAGGAGAATGGACACCGCTTCAGAAGCGTAGCGTGTGATGCCTTCCTAAGCATCCCAGTCTGGCCAATTATATGGTTCTCAACTCATGGAAAGCCTTACGTGGCATTTGAGTTGTAAATGCAAATGCATTTAGAAAACAAATGTAAAACGCGCTATGCTTTCCATTGGCCACTCTCATTATCACCTCGTCCTTTCCAACACCGCCCTGACTCCCTCTGCACCACGCACACCTCCCGAGAATCTCGGCCAGCCCTGGGCCATCGCTGTTCACACGCTTAGATTTTCTAGGACTTCACAGGCAGCGAGGTCCACTCCGACGCTGTGGCTTAAGATTCACAAGCCTCATCAACCTTAGGATGTCCTAAGAAGGGACCCCAAGCTTTGGTGGGTACCCAGCACCAGCAACGGTAGAGAAAGGAGAAAATGTGAACCGGGAGCTACGGTCCCCACAAATCCTGCACTACCCTCGAAATGGCCCACTTGAAAAATGGCAATATTTTTGTATGCCGGCCTCAGAGTCCCTGCTCGAAGAATGCTTGTAGCAAAGCTGTATTTCTGCTTTGAGGGCTTTCTGAAGAATGCATTTAGGTAGGAGCTAGCCTTTTCTTCCAGAAACAGCGAGGGCTATCCGTCAATCTACCAGCGAGCCGCTCATCAGGTTCACTCGACAAAGGGTTAGGGCAGCAAGCCCCCACAATAATGTGGAAACAGAAATATTACAAAGTAAAGGCTTATAAAATAATAAAAATTCTACTTACTCCAGATACCTCCCTGTGCCTTTGGCAAAATACCTTAAGCATTCCACATACGGCGGGCATTGTCTTTATAAGATGGCACCTCATAAAATGGTATTAAATATCACCAACGGGGCTTCATATTTCATCCGGCAGGGTTTAGGCCAGGCATGTTCTATATCACACATTATTAGAATGACATCTGCTTTGCAAGTTGTGTACCCAGGAGCCTACCCGGATCACTCATTTCAGCACTCATTCTCGAGGCTTCTGTGCCTTCATAATGCCTAATATGTTTAACTCATTTTGAACAGAAGTCTAAAGGCTGCCACGGCCCTCTGGCCAAAACTGTAGCTGTCAGACAACGGAGCCAGCTATCATACATTCCTCATTTATCATTAGTGGTGATGCAGTTGTACAGAAAAATGTGCCCACTGTACTGAGAGGCTGTCAATTGTTCCCCCCTATAAAACTCCTCTTCTCAAATAGGGACATTTCTCTGTGGAGGCCTTGCCATTACATTTCGCTCCTTTTCCCACAACACTGAATTTATAATGCAAAGAAAATGGGGAACATATATTCATCCAAATGGCCTCTCTGCTACGAGACGAATAAGGAGATCAGCGATGGCAGCGTCGGTGCAGGACTGCACGTGCCATTGGGGGAAATTAATAGAATCGGCCCAGAAAGAGTGAAAAGGAAAAAGGAAAGAGGCAAAAATCACCCACAGGTTTTCTGCTGAGGTTGAAATCTCGGATGATAAAGGATCGCTGCTGGAAGTTGCCATTCTCTTCAGAGTTATCGTTTTGCCACCCAAGTAGGATGTGGGTGCTGCAGACCTGCACCCCATACATTTGGAGGTAAGTTTCTCCAACTTTCTGCTCCTTATCTGACTCCTGACAATGGTTCCTTCGGTCTCCTTTACCCGGCCTGTAAACTGTGCCTCTGAAGTCGGCGGCCAGCCCCAGAGGCCAGCCAGCTTTTTACGGCTTGCTCACAGAGGGTCTTTATATTTAAAGAAAAACAACAGTCAGATGGTGCTCCTGATTAACATCATTATCATTGAGCTTATGATTCCTATTAGGATTGTGAAGATGTGCCCTTACCATTTTTTTCTTCCTCTGCCCACATGACTGCCTCTTCCCACTCACACATTTTGGCCATCCCTCTTGTAATTCTGCTGGGAGAAAAATGGACTCAATTAAATGTGTTCGAGATGCCTGTGGGTCTGTGCCGGGGTCTTCAAAGAGAGAGTGTTAAAGTGATTATAGTAATGATAACGCATCCTTGTTGACTTCAAAGAGAGAAGCCTGGCAAATGGACTTCTTCCCATGATATTTCTGTCAGAGCAGTTATTATCCCATTTTAGAGATGGGAAAACAGAGTGCCTTGCCTAAGGCCATGGGTAGCAATCAGTCCTAGAAAGAGGATGAAAGCATTGCCACGGGCTTCTGAGTCGTTCCCAAGTTCAGACCATTTTCCCTCCAGCAGCAACAACAAATCTCATCCTCAGAAACAATAAACCTCGGGGTAGGTAAATGTAGCCCCAAAGAAATCATCCATTTCAGACCCTGCAAGGACACCAGGTGAGAAATGGGAAAATGAAGGGGTAAAGATTTGCCCTCTACTTGCCCATCCTTCTCCAGAACCCAATCTTGCATTCATCCAAGGTCTAACCTGCCTGCAGGGATGGATGGATGGATGGTCTGGGGCCTTCACACGGAAAGCTTAGGGCAGCTAGTGACCAGCCCTTCGCTGAACAAATTTTAACAATTTCTCTGTTAACCACCCCTTGAAGTTCCCCACCTTGTGGAAAGCCCCCTTGTTTCTGGAAGGGACAAGTGGTCAAGTCCCTCAAAGGCCCAGGCAAGCTCCATATCTAAGGGCCCCACTGAATACTCTTTAAGACATACTTCAGCTGGCTCTGCATAACCTTTTACCCAAAGTGTGCCCTACATTTTCTAGTCTCTAGGCCAGGGGTCGCCAATTTTTTTTTTTTCTCAGTTCTACAACTGTGTTTCCTTAATACCAGAACTTTCCTCCTCTTCTCTCCCAGTTGTTTCCAGGAGCTCACACATCATTGACTGAACAACCGTTTCTCTGCCTCAGTGTTTTTTTTCTCTAAAACCACCCTTTACTACAAAATACTTGCCCTGGAAACACATGATGATTAACTGTCCTCCTGGTTATAGTCACAAAATATAGTCTCTGAGTTCCCTAATCTTCTTTAATTTTTTCTTCCTTTCCTCTAAATCACCCTTCACCTTGTTTCACCCACTTGCTCACAGTGATCCAAGGTTATGTATTCAGAGCATGTTCTTCGTCCGATCCTCACAGGGAATTTATGGTTTCTAGTGGAGCCGTTCTACTGAAGACCTGATCAACTTTAATATTTTTCTTATATCCTTTGGCACTGTTCATTCCAAGTCAAGGCTGGCAACTTAGCAGTGCAGCTGGATTAGAGATAAATGGGTCAATTCAATCCAATTCAAAAACTGCTACAGTGCTGTGTAATTCATTAAGCACTGGAGATATATAAGACATCGTTCCTCTCCTTAAGGGGCTTATAGTTTAGTTAAGAGAGATACAAAGAATGCCTGTGAACTTGATATATAATACTGCAGAGCAATAAAACCATAATAGTCTAAGAAAACAATAAGAACAATAAAAGGTCAGAAGACTGGACTCTGTAGACAAGAATGAAAAGGAAGCACTTTATGGAGAACATGAGTTGTGTTCTAAACTGGAAGGAACTGAACAATTTGAATGATTAGAAACGGTGATGAAGAATACTTCAACTGAGAGTGACAGCAGGATGAGACCCCTTGAATTAGGTCATTGCCTTGAAGTCATTCAAAGAAGCAGAAGATAATAACCCTGAGGTCAGTCAAGCTTTTTTTAGCTCGTTACCTCAGTCATGGCTTAGAAGGACTCTCTGTCTTCTTTCCTCCTGTAACCATCATCTTCATTGGTTTAACCACAGGAAATTAAAGAACCAGTTAGCACATGGGTTTCCACTGGGCTGGTTGGTGGCTCTGGGCAATCAAGAACACACTTTCACCAGGATCATCAGCTGCCCAGAGTAATCATGACTGTAGTTAACTACAAATTGTCAGGGAGCAATGGAGGATGAAAGCAAGTGGTCTTGAATCCTGTTGGTAGCAGAAACAACCTGGCAGTTTCTTCATATATGCCAGCCACTCTCTTTCTGGCCCATGGGTTTTCTGAGTGAAGCCATGCCCCTCCAGCATTGCCATAACAAGGTTTAGAGAAGATGCTCAATCCCAACTGGATAATCCTGCACGAGTGTCCAACCTCAACAAAACTGGGAGCTATTTCATTTTTACTACCCTTACCTCCCTAAGTTGTCCCTCCCACTGCATCAGCCCCACCACCCAGAGCACTGATCTAAGGTATGTACGCTGGGAAGAAAAAGAAACAAATACATGTTGAACAAGTACGTGCATTTTACCTGGGGATTAGAGACGCACTGCTGTTCTGAATTCCTGGTAGTGTCTGGTATTTCAGACACTATAATAAGTTGACAAAATATTTGTTTCCTGCTTGTTGGGGGTTTGGTGGGGGAGACTTTGAGCTGCCCCTAAATCATCCTATGTGAGTAGCATTTACTACCTCATTATAAGTTCAACCTTTAGCTCAGAATCAGTCTCTATCTAGAAAGGTAAAGGCCTCAAAAAGTCTAAGTTCTATGAGGACGATGACTTTATTTGGTCATTACATCCTGAAATCCTAAAGCTAGCATACAATCCACACTTAGCAACTCACTGACCAGCCTCCCTAGGTGCTCCAGGTTGGGCTATTTGGATAACACTTTAAACCAGCCCTAAGAAATATAAATTACAGACTTCCCTGGCCTCAGAATTCCCACCATCTGTCGCACAACCTTTCTCCACGCCTTCTTGGCAGTCATTTCAATTTCCATGACAGGGGGAAAGAAAAAAAAGTCGTGGTCTGTGCCACAACTTGAAGGTTCATTTAATGTAGATTTTGATGAGTGAACTGTACAATAACCCCAAGTTGGAGGTGTATTTTTTATACTGAAGGTGAGAGACCAATTAGTAGCTCTAACTCCTTAAGCAGATGGTTATCATATGATATCGGAGGTGCCTGTCCTGTCCTTTGCCATTAGAAAGTCATCTTTTTTCCTAACATCTTTCTCTCCAAAAGAAGGATATTATGCAGACAGACTGCATGGCCTAGAGAACTCTATGAAGTTGAGTCGCTAGCAGGACACTGGGTGCCTGGGGATCTTGTTCTGAAATTACTGGTCCATATAGCTCCTAAAAACTGCCTCTAAGATAAATGCAGAGGGAGAGTTTCAGGGCAGTCCGAGAAGTTAAGCTGAGAAGATTCTCAGGTTCTGGGTTCCATCCCAAGCTGAAATTGGTAGACATGTGACTCTCGGTCCTCAGGAGCCTGCAAGAGAGCCTCCCCTTCTATGGTTCAGAAACTCCCACTATAAAGGGAACAACATGGAATTGGGAATTAGAGGGAATCTGGTTTAAATTCCAGCTCTGTCCTTTACCAGTTGCAGCCTGAACTCACCAGCCTCAGTTTCCTGTCCTGCAAGACTGGCTAAAAAGAACAACTTTAAGGAGAGATGAAGATTAAGTGAAATTCCAAGTGAAGAGTCATGACGCCAGGCACTTTTGTCTTCCCTCAAAATGTCAGGCAGGGAGACCAGCACCACAGAAAGCACAGAGGGAAGTTAGGGATTGAGACACAAGGTGGTCTGGACAGTCTTCTGGCTGCAGTCAATGGTTGCATTTGTTAGAGCCCAGACTTCAAGTCTGAGAAGTGTGGGTCTGCTTCTCTGCCCCACCACTTGCTTGCGCTGTGAGCTTGGACAAGCTACATAATTATTTCAAACCTCAGTGCCTTCATCTATAGATGGGGACATTATCTACCCTCTTCATAGGATTGATACAATGACTCAAGGAGAATGCCTGGCCCATGATAAGCATATCTTTCCCTCCTGCCCTTCTTCCTTTCCTTCCCCCTTTCCTCTTTTTCCCCTCTTGGTCTCTATCCACTCTTTGATATATACTCTAACCTGCTATCATTTTCAATATCCAGAATGAACTGCATCAGGGCTTCTCCCCAGAGACCCCCCCAAAGCTTTTTGTCTGTGCCTAGTACTCCATTCTCGGGAGAAAGAAAGAATGGATCCGGCTAGGTGTTGCTGCTTGCCAGCTCCTTGTTCCCCTATTCAAATCTTTTCCCTCCTGCTGGCCCCAGTTTCTTTACCTATAAAGTGAGAGGATAAATCAGGATCTCCTATAGCTCCACAGACTATATCCTATATCTTACCTACCTATTCATTCAGCTTCCCCTTCTGAAATTCCCTTTCCTCTCCAGCCAGCAAAATCCTATCCAGGAACCAAATTCCAGCTCATGTACCTAGTATGACTTCCCAAATGTTTACCAAACAGGAGTCGCTGGGAATCTGCTCTGGTCCCATTACATCATAAAGTCTATCCTGATGCCTCAGTGTTTTGAATTTTGACGGTCTCTTCAGACGTACAAAACAACATAATATTTAGTCTCCTTACCAGCTTTTTGAAGGCAAATAAACTCTTTTATTTATTATTAAATCTTACTGCCTCGCCCAGTACCTGCAATTTATAAGTGTTTCATAAATGGCTCCTGAAAACTTGATTAAGTGACTGAAGTATTTATCTTGTAGGAAAATCTTGACTAAAGACTAGGTTGTAAATCCACTGAGGCCAAGGATTTTGAACTTTTTTTGTATCCTATACAGCATCTAGCACTGCGAACAAAATGTAGTAGGTACTCAAAAACACATGGTGGTCTTTATTTTACAAACATTGTCTCTGTTTTTATGATGAAACTCTTCTGGAAAACTCAAGTGCTGAGGGATGGTCTTCAACAAAAGCCCAGAACTAGAACTGCTCCTAAGGCTGACACAACAAGGACCATCAGTCTGAATGACTCTTGGAGCGACCGCATAAAGAAACAAAACAGCTCTCCAAAAGGTTATAAAAAATGGCCTAAGGTCCATATGCATAGAAACACACATTCCAGAAATATCTTTCCTCACTACCACCAAAAATGTCTTCTCCATCTTTAACATAAATACATATTCCACCTTTCGGTAACCTGCCTCCTTCAAGGACTTCCCTGACATCCGGCATCCTTTTCCTTGTATAATGTTAGAGATTTGGGGTGAGGAGTGGGGGGTGGGGGGGACTTTTTGCCTTGAGCCCTGTGCCTGCTCAAGAGATAGCTGAAAGCTGCTAGGAATGGCTCTTAGCAAAGTGAGAATCAACATCGTTGTCTCCTTCTTTCCCTTCCCCTTCTTCTCTTTCCCTTCTTTTCCCTCTTCTCCATCTCTTCCTCCTCCTCCTCCTTCCTTATCACATCCATTGTTGGCTCTTTCTCCACAAAGGACTTATACCAAAACACATGCTACAAACAGGTTTCATGTTCCTGGGTTTGAGCAGTTAGCCCATTCAAAATTTTCTGGCCCTGGTTGCAGCAGGTACAGGGGTACCCTGCTTAGTCTTGACCTGCAAGCACAGCCTCCTTTCTTGTTCTGGAAAGAGGCCGCAAAGAGTCAGCAACTCTCTAGTGAAGAGTGGGATCACCACTCTTCACTGTGACACTGAAGTTCCTGGTGCCTGATTAAATATTGAGGAAGAGAGTTCATGGATTGACTTGCCCACTGTAAAACAATTTGAAATAAAATCCCTGAAGGGCCACACCCCCTAGGCTGCCAGGGGACATGCTCTTCAAGGCAGGACGATTATAATTAATGGAATGATCACACAGAAAGTATACAAGTCATGATGAGCCCTGTAAGGATCATCTTTACACACATCCCCTAAAAATCCTCTGGGCACTCAAGGGGTTAAGCGAGGTTCAGCAGACCAAGGAGGCCAATTCTGCCCATGGCTTCCACCAGTCAAGTCTGTCGCTGAGGGCTATAGACACAGCTTGTACTTTCAACTCAGCACAGTCATTCTTAAGGAAATAATCACTCCAAGTTTACAGTGGCATCAAACTGATAATCTGGAAGTGTGATTGCTTCCCTGGTTAACTAATCAATCCCCTATCTTTAAGGGTAGAGACAGAGAAAGAATATATGAGCAGATCAATAATCCAGTGAGTTCCATTTCTTTTGTTTGTTTTTATAGATTATATAGCTGCTTTCTTGAGTAAATTTTTAAATCATATAAAATAATAAATGATTCCTATGGGGTTTTTATTCTTTCATTTCCTATCTTGGATTATTGTACAAATTGATGAGAGCTATATCCCGTTAATGTGTATGTACACCGAAACCTTTTCCAAGCACCTACTAAGTGCCAGGTACTGCACTGAAAGTTTTCAACACATCCTCTCATTTTATCGAGGATTATTTTATCTTCATAGGGGGCCAAAGTAGAGGAGTTGATGTTTTTAAGGCTGCTCCTAAGTTTTCTTTTTTTCTGCTATGATTAGGCTATTTCTCATCACCTTCCCCCAAGGCTGATAAATTTTTAAAGAATTTATTTGCCACATTTCTTCCTATTATTAAGCTCAAAGTTTAGTGTGCCAAGAAAATCACATTAAACAGCACTTGTCATTGTTGGCCCTACTTCATCCTGGCATCAAGCTAGACACAACACACAGTGATTTAGAGAGGTGCCAGCAGGCCTACCTGTTTGAATATTACAATCATAACACAGCAATGAAGCTGAAGCTTGAGGTGAAAATCTCTTAGTGACATTCATGCCATGCCATCTTTTCTTTCCATCCGTCTATTGATCTATATGCCCACCCATGTATCCATCCAAACACCAGCAGAATGCCTACGATGTGCCATCCTTGCCTTCACTGAGCTTCCTGTCTAGGACAGAAGAAAGACATCATCAGAACTAACAGAGTATAAGGCACAATGATTTCGAAGGCAGTACAGACCAAAGCACTGTTGATTCTCAGTGAGAAGACTGGCAAAGGCTTCATGAAGACTGAGCAGACTCTCCAAAGTTCAAAACAGCATTAGGATAGGCTCCCGATTACAAAATCATCACACGTTCGATATTCAACAGAGAATATGTTTGAATATATAGAAAGTGAACAATATCTGAAAATATAGAAAAGCACAAAACATAAAAATTACCCTTAACCTGACCTTCATTCCTTCTTCTACTGAATTGTATGAAAGAAAAACTCTAAGTACCTTCTTCCCAGCTTCCAATCTCAGCTTCCAAAGGGTTAACAGTGTGGGGCATATGCTTTAAGACCTGTAATTTACTCTTGAGTAAATATGCCATTCTACCCCCTTTCCCACCACATGCACAGAGGCTAAGACAACAAGTTCTAAAATCTAATTGGCTGGTTTCAAGTCTTAGCTCAACCACCTTAGCTGTGTGATCTCAGGCTACTTACTTAGCTCCTCGTTATTTTTCTAATATGTAATGTACAGTCAATAAAAGTACATATTCTAGGTCTGTTTTGAAATTTAAATAAGGAAATGACTATAAACAGTATCTGGTACTTAATTCTCAATAAATATAGTAGTAGCAATACCACATATACACGCATAAATTTTGTTTTAAAAAGTAAAGTCAAACTATATATAGTATGCTGTGTATGTTTTCCAATTAATAAAGCTTATTCATCTTTTCACAGTTTAGTCTATGTTGGTCAATTTGACTCTTTTTCAATGACTGTATTGCCGGCTTATTCCAGAATTTATTTAACCAGTCCATATTATCACTAAGAAACTTTGAACCTACACTTTTATCCACTCCTCCTAATATTTGTGGGGGATAGATTCCTAGAAATGTGATTTCCAGGTCACAGGGTATATGCATTTAAAATATTGATGAGATACTAGCCTAGCTAGCTTTTTAAAAAAACTTACAGGCCCGTCTATATGACAATACCCATTCCTCTTGCCATCACCAACAGTGCCATCTGTTATTGTTTTTACTTGCATTTATTGAAGTATTAGTGTAATGAATATTTAGTTGAAATGATTAACTATACAAAAGATTTAAATGGTATCTAGTACATCAAAATTTAAATGAAAGTTTCTTGCTAATGGAGCATCTTTTCATATTTACTGGTCCTAGCTTGTTATTCCTTGAATTTCTTTTCTTTTGCTTATATTTCTTGTACTTTCTTTTTATTATAGATTTATGGAAGTCCCTGCATGTTTGCATATTAATCCTATAGAAAATAAACAAATATATTCTCCTCATCCTGTCTTATAACCTAGTTTAATGTTGAGTACAATTTGGATGAACAAAGGTTTGGTGAGGAAGGAATTTCAAGAAGGGGGAACAGCATCTGCAAAGACACATGGCTTTTAAATGGAGGTCAGACTCTGAGAAATTAAGCAGATTTTGTGGTTGGAACACACATGGACATGCAACTAGAAATTAAGCAGATTTTTTGTGGTTGGAACACACATGGACATATAATCGGCTTTCAATGGCATCCTAGGGAATGTGATCTTTATTCTTTAGCTACCAAGGGCTAAAGAACAAGAGTGACAAAACCACACTGAGAGTCTTCACAATGGATCAGAGTTTTTAAACAGTTTGGGATCAAGGCAATATCACCAGTGCCCAATCTCAGGGGGAATACCAGCCACCACCTGCTTCTATAGGAACGGAGGTCCCCTGAAGCTGTACAAATGAAGCTGTTGGTCAAGGATCCTTTGGAGAATCTGAAGAAAGTCATGAAGCTTCTCCTCAGTGGAATTCACACACATCCATTCACACACACACACATACACACACACACACCCGTTGCATTTAATTTTAGAGTCTTCACAGACATAATGGTATCCACTGACTTAAAGGCTAAGTTATCCCAGAGGCTGAACCCCTGTTCTGGGGATTTTATGTGGCAAGGGAACTTACTGCTCATAGAACCAGAAACTATGGTATAGTTTAGGTTAAGCCAAATTATGGCAAATTTTAAACTTTTACCTTCAGACCATGGGAATGTGCTCTGGAAGGCAAGACCATTCAAAGAAAGCCTTCCATCTAACAGAAATATAATGCAAGTCACAAATGTGGGCCACATACTAAATTTAAATTTTCTGGTAGCCACATATGAAAAGTAAAAATAAATAGGTAAAATTAATCTTAATAATATATTTTATCTAACCCAATATATCTAAAATATAATTATTTCGATATGTAATCAATATAAATGTTATGAATTAGGTATTTTACATTTTTTTCACACTAAGTGTTTGAAATTCAATGGGTATTTTATACTTTCATTGTGTCTCAATTCAGATTAGTCCTATTTCAAGGGCTCAACAGCCACCTGTGTGAATAGCTCTCACACTGGACAGCAGTTCTAAATTATCTCATCATATTACCTTTTCTCCAAAACCATTTTCCTCCCATAATACCCTTTGAAACCTAATTAGGCCATCACCAAACATGCTGATTTTTATGTTCCATCAAAGTCTCTTCTTAGACCTTTTCACTATAGTATGAATGCAAAACAGGAAAGTTTTCTCTCCATGAATCATTATACTATAAGGTTGGTATCCCATTGTGGAATAGGAAATGTTAATCCAGTAGGGAAAAAATTCAAATATCAAGAAAGAAGAGAGAAAGATCTCTTTCAAAGTAGATGGTATGTCATAAGTCACAGCATTTTGGGAAGCACCTGGGCCCAGAGCTGGTTCTTTGTGTGACTGCTCTCTGTCCCACTACTAAGGAATTCCAAATTGGTCAGTGTTTACACGAGCATCTTCTCTACTTTCGTGTAGAAGACTGAGACAACAGTGAAGGTTCGCAACAATCCAGGGATCCAAGAAAATGGAATACCAGGCTAGCTCTGTCTACCCATGTCATTTTATGGCTGGAATGTTGTCTATGGATAAATCTTATATGCCCAGAATAAAGTTTATCTGGGAGACAGTGAGCATCATGACAACATTACTCCATCCACATGCCTAAAAAATTAATAGGATCTTCCCAGAAAAAAAAATTAAATATGACTCTACAAGCTTTATTGAATTGAGGGATAAATGTTAACAATTAAATGTGAAGGAAAAGGAAAAATAAAACAGCTCCCCAAAGTGCTTACTGCTTCTGACTGCAGAAATAATATAGCATTACTTGCTACATCTAAAGACATTATTAAGTAGTACAGACAATCATCCTATGGCCACATGCCACAGGAATGCATTGGATTTGCAGGGATTCAGAGACCAAGACACTCAGGGAACCTGGCTCAAGTTCAAAACCCTAGGATACTCCATTCTTTCCTTCCAAATGAGCGAAAGACATGCTTGGTAGTGTCACGATTTCGGCTATAAGCAGCAGCCTTCTAATTAAAAATAAACTGAGTCCATTATTTCTATTTACAGCTTTCCACAATTTAGCAGCAATGTGAAGATAGAAAGAGATGCTGGAAGCATATGTTTAAATATCCCAAATGCTTTTGAGAGCATCATTACAGTCAACATCCTGTGAATCTGTTTCTTTACCTTCAGTACCCATCTCCAAAGGGCTTCCCAAGCTGTGCGAGGGCAGCATAAATATATTTATCTTCAGAAAAGAATGGTCCAGAAAAGACATGGCTACAATTAAATTAGTATATAGAGCCATGCTCTTGATTCCAGAGAGTCGTTTCTGCAATGCAGTGTTCTTTCCTCTTCCCATGGATGGCAAGGATAGAAAATGAGAAGGATAAGGGAAGGGGGTGGCGGCAGCCAAAAAAAGAAGAGATGGGACAGGGAAAAAGAAAATTTCAGAGGGCTTTCTGAGTGGAAACTGTGGTTTAATTTCTTTCCTTTTTTTAAAAAAGATTTGATTTATTTATTCATGAGAAAGAGAGACGGAGAGAGACAAAGACAGAGGCAGAGGGAGAAGCAGGCTCCACGCAGGGAGCCCGATGCGGGACTCAATCCTGGGTCTCCAGGACCACGCCCTGGGCCGAAGGTGGCGCTAAACCGCTGAGCCACCCGGGCTGCCCTGTGGTTGAATTTCAACATGAAAAATGATCTATCAATATTTGCTGAATGAGTCTTCCAAAGACCATCGGTCATCTTCTACACATTTTGAATACATGTGCCATTCTGGGATGCATATGGCAGTTTCTCAACCTCAGCACTATTGATGTTTTGAGCCAGATGACTCTATGTTGTGGGGCTGTTTGCAGCACCCCAGGCCCCTACCCACCATAGCACCCTGCCACCCACATACATTCTCCAAGTTGTAACAACCCAAAATATCTCCAGACGTTGCCAATTCTCCTCTGGGGGCAAATCACCCCTGGTTGAGAACTACCAGTATAGGTGTACCGTAAGCCTCCATCCATTCATTTACTTACCAAATCTAACTGATGTATCCAGCCATTGTTTTATTTAGAACACTGATTGATTTTCTTATCCCTACCCTCAAATAGTTTCTAGTTTAAGTAGCACAGAGAAGCTTTAAAGTGGAAAGACATGCGAGATCATGGTTTGACTCCTAAAATATGGGTGTGCACTCCTTTTTAAGGACATTTAGAAAGTGTACCTTTAATTGCAACAAAGGTTATATACTTAGGAAAGTTGTCAGAGAAAAGTCCATTAAACTTAGGGAGGATTTCTGCTCTGCTAGTAGGTTACATATTAAAGATGAATTTGAAGGCTCTCAGAGAAGCAGTGAGCCTGGCCCCTATACATCTTTGCTGACTTCATAAAAAACAAGGGTGCCGCTTTGTGACCCGTGCGGGTCTACAAGAAGATTGTGTAACATGCAGTATGCCTTCGATCCAAATAAACTCCCAGATTATTAAAAGGATGTTTTTTCCCTCTAGAGGTCAAGGTGAGTCACCGGAGCTTTTTCCCTGTTATTAACCAAGCACTAGATATACAAGGCTTAGATATTAAAAGGCATTAGCCAAGGCATCATGGCCATCTGGCTTAGAGCAAATGCAAAACTTGAGGGGAAGCTGCATTACTTACAAAGCAACTAAATGGCCTGAAATATTAGAAGCCATGTATACAAACCCATTCAAATTTCTATGGCCAAGTGACAAGGAGGTATAGCCAGTTGCCTGAGCACCTGAGGCCAGCCTCTCCCTAGTGTAATTCCGAATAGAAAAAATATATAACTACTGACTTACCTTGACCCAAAACTGCCAACAAATTTCTACATTCTTTCAATAATCTGGGTGTTTATTTCCATCAAGAAGTGTGGTGTCTGTACCACAATGAAACAGGCTCCCATCTGAGCTCGTCAGCTGCCCCCACCCTTAAGAAGCAAGTAAGCCACGTTGTCTGCTCATAAAAAGATCGCCGGCTTCAGAATATTTACAGTGAATCCAAATTCAAGAAGTATGTAAGCCTGATGGGGCCATGAAGATACCCCAAAGGTGGACTCAGGTTATCTGCATACTTTTTGAGTGAAAATTTCAACACAGATTAACCTGGAAAAAAAGAGTATCAAGAAGGGTAGAGATGATTGTTTCAAGCCAAAATGAATCCCAGACTCTATGACACCCTGTTGATGGCCTTTTCCTTCAATGTGATTGCTTCTGCCACATGTGGAAGTTTCTCAGACCAGGGCCCACTGGCTACATCGCTCACATTAGAGTTTTCCCATCTCCTAAATAACCCAGAAGAGGAGATGGCACTGGGACAAATGATACAGGCAAACAGGAAAACATGGCTGCCTCCAGATTAAAAGACCTTGAGAAGCATTTCTGAGGACTCACTAACTGGAACTACATAGACGGATTGTCACTGGCCTCGGTTTTCCTCTGAGAGTTCCCTATTATCTTGTCAGTGGCACCTGCCTAACAAGCAGAAGCCTGGGGGTGGGGAGTGTCTTCTCATGAACTGTTCCATCAGCTTCCTGAGGATCCTCCTCTTTTTGGCTCACATTCTACAGATGGCCTAGATGTGGAGAATGACCCTAGACAGATTCTAAAGTTGGTCCCCTTACTATGTATTTTCTTCCATGATACAGCCAAGGATCAGCATTTCTCGGACTACCTTCCCTAATGTCAACTACCTAACTGTGTTACTGGGTTTCACACTTGTGCACTTTGAGTGAGGAACTGTAAGAAGAATAAGACGAGGGATGACTAATGGTGAGATTTTTGTCTGTGGCAGTGGGTAGGGAAGGTCTAACTAGTTGAAGTACATTATATTTGCAGCTGCCACTGCTGACCTCTCCCTGAGGAGAGATGTGCAAGATGGCTAACTGCCTACCCCAAATCCCTGATCCACTTCCACAGGGCAGTGTCCACTAGGAAGCTGGTGCCCAGCCAGGGGTCATATTTCCCAGCCCACCTTGCACTGGGTGGGGACCAAAGGGATTGTTACAAAGGGGTTGTAAGCAGTTCAGTTTGTGTCCTTGAAACACATTCTTCTCCTGTCTGTTGGCTCGTTATGGAGATCACGAGGCTCTAAGGGATGGCAAAACCATAAGACAAAGGAAAGCTTCCTGACAACCGGAAATGCCTACATAGAACTCTCACGTTAATAAGAAATAAACTTCCTGTGTTCAGCTACTGAAATCTGGTAAGTTATTTGTTACAGCAGCCTAACCTGGTGTTAGCCGAACTCACACATCATGTCAATGGAGTATTAAAGGGATGAGGGGGAAACTCTATATTCATAAACATCTACTAATATTTATTGAGTATCTAGGTCTGTGATATTTTCTCTGTCCATGTGCTTTCATGCAAGTTCTCTAGTATCAATAACAAATTCAATTCCATTTATCAGACCTCCATAGAACGCCTAATGGACTACACCTGAAAAATCAACCCTCTAGGGCACTCCCACTGACTCTGACCTTCTGAACAATTTGATTCAATCATCATCTACTCAACACCAATTGTGTGCCAGCAACCATGCTGGACTTGGTGACACAAACACAATCCTCTCCCTCAAGAAGCCCATTCAGCTTCCATTCCCAGCCTCATCTATCTACCATTCTTGCTACAAGAAAGAGAGGATCTGGCATGTTTTGACTCACACAGAAAGTAGAAGAGCATATGCAAAATCTTCTGATGGTAGGGCAAATTTAGCGACATGGATACTTGTAGATATGCAGTTTGTGTCATATTCATATTTATATATGCATCTCAGCTCTGTTGCCTAGTGGCTGCTACTCTCCTAGTCATTTCTGTCCTTTTCTAGCAACTGATTGCAATCTCATCTTTAAAATGTAGAATAAAGCTTCCTCTCAGTACCAATCCAGGTTCTACCCGGGAGCTTCAGTGTTAGTTTGTACTTGCTTCTGTAGTAGGCTCCTCCTACTGTGCTGCTGCCCTGCAAAGAAAGGTAGTCCCATCTAATGCTATCTTCCACTCAGAAGGCTCTGCTCTTTGGTAGGCCAGTTTCTGGCTGTGTATCAGAAAGCTTAGCCCCCAGGTCCTGCTCCATGGTCAAACCTTAAGAGAGTTTCACTGATGTGGCTCATGGCCCAAGAGTTCCAGACAAATAATAGGAATCCACTATATTTATATGGAATGAAAGAATGAATGAATGAGAGATGAGTACCTTACATCATTAGTTTGACCACTCAGGGATTTGGTTTCCCCTTTAGAAGATGCACCGGCCAGTTAACTATCCCTAGAGAGGCAATTTTTCTAGGGACATTGATATTAAATTGATCTGGTAAAGCCCAAGAATGAGAAACAGATCTACTCTGCTATGCCAACTTTGATCAAGAAATAGGAGTTCTCTAAAACATAGCATGAGAAGGATTATGAGGCTTAGTAAAAGGGGACTATCTAGTCTATTGGTAATGATGCCATGGATATGGTGATGAAGTGTGACCATGTGTATGCCAGGTAATGTCATTCCTGTCACAGGTCCCTAGCTGACAACCTGGTCCATAGGCAGGACTGTTGGACCTGGATATCTCAATTACGAGATCATCAGGTAAGCAAATGAGCTAATAAATCTAAGAGATTATTAAAAAGAAAACTAAAAGCTATACAAGTTCAGTGTCATTGGTATGTAAGCATTTTCTCATTTAAAGGAAGGACAATGGATTAATTGGCCATGGTTGTTCGTCAATATCATGAGCATCTGGCAGACATTAGGCACTTACAACTAATCAGTCCCCACGGTTCATGGTACCCATTCCATGCGGGGAGTGAGTTGCAATTAATAAAATGGCTGTGGGGATCTTACAACACATTTTCACATGTAAATGACTTTTTTGATGACTTTGGTCCCCAGACTTCCAGGCTAGCCCACAAAGGCTGAATCACAGTCATATCTCAGGTAACCTAAATTTTGGGTCCTGATAAAAGGGAAAGGAACATCTAATATAAGAGAAAGGAGGGAGAGGAAGAAAAATGTGTCTTCTGCCCATTTTCTGGCCCTAGGGCTAGCCTCAAATATTCTGAAATGGGCTAAGTTATTTTAGCCTCACTTCTACTTCTCTCCTAGATATATCTGGAGAGATATATCTATTGCTCTTCTCCCTCAAAATCCATTCTTCCAGGGTATCCTAAGCCCCATACTATCCAGATCTATGTAGACTTAGTTTCCACCCTCTCCCTACTTCAATGCTTCATAATGCAAAACACTCTGGGCTGTATGGCCAATCAAAAGTTTAGCTAGATCTTAGAAGGAAAATAAATCTAATGTAGCTATTTCATACTAATGTGTTAATGATTTATAATCTACCTTTCCCAGAGGAATTTGCATTTCTAATGGGGTATTGTGGAACCAAACTGAATCTCCAATTAGTAGATGTTCTAGCAGCATCAGAGAGCAAAATGAACCTTCCAGTAGAAGCTGAAAGAGGGTATCTGGAGGCCAGGCGACCATCTCAAAGTCAAATAATTATGTCACAGTATCTGTCATTATTCTTTTTCTCTTCCCAAGGCAGATCTCTGAAGTAGCTATTTTCTTCTCTTCATAACTTCTGCCCTGCTTCTATTTCTGACTTCATATGCTCTGTACAAAGTTTCAAAAATTTTAATACCCTGTATCATAGCATAAGCAGAAGATAATTCTGCTGTCTTTCTAGGTAAGCCATACAGGAGGCAAGAAATGCATGTACTCATATACTCCCTCCACACACAGCCCCCTCAAAATTAAAAATAAAACAAAACACAAAACTCTAAAGATCAACAGTGTAAGCATATGAAACAGAAGGCTCATATCGGAAAGATGTCTACATAGGAAGGACAAGGGCCTCCATCCTCTCAACATGTTCAAGTCTGAAGCTAAATAGTCTAAAGTTAGCTCTCTCCCTTCTGGGCTTTTTCAGCATCACCTTTAGGATAACAAGATAGGCCAGCTCTTACATTGAAAACACTAATAATATATGTTTTGGACCATCCATTTGCCAATGTCTAAATTGGAGTTCTAACAAATAATAAAAGATTAAAGACTAAAGGTAGTCTTCCTAAAGCCAGACTAAAAGGAAACCTGCCAAGAGGGAACAGTTCTAGCAAAGTGAGTGTGGTGTTCTGAGTCCCACTTTTCAGTTGGAAGAGACCAGACAGCGTCATGACCTTCTGACCATTGGCTTGAATGACTTTTCATGTATACCTTCTTTTTCCAGGTGAAACAGGAGGGGCAATTTTATCACGTTCCCTCCACCCTTTCCATTCTTTTCCTCTTGTTTTCTTTTCCCTTCTTTGAGAAGCCAGTTGGAGCTTTCATCCACCCTCTATCTCCCATCATGCTGCGCAAAAATATCACCTGGGGCAGCCACAGAGCCTGAGAGTGGTCAAAAAAAGAAAGAAAGAAAGAAAGAAAGAAAGAAAGAAAGAAAGAAAGAAAGAAAGAAAAGAGGAGGGAAGGTGGTGATTGGCTGGAGAGGAGGTAATGATTTGTAATTGCAATACTTTCATTACTGTCTTTTAGCTCTTTGCACAGTAATGTCAAGAGCTTCGTCTTTGTAGTGTTATTGGCATTTTTCATCATATTCATGAAGTGTGGGTCAATTTTCTTCAAAAGGCGCACTTCGCCAACTTGCTACAGAGACAGACAGTAATAAATTCTACTAGTGCACTGTGAAGGCTTCGTAGCTGCAAGCAACAATAAAAAGCAATGAGCTGGGTGTCACTAAGTAACTCCAGTTTACACTGCATTTTCTTCTTTTATTGAAAACTCAAGAATATGAATTTATTAATGAATACACAGGCATACTTTGAAGGGGGGGTGGCTGTGCAGGAGGAGGAGGGGTATGTGCACGGCCGGGGCGGGGGGGTTGGTGGTGGTGTGTGGACACCATGTCAATTTATTTGGTATTCACACTGTGTGTGCCTATATTGTATTGTTCCATCATTTTATGGCCAGGCTTACCTTGTTAGGCTGTGGCCCTCCAGAAAAAACCCGAGCTCATATAGCAACACCTTGACGCAGATCTACAGCTGCTCTCGCTGTGCCTGTCTCACCTTTAGCCCCGGCTGTCTACTGCCGCCTTTCATTTTCCGCATTCATACATCAATAAGCTTTGCATGCTGACACCTAATTTTGCAGGCTACTTTGGTTATGGAGGCCGTGTTTTGCATATCACTACCCACCCCCTTCTGACACCTACTGCCTTTAAAGGGGAATGAGGAGAAGAGCGGAAGAGGTACCGGAAAGAGAGAGGAAGAGAGAGAGCACGAAAGGGAAAGCTGCTTTTCTTCTCTGCCTAATCAGAGATTTCTTTATATTTGTCAAAAGCAGATATGCCAAATCAACTTTAATTGATTCCTCGGCGGCGCTCACGGATGATTTTTGAAGGACTGGCCTTGTGTTCCCAGACACACTGTTGTGTTTCCAACGAAAAGGAGGTTTCTCCCACAAATCAAATTTTGATGCCAATTAGTTAGCATTTTCCATTCCAATTAAATTGGAGACTTGGAGACCTTTCTGATTTGGGAAGACTTTATATATATTTTATATTAAACATGCCCTTCAGGGGCTGATAAGCGAGAAGGGAATGTCCATGGGTGGCAAGAGAATCTCGGGGGTGGGGGAGAGATATGTGTTGTGGGCATTTCAGCTCCTTTCTCTGGTTTCCTTCACAAAGGTTTGTCAAACCCATGGCAACCTGTTATGTGACATCACAAAGGTTTTTACCTTGCAGTTAGGTGGCTAATGTCATTAGAGCCTTGACAATCCATAAAATGTTATAATCTAATAGTTTCCTCTGCCATACCCCACCCCCCCCCCAGGTCCCCTGAGATTTCCTTGTGCAAAAAGAGAGAATTGGGGAAACAAGATTGATGTTAAAAAGAACAGGCTGTGGCTGGGTTTGAGAGATTATACAAACAAAACAAATAAACAAAAGCACAGAAGAGAAGAGGAAAACAACCACACCAAATGCTATCGAGATGCCTATGTACTCATACACACCTGCACACACATGGCTGAGGACGTGCCTGTTAATGATATGCCATTAAGAACTTCTAAATCTACTAAATCAGTACTTACTATGTGTACCAGAACACTTTCAGGGGCAGAAATTGTCGGTTCACATCCAGTTGTAATTTTAATAGCAACTAAGATCATTGAGAAATACCACTGCAATGATGATGTTTCTTTTCCCTTCTTCTCCCTTACTTTCTGACCCCTCCTTTATTTTTCTCTTCCATAGGACATTGGTCTTAAAAAAAAAAAAGTGCTGTTTGCTTCCTAAGGTCATGGCCTTGGGAGTAATCCTGAGCAAATACGGAGAACCTATCTAGAGAATCTGGATTCCGATGGCCAATGTCTATTTTTGCTACTTCTCCTGTCAGCATGGGCACAAGCTCAAGTTCCAAGGCCTGTGCACACCTGGGTTCACACATAATCTTCATGCCCACATTTTGTACCCTGATAAAACTTTAAAGGAAATAAGATGCAATACTCAGTGTCTAGATAAATTTGAATGGCATGTTTCTAGCACTTAAACTTTCAAGAAATATTCTTTTCTGCTTGTTACTGATATATCCTCAGAACAACTGAGTGATGCTGGCAGAGTGGGTGGGTGTTCTTGGTTATAAGGGCCTCAAGTGGGACCATACCAGCAATGAGGGGTGGGGCCTTCTGTGTCATGGACTTGAGGTCCAACTTCAGAGTTGATGTGAATCAGGGTCAAGTGAGATAACAAGTCTGCTATTTGTTTTAAACTGGGATTTCAGGGCCACCTGGCTGACCCTAGTCCTTTCACTTTCCAGACTCCTACAAGACAACTTAATATCTCATATAATAAGTGCTCAGTGTATACCAGATACTTTGTAAAGTGTGTGGATTATCTCATTGAGTCCTCACAAGAGCTCTAACCATAGCCCCATTTTACAGTTGAGAAAAGTGACATTCAAAGTGATTTGAGTACATTCCTCAAAGTCATACAACTGGTCATTATGGCAGAGCCAAGATTTATACCCAGGTGGCCAGCCTGCAGCAACCAGCCTTTAACCCAACTTCTCTTTGGACTCCCCAGAAAGAAAGCATACAGTTCTTCAGGAGTGGTTAGCATGCTGATCAGTATACACATGGGATTAACTTAGGTTTGGGTTTTATTTTTTTTTAATCTGCCTTTGTAGATACCTAGACTCCAGTAAGTGATTTTTATTAAAAAAAAGTCTACTCCCAATACTGCTAAGGAACCAAATATTTAAGGCCACAGCCTTCTCTCTTGAGTATAATAATATGCCTTAACTACTCAAAGTGGGAATAACTAAATGGGAAAAGTAAAATAAAATAACAACCAACCTCCAAACCAAAAAAATTAGGTAGCAAGTATTTGTAGACTAAAACTGAGGTTGTTAGTACAATGCGCCAGATAGTGGTGCAAACAGTATGAGTGCACGTATGTGGAATATTAGACAATATCCAGCTAGGAGAAAGCTTCCTGCATAAGTGGGCTGGGCACAACATTCTCTGGACAGGCTTGCCACCAGCTACAAAGAGAGGAATTACCAGGACGAGCGAACACTGTTCACATTCACACAGTGCCACACTACAGTGTCAATTAGCAGGCGTGTTTCCATAATTGTTATACATGGGGGAAATTTACAGTGTTAAATGGCCCTCAAATTCACACTTCTGTGTGAGTTTTTGTTTGGTGGTGTGTCTAGTATTACCACGGATGACTGCCTCTGACATCTCTTTGCCTCTGAAGACAGAAACTACTAACCTAACAATGGGACAGAGACACCAGAGGAGAACGCCACCTATTTGTTCTTTAGGCTAAGATAGATGAATACATAGACAGATGTCAGATAGATAGAAAGATGGATGGGGGGGTGGATGGATGGATGGATGGATGGATGGATGGATAGACTTTTTTTTTCTTTGCAAGGGAAGTTTTTGGTGTGCTCATATTTAACAGATGTCAATCATTTCTTCATGTTGGCCTCTTCTCTTTTTTAAGATTTTATTTAATTATTTGAAAGAGTGAGAGAGAAAGAGAGAACATAATCTAGGGGGAGGGGCAGAAGAAGAGGGAGAAGCAGACTCCCTGATGAGCAGGGAGGCCAATGTTGGGCTCAATCCTAAGACCCCGGAATCATAACCTGAGCTGAAGCCAGACGCTTAACCTACTGAGCCACCCAGGTGCCCCATGTGGTCTTTTCTTATAGAGTCATACTTTGTATGCAAGTTCTCATTTTCGGGTTTCATATTTCCCACAGGTATGTCTATCTCCAGGGAGAACAAGGGTGACGGTGACTAGATGACTACATGAGAGATTTAGTTTAATCTCGTAAAAAGAATTTCTTAAAAACAAAAATAAAAACAAAAAACTCCAAGAGTTGCGAATTTCAAAGTAGATTGGTCCATCGGTTTAGATAATTTTGGGTATGGTTTGTTCTGAAGACAGAGAATGGATAAAATCGTATCTCGAAGTCACAGTCAGTCTTTGATTGTGTAAGCCTATAAGGTCCAGCCTCCATACACACATATTCACCCACACACCCTGTACACAGACTTCATACACATGTACATCCACCAAAGAAAAATCCAAATAACAACATGGGATCAGTATAAATCTTTGAGCTGTCAGATAACCACATGGTCCTTTAGATCACAGAGTGTAACAGAAAGACCTTTCATGATTAGAAAACATGACCCCTTTATTTTACAAATCAGTAAAAAAATGGTTCAGGGAAGCTAAGTAATTTGTTCAAGGTCACACAGCAAACTAAACTAATAATTATGGGTCAACTTTTAGTTATTTCTAAATATCCTATCCACCTTCAAAGAAACAACAGTTACTATTTCTCTTATTCAAAAGAATAGGTCACAAATATAAAGAGGCATCTTTTTATCATTTACATCCCCACCTTGTTCCATAAATAACTTAAGACACCTAGGAAGGCATTTGCAAAAGAACTGCAAGATAATGATGATGACAGTGATGATGATAAAATTTAGAGCAATTATCTCATGATTTAGACTAAATCCTTGTGTATTAATTTAAAAATTGGTTACATGATTTTATTATCACCATACTTTAATTTCAAAAAGACAAAAGAAATAAAAGAAAAAAGAAAAAAAAAGGGATAAGTAAATCCAGACAGGTAATGTCCCTGGACAGAACTGGAGTAAACATAACAGTTCCAGTCCTGGCTTCTCATCAACAGGAAGCTGGTTTCTTTTTGCCTCTGTCCTTTGCGTTTCAAGGAAATACTGCAAAGTTGCCCCCAAGGATCCTGGAGTCTTGAACACATCAATCCATAACATAGTGTCATAGCAAGGAGGCTTGAGAGTGAGAATGCCTTCAAGGACCAGAAGTAGGGTTAGGTGACAAACGATGGACAAGGAGTAAATAATGCAGCACCATTCCACTTGCAGCAGAGGAGAGAAAAAAACAAGTCTGACAATGTAAGTTTTACCAAAGATGTGAAACAAAGGGCTTTTGTTGTTGTTGTGGCTGGCGAGAATACGTTGGGTATATGACACTGCACAAAGGGGGGGGGAGGTCGCGGATTAAGATGTACATTCAGAAGTTTCAGTGTCAAGATGGTATTTAAAGCCATGAGACAGGTTGAAATCATCTATAAAATGAGGATGGACAGAAATGAGAGATTCCAAGGACTAAAACAGTGGGGGGGGGGGCAACATGTAGAGGCTGGGAATTTGAGGAGCATCTATTAAAGGAGACAGAAAAAAGAAGAAACCAAGTAGACTTGCAGTTCAAGTAGAAAAAGCATTTCAGGACACAGTCGAGACAGCACTATCACCTGTGCAATAGCTGCTGGTAATTCAAGAAAGATGAGGATTGAAACTGACCTGGCTTTTGGTTGATGGTGGCTTCCAAGATCACCCTTCTCGGGAGTTATTGCCTATTAATAAAGGATCCTGGGAACTAGATAATATTTATAGTAGAAATAACAATTGCTTAATATCAAACACCAGGACAGCTTTCATGTGCCAAGTGTTCTACACACACTAATCTAATTGGATCCATACAACAACTGGGGAGGTAAGTACAATTACCTAAAATCACAGATGAGGAAACTGAGGTGCAGAAAGCTTCCGTGGTGTATCTGAAGTCACCGGAAGTGCCTGAAAGCAAGTCCGAACCTGGGATTCTGAACCCAAATATAACACAGGGTTACCAAAAGGCCCAAAGGGCTGGACGTCTAACATGTGGGGTGCAGAGAAAGAGACTGGAAGCAGCAGGCTTTGCCCTCCTTCCTCAGCACACAAATAACCACTAGGGTGACCAACTACCCCTGGCTGGCTAGGGACAGCGGGGGTTCCCAAGAGACTTGCAGTGATGAAAGTGGCAACGTTTCAGTCCAACTGGGACGAGTTGGCCACGCTCCCTCCAGTGAAAACTCCGGAATGCCTCTCAGGGAGAGAGCAGCCGTGGTTACCTGTTGGAGGTTTTGCATTCTGTGTGAGCCTTCCCTGGGGTGGTCCTGGAGCCTCTGTAGAATTCCGAGCCAGCTCTCCAGGCTCTCCTCACCACTCCTGCTAAGTGGGACCCTGGAGTTGGGAACCAAGAGCTAGGTCACCCTCCCGGGCCCCTTTCATTGATGAACCTGCCCACGAGGCTCTCCTTGCTTCCCTGCTGCGGCCCTCTGGGAAACGCAAAGGTGCACCCCCAGTGGTACCAACCCCCCGGCTCCCCTGGAAACTAGCAGAAGCTTCCTGGGCATATAGGGGCCTGTTTGTCAAATTCCTCTGATCTACCCAGCTAATGAGGTCAAAATAGCTACGTCCATAAGGGATACATTTTCTCAATGGGAGCTTATGCCTCAGAAACACATTGAAAATATTTATCTTTTCTCAGAGTACAGGCAGAGCAATATAGAATAGTAGCTTGTAAAAATGCTCTTTGAAAGGCGGAAGAAAAAAAAAATCATAAAACCTAGGAAATGAAAAGGGAATCCTCCCAAACCACGCTGCCAGTTGCTGTCCAAGAGATTTGCTCGTGCCATTTGGAAAGCTTTGTTACGGGCTCAGCTGACAAAGCGTTCAAGTAAACACACGTGCCTCAGGGATCCTGGGCCCCTCTGGGGTTTCAGAGAGGCCACACTGCCCCTGCCTCGGGATGTTGGGAGGAAAGCCATGTTCGGTCCCCACCATGGCTCCCCTGGGTCTCTGTGCCCAGTCACGTGCTGCCCCCCAGATCTCCACACCCTTCACCTTCTCCAGAGCCCAGAGTATAAAACCTAAGAGGGGTCATCAAAATGGGGCAGATGCCTTCCAATGGGGCCCGAACCAAGCTGCTAACTTCTGGTAATCAGCAGAGATCTGAGCTTGCAGAACTAAAAGTGCCCTGATTATATATGCTCCTTCACAGGACCCGGCCGTTCAAAGTCACCCACATCTCTAATTCCCTCAGAACCAGTGGTTCTCAACTGCAGGCATGTGGCAATTTCTGAAGACATCATTCCACGGTGACATTATGGGCTGTCTTAAATGGCAGGGGATGGAGGGGACCATCAAGTGGGGAGAGAACAAGGCTGCTGCTAAATGTCCTCCAAACCACAGGACGTCCTCTCACAACAAAGAACCATTGGACCCAAAATATGAACAGTGCCAAGGTTAAGAAGGTCTTATCTAGAGGTTCCCTTCTCTACCATCACCTCAAATCCACCACAAATGAATAAATCTCATCATTATTCTTCCTAGACCTACCTCATCTTCTGATATCTTAATTTATGTCAATGGTATTACCATTTTCTTAGTCACTAGACTAGAAAATCACAGGCATGTTTTTACTCTTTTCTCTCCAACTCCCCCCATACACACACACACACACACACACACACACACACAGCCCCCATCAAATTAGTCAGTCATGTAAACCTGCCCAAGGGAATATCTTTCACTTATTCTCACTTCAATCTCTACCACATTAGCCAGAGCTTTTTGTTTCATTTCTCAATCACCAGCCTCTTTTTTTTTTTATTTTTATTTATTTATTTATTTATGATAGTCACACAGAGAGAGAGAGAGAGAGGCAGAGACATAGGCAGAGGGAGAAGCAGGCTCCATGCACCGGGAGCCCGACGTGGGATTCGATCCTGGGTCTCCAGGATCGTGCCCTGGGCCAAAGGCAGGCGCTAAACCGCTGCGCCACCCAGGGATCCCAATCACCAGCCTCTTGATTCTCCTTCTGGTCTCTCTCTATTCCAGCCTGTATTAGGGTAGGTTACCTGCTATGACAAACAATCCCAAACTCTCAATAATTTAACACAACAGACGCTTCTTTCTTATGCGTATAAGGTCCAGTGGGCAACAAAGGGAGAGGGAGGAGGCTCTGATCCATGTGGTCATTCAGTGACCCAGGCTCCTTACAACTTGTGGCCTCACCATCCCCCCAGCAGTTTGAAGTTTTCTGCTAGATCTTTCGCTTCTGACTAGCAGATGAGGAAGGGAATGTGTAGGATCACGGTTAATGGGTCAGGCCTGGAAGTGGTGCATATCTCTCCCACTGACATATAACTGGCCAGGACTCAGGCCCATGGCCTCACCTTGCAGGAAAAGAAACTGGGGAAATGTAGTGTGATCATATACCCAGCAGGAAAAGCAAGTTGGCTTTGGTGACTTCATGACAGTCTCTGCCACCTAAATTTCTGTATACTCCTGTCATGTTTATCTTTCTCACATACCATTTAATAACATTTTGCCACATTGCCATTTTGTTCAAGAACTTTTTGAATTATTCCCAATTATTTACATAATAAAGACCCAAACTGCATCATCAAGAAAACAGCTGCATCTGTTCTTCCCACCTCACCTGGCTCTGGTGCCCTAATGACCCAAGCACTAAGCACTATGAACCCCAACCTCCACACCCCTCACACCTTTCCCATTGCCTCTGTGTCTTTGCCTCTGGCTTTTCCCTGTTCTGTGATACTTTCCTCTACCTCTCTGAATATCAAAACCTACAAATCCTACCCTTAACCCTTCAGCCTCCAGTGACCTCTCATTCTCTGCACCTCCATCATTAACAGCAATCTTGCACTAAGTGCTCACAACATCTCAGGAATTGTGTGCTAAGCATGCATATGCCAATCATTTTCCACCTGCATGATCTCATTTAATCTTCCCAGCTATAGGGTATCTATTATTATCATTACTTTTCCTTTTAAAGAGATGAAATTGAGCCTCAGAGAGGTAAAGCAACTTGCCAACATCACAATCTGCTCTCCCCACACACTGCCCCTGAGATACATGGCCCATTGTCTTCTCCTGAACTTCCACTTACTAATGCCTCCATATGGGTGCTGAAAGAAGAAAAAAGTCTAATAATGGTTAGAAATTTATCAGAAAGATGTCCTCTTATGCTATGATCATAGGAAGGGGACAAATAACCACCCTCCCTCTGGCTAAGCCTGAGCAGAAGCCATGGGCAGGGTGAGCCAGTCCAAGCTTCCGTCTGGCATTCCAAACAGGAATCAGCAGGTCCAAGCAGGGACTCTGGCAGGCAGCACAAAGTGTGTTCTTGCTACATTATTTGGGCCAGAGACCTGGTGGGCCACGCCACTGGGGATGCAGCCATGGGTGGGAAGGTCAGGAGAAGAGTTGCTGTGTGCTCCCAAAAGGCACATTCACGTGTGAGCCTGGGCTGCTATGTGTGTGGCAATGTGTGCCCAGCCTGGCACCATACAGACAGAGGAGGCAGCTGGCTTCCCTGGGATAGTCCGCCCAGGACCTATGCAAAAAGCCCTTCCTACTCCAACAGTCTTTCCAACCATGTGGAAGGGAACTTTTTACCCTAGTGAAGTGAACCTGAGCAAGTCACCTGTCTCCCTGGGCCTCAACTCCTATAGCTATAAAGTGGAATTAATTCACAAGTTACTTCATAAGGTGGTTATGAGGATTATATGAATTAATACATGTGAGGTGCTTAGAGCTAAACCTATCCCACCCGCCATGGCACCACTAGGACAAGATTCCTTTGGCTTCAGAAAATAGTTTTTTGGGTTTTTTTTTTTTTTTTCAGAAAATAGTTTTTAATCTTGCAGACATCACAGATCTCCTGGGAATTTGGTGGAAGTTGTGCAGCCGCCACACCCAAACTCACACCATTTCATACACACACATAGAAAAATTCACTTATAATGTGGCATGCTGTGTCAGGGCATTCAGGGACTTGGTAAAGCCTGGCCCAGTTTAGCAAACCCTGGCTTGAGGGCAATGCATCAAATGAGTAGCTATGTAACTAAATTTGGGAGCTTTCTTCAATAGCAGATACATTAAAACATTTTTATGTTGAGGGGAAGAAGTGGAGGTTAAAGATCACAAATTAGAAGCATGAGAGCCATGGAGTAGAGAATTGCTCTGTTTTACTGAGCCCCCTCCTATACTCAGAATGGACAGTAGCTTTCACCACCCATTAGAGAATCCCAAATCTCTCCCCTCTGTGCTCACAAGACTTTGCCTTCAACGCAGGACCCTGGTCAGCATCCCGAGGAGTCACCTGCAAATCACATACGACTCAGCTGCTATGTCTACGTGAGCCAAGACAACTCTCCTTACTCTCCCACCCCACAAAGAGGGGGAGATCTTCCAGGAAGTGATTATGTCTCCCCTATCCTGATCCACCCTCAATTCCAGAGCACTTCATCCTTCAAGGACATCACCATGCCCACCCACATCCTTGCAGACTTTTAAATTCTGCATTCCTGGGAGGGCCTGGAGATTGGATGCAAATCCTTGGATGAATTCTGGGATAAAAACCATTGTATCCTGTCCACTGTGCTTCTTCCTCACCTGTAGAACCCAGAAGAAAGCTGACGGGCTTTCACTGCTACTTGTGCCTCCTGCCCTAAGTAAACCGTGAAATCTGTTTGGAAACAGAATGAGCGTGTTGGACTCTGCAGCTTGCCCCAGCCCTTCCCTCCAAAAAGGGACACAACACAGTGTAGCAGCCCACACAAGTGGAAAACCTTGTGCTGGGGCCTGAAAATCAATTTCCTGAGCCCACAGAAGGAAGGTTCTCCATGCCAGGACCTCAGCCCTGTGTACAGAGGGTGAAGTGGAAAAGCTGCTGCTTCTTGGCCATGACTCAACACAGCCTGCAGGCGAGACAGACAGAGAGAGAGAGAGAGAGAGAGAGAGAGAGAAGAGAGAGAGAGAGAAACAGAGTGAAAAACAGAATGGGAATGGGAAGGAATTTTTAACTTTTGATGCAGAATGACGCTACTACTAGTGTCACTGTTTGGGTTTCTTTGCAACAAGAAATAGGTGACAAAGGGGACCAGATGAAAAGTTTGGGTACCTGAGTACTTTCGAAGCCTAGCTGTGCTGTGATGTGAAAGAGTTGGATGAAATACCCAACGTGGGAATCGAATCAGATGAATTCCTGAGAGTTTTCATGAGCATATGCTCATGTGTGCCCAGATGTGTTTGAGGACACACATCTGGTGTTGCACACGTCTTTCTGTATCTGTGTGTGCCTTTGTGTTTGCACTCACAGGTTTTATAAGGGATTGATGTCAGTGTCTACCTGCATAGGTGTGCTCAACTAACAGAATGAGGGCAGAGCATACTTTTGTACCAAGCTTTATAGTGCTACCTTTTGATAGTGCCACCTTCTCTCTCATCCCTTTAAATTCATCTGGAAAAACCCTGGATTCCTCATTCAATGGTGGAAGGGTACTGATTTTAAAAGGAAACCAGAGCATTATCTCAAACTTATAGTTATAAATCAAGTGTCAGAAAATCCAGCCCACCATTTTCTTCCACCAGGAGAGGTGAGCAGCTGCAACAGAGACCATATGGACCACTCTATCTGGCCCGGTTATTGTAGAGTTTGCACACCTCTAGCAATTGGCCCTGCCTTTTTGGGGTAGCTCCACCTCCACACTCCATGCTCCATGCTAGTCACCTCACCAAGGATGAATTGACACGATGGAGCAGAAAATTTTAACTCAATTTTAACTCAGAATTCAAGTTCAAAGGCAGATGTTCGCTGGGAAGCTACTGGCATGTTCTTTCTTCTGTGGCCCATGTTTTGGGTGGAGGAGCTCACTGCTCCCTCAACCAGTTCAAATGCTGAGGGCAAGGTGTTGACCTCCAGAGCAGGCACAGAATCCAGCCAACCATGAAGCTCTGGACCAGCTGCCTAACATCTCTGGGCCCGTTGATATAATCAATAATTGCCAAGTATGTAGTCACAGCTAATTTAACTCTTGGAGAAGGTAAGGTTAGCATCACTTCTAAGGGTGTGCTTTCTCCAGATCCACATAAATAATCTCCCATTCTCCGTTTGTCTGTCTTAGAGACACAACAGAGCCCCACATCATTGTGATTATGCCACATTACACCGTTTTGGTCTCTGATGTTGAGAGAGCTCTCCAATCATCAAATTCTTCTGAGCTCAGCAACCCCAGAAGACAAATGCAGGTATATATGGCCACGAGTCCTACTGTCTAAGTGTTATCAGAAAACAGACTCTTTGGGGATGACGAGCAGGCATGTGTTGGTACGAAGTACATCCTCTACTCATGGCAAGCCCAGCTTTGTCTTCTGAGTGGATCAATATTCAGAAATCAGGCTTTGCTGGACACGTAGCTGAGAATGTGAGGTATGTCATGGAAGCTCCCATGTTCGGCTCCCTCGAAACTAAACATGGCATGTGACCAGCTTTCCTGCTGGCCACTAGGAGACTGTAGGCCATAACCTTCTAAGCCTCGAGCTTCTCACCCTAGAGCTGCTAACCCCATCCAGGCTCAGCAGTATCTTCCCCGTCCATCCCTGTGCCAAAGTTGCAATCAGTATGAAAACTCCACCTTCTGTAACTGTGACATGATAAATAATGGATGCGGTGTCATGCTCTGTGTCATGTTTCCGAGAAGACGGAGGGAGGAGACTGGAGGGCTCCAGCTGGAGGTGTGATGTCATCCTCTGGCCACACTCACTCTGACAATGGCCATTCGTCCCCACTCCTCTGCAGAGCTGCAGCCTGGGCTCTTCTCTCTGACTCTGCACATGCCGTCTTTCTTAAGAAGACGTTTATGATGACACATAATGTGAATAAAGGCTGGAACCGTCCACTGTCCTCTGATTTGCTGTAACTGTCACTTGCAATGCTTGCTTCTCATTTATACCCTAAATGAAACTCTCCAGCATGGCACCAATATTACCAAGTACCCTTCCAGAACAGAAGGCTTTGCTTTCAGCTGCCTCTCTGCTCGGCTCTGAGAGGAGGCTGCCTGGAAGCAGGGTCCAGACCCCGTGCTGGTGCTGCATTGGAAACTTGATGGGATGGCACTGGGTGTTATACTATATGTTGGCAAATCGAACTCCAATTAAAAAAAATACAAAAAATAAAAACTAAATTAAAAAAAAAAAGAAATTTGACAATGAACGAGCATGGTGGTCATTCTCAAGGGACACTGTGTGCACATTTAATGAAAGGTGGAGCTCTGCCTCGGAGCCTGCGATGACTGAGGAGGGGCCGGCACCCTCCATCGCTGACGTCCTCAAAACAACTGACAGGCCGAGATAAATCAATGTGTGCACTTCTTTCCCCTTCTACTGCCCCCGCAGGAAGGACACCTCATTGCTTTTGAGAAGATGAGGCAAAGAGAGATGCAAGGGGAGATGGTTGTATCCTGGGCATGCAGATCCTTCAGTGTAAAATTAAGAAAATAGAGGCTGGGGATGGAACTGGGGGGAAGAGGGTGCAGAAAAGAGATGAGGCAAGCGCTCTGTTGGAGAAAGGACTTCGTGCACCGTGGAACTGTACTTAACGGTAACATACCTTAAAAGACGCACACTCTCCAATCAACTGCAGTAGCTCCTCCACAAGCCAATTTCCCACAAGGCACAGCACATGGCCAGGCTCAGTTTGCTAAGCCACAATGTGACTTCTGCGTCTACGTGGCACCTTGGCACCGGGAAGGGGGGCATTCCTGGCCATGGAATGGTGGGGCCTATGTGCCATAACAAGAGGGCACAGGTGAGGCTCTCTGGGAAGAGCAGGTTTGTTCATCTGGGACGGGCAAAGAGCAAAGGCAGCTCCATCCAGGCGGGAAGCTGGTCAATGGCACAGTGTCACATGCAGGCAAAGCTATGTCTGGTCAGGCCTGGTTCTGAGGTGAGTCCTGGATCCTCACCCTTATTCTGTCACTTGGTGAGTCTGAGAAGTCGCTCAATGCTCTTGCACTTCCATTTCTCTGTCCAATCATGGACATAAGTTCTGCCCTCCAAATTCACTCTCTGTGAGTAATGATGAGGGCATTCTTCAGACTTCCCTGTGAAGACGGTGCCATTCTTCCATTCTTACGTGGAGTGTCTCTTCCTGAGCCACAACAGAACGTCCCCAGTGTTTCCTCTCAAGCTAAAGAACAGGCCACGAGCACTCACAAGTGTGGCCCCAAACAAAGCACTACCCAAAGTCATTAGTGACAATTGAGTTTTCACACATCTGGAGGATAATCAGCTTTGGGTTCTAATCCAAAACATGCATGTGTCCCTATGTTCATGGGGAACAAGGGAGGAGGATATAGTGGAATGGAGTGGTACCAAAAAGTAAGATGACGAATGGAAATAGAGAAAAAAATGCCAGCTGGAGATAAAGCAACTAAAACTACAAATGGGATTTAAACTGAAGACATGAGAGCAGAGGAACTCACTTGGAGACGCACTGCTATTTCTCCTAGAGAAGCCACCAGTGACTGTAGTGTGGTCATTTTTAAGAATCTGGAGACAAATTTTGCCATGAAAGGTGATGGCTGTTAAAACACAATCATATTTATGGCCTTCTGGTCATCTGCCAGCTGTTCTCCTGATTACATGTCAAGGCCTGGTCTCGAGAAGCCCAATCTTCTATATGCCCATGTTAACCTTTCACTATTAGGTCATCTCATTTGGAATTGTACTATTGGGACTCGCTTCCTCTCTCTCATAATGCCTTCCATGGAATGGCCACTGGGGATGCTGTCAGGAATGAAAGCTGATGCTAGCCAGGCTCACTGCCTGCTGATGACCTCCACATGATAGCTGCAACACATGTCCTTAACATGTTGGCGTGAGGCCCCACAACAGTTCCAATGCATGTTTCTGTTTAATGAGGAGAGACAAGTGATTCTGGAGATGAAAGGAATTGAAGAGATGAAAAATACACCCTTAGCACTTTCAGAGTACGATTCCATCCCACAGTGGGAGATATCAACAGAAAGTGCTTGGGGCAATACGATGGACAGGGCTTGCTGTAGGAGGCTTGAGGACAGAAGGCAGAGAGTGGCAGTGGATGCCTCAAGCAAAGACCAGATTCGAGGGTCTGATTATCAAATGGTCTATGACTCAGATATGGGCTGTGAGGAAATGTATTCAGAGGAAGTAAAATCTGTAACACCTGGGGTTCCAGGCAGGAAAGCATCTAGGCTCGTGGCAGTTCAGGTCCACAAGCCAGAACAGAGAAGGTGAAAGTGGAGGGGAGAGTACCTAGGGCCTGCATGCCTGGAGGCATCTCCTCCATGAAGCCCTGAGTCACTGATAATCCCGGAGGGCTCAGCTGGCTACTTGTAAGGTGTCTTTGAACTGAAACACTCATGCTAAGATTATGTACTCATTAGTTGATGAAACATTATGACCAGAGGCTTGCAGGAACCTAACCCTGTATTTCCCCTAGGAGCAGTGGTTCACTATTCACTAATTCAGCATTTCTAGGGACTTTAAAGAACTGTTGCAAATAACAATAGTCATGTGATGTTGATGGTGGGGAAATAGGGACCAGCATGGGAGACTTCAGGTTTGAGCAGGGAAGGAAGAGAAGATGGAGTAGGTAAGTGAGGGAACCTGGCCATAGAGGGCTGGGAAGCAGGAGGAATGGGCCTAAACAGGCCAGCTTGTTCAGAAAGGCCCCTAACCCTGCATGCCAGAAAACAACAGCTTCTCCAAGAACCCTGCACAGGTTGCTGCTACCTAAGCACGGTGCTACGGTCATTCATTAATAAGCACATTGGAAACCTAGGCAGACAGACCCACAGTTAAGGGGCCGCAGAGACCCAGAGAGGGCGTCTCAAGGGGCTGCCTCTTTGCAGTCCAGTTTATGACTCTTCAGGGAAGGCTAAGCTCCAGCCTTGTTATTTTCCTTCTGGGATTAAAAAGAGAACCGTAGTTTCCTGCCCTATTAAGCCAGTGCCTTTCATGATCATTAAAATACCTTTAAATACTTCATTTCTCCCCCTTAAAGTGTTCCAGGCATAAGGGAAGCTCTCCTTCCACATAACCTTGCTCCAAAATAACAAACACATGATGCCATTTGAATTTGGCTTCTCTCTTCTTCCCTTTTGGGTGTTCAGAAATAGCCACTTACAAACACATGAAGGCATTTGCCTCGGTGGTAAATATGTCTTACGTGTCGATTTCAGCAGGCGACTCTCTGCAGATGTGCACATGTGTGCTCATTTCCTGCCCTCCAAAACTATTTTTTTTTTTTGGTTGCGGACATATGGTGAGCAATAGTTGGAATAGTTATTCAGGGCGCAGACACTCCTCTGGGATCCGTGGGACAAATCTTGCTCCTTCTGTCAAGTCAGAATCACCAAGAATGTATTGAGCACTGAAATGTGCAAGGAGTTTTAATCATGTGTGCATCCTTACCACCATACTCATAATAAAATCATTAACAGTCCTCTACGGCATGTTAATGGTCAAATGGATAATAACTAATGAAGCAGCTCAGAGTTTTTAAGAGCTTAACTATGATCCAGGTACTATTCTATGTAACTTGCAGGTATTCAGTAATTTAATTCTTGTAACAACCCTAGGAAGTAATTATTAATATTATTGCCATTTTATAGATAATGAAACTAGGGCAGGGAGAGTTTGTCTAGGCAGGTAACTCATCTCAATCCAGAATTCAAAGGATGGATGGGATTGTGATTCAGATAATTTATTGACATCATAATTAGAATTTGAATTTCATTCTCTGTGTATTCACCTTGTTGCACAAATCCTACCTCTGCAAAGAAGGAAGCCAAGCTCTTGGTGTCCCCTTTGGCTCTGGAGGGCTTGTGGAGCAGGCTGGAAGCCAAAGATTCAGAAGGGTCCTCTCCTGATTTCCACAACAGCCTAACTCTCTAAAGAGGTTATGCCAAAGTTCTGGGGGCACAGAGAGAAGTGAGTGGTTTCAAGGGAGCTGGAGAGAGGGGAGATGGCTCCATGACAGGAACAAGGAGGATACTCACAGGTGCTGGGAAGGCAGAGACCCAGGCCCCGCTCCCTGGTAAGGCAAGACCCAGAGGCCAACAGCAGTGTGGCCCCCCTGGAAGGTCTGACCTGGACAACTGGGCAGGCCCTGCAAAGCCTGAGAATGACAGAGTCTGCCACCTTCGTGGGGGACATGGGCTTGGAGAGAAAGAGACTTAAAATAAGCACAACAGGGGCACCTGGGTGGCTCAGTGGTTGAGCATCTGTCTTCGGCTCAGGGCATGATCCCGGGATCCTGGGGTTGAGTCCTGCATCGGGCTCCCTGCAGGGAGCCTGCTTCTCCCTCTGCCTATGTCTCTGCCTCTCTGTCTCTCTCATGAATAAACAAATAAAATCTTAAAAATTAAATAAAATAAATAAAATAAGCATAAGACTGAAAAATCCGAGGCCCTTCTTCCACGGTCCAGCTTCAGGGAGGCTTGTAACCCCCAGGAAGGAGGAGAAGGCCCTAACGATCTCTATGATTTGAATTACTATCATTCTGGGAAGACAGGGGCTTTATAGTCAGATTTTATTTGACATAAAGGAAATTATGAAACAGGCCACTTTTGCAGACCCGACTTGGTAGTGTGGGAGTCTTTTACCCCTTACGGAATGTTTAGAGATCTCACAGGGGAAGGAAGGAGGAACTTGGGCACTTACAGGAAGAGTCAAGGTTAGAGAAGCCAAAGGAAGGACAGGAGCATCCAGGCAGATGGCAGAGAGGGTCCACCTTTGAGGACAGAATGGAGGCATGAGGTCTGAGCAGAGACCAAGAGCAGTCCAGGCTCGAATGGGGGGATCAAGCCTGTGAAGAGAGAAGGTGTGAGGGGGCTGTGTCTCCAGGATCAGGGGTGTGGGCTTGCCTTTAGGCCCCTTCCACGTTAAGGCCTGCTTTGCCAGCACACTGTGTCAGGATGTTGTCAAGACTCACTGTGAGCCAAGAACACTGGGTATCCTTCTGTCCCCTACCAAGAAGTCGTGTGCCTTTCTGCCTGTTGGCTCTGTCCATGCTTTCATCCTTGCAATACCTCTTCTGTTTGTACCAACCCCAAACCTGCTCAGCAGCCCCACCCTTACCCCCAGAGATAACCAACAAGATCCCCACCGTCATTCAAGGTTTACTCTAACTACCACTTCCTGTGCAAAGCTTGCCCTGATCCCCTTGGGGGAAACAACTTCCTTCCTCTGTGGTGACACAGCTCTCTACTGAACTGTGATTTAGTAACTTTTCATGTTGCCTTGTGCACATGATAATGGCAGGAACCATGTTCTTTTTCACCCCGGAAACCTCATGGTGTCTGGCACATCTGAGACGATGGATACTCCTCAGACAGGCATAGCAGAGCTGGGGTAGGGCCGAGCTGACCCGCACACAGAGAGCATCACCCTCAATCCTCAGCCCTGCCCACCTCCGTGTCTGGTGCACCCAACCCCCAGTATCGTGGTCACTCCTCTGGGTTACTGTTGGAGGGGCTGCTCAGAGGCAAGTACATCGCCTGGGTGGGGTTCAACACATCACCCACCGTCTCCAGGGTCACAATAGGGAGCATGACTCAAGGGAACGAGACAGGGGAGAGAGAGCCCTGACATAGGAGTAAAAACCAACCAAACTGTCGGATATAGAATCAGAGTGAGGAGCACAGCTGTAGGCAAGCACCTGTCTGGAAGGGCTCAGAGCATCTGAGGTAGTATCAGAGCTCAGAGTTTCAGAACCGAGGAGAAAACTATTGCTACAAAAGGAGAGGCAGATGTGGAAAATTTCCTCCTCCTTGGGGCAGGGGTTGTGAGGAGCAGATCTAAGGTAATACAAGAGAACAGGTCTTCTCCTGAGTCCAAACCAGAAGTCATCCTTACTCACTGCAACAGGGGCACCCCACAAACAGCATGGGGCTTCCACTCGGGGGAACTGGGCTTTCATTTTGACTGGGCCACTGATTAGCGGTGTGACCCTGGACAAGCCACTCCACCTCCCTGGGCCGCATTTCCTCATTTATAAAATGAGTGGGTTGAGCTAGAGAGAGATGGTTAGCTTACTACATAGGCCTTTTTAGCCCTACCATTCAAAGACATCATTCATTTCCCGTCATAGCCATAGTGTGACAGCCTTTGAGGTTTCCCTTCCTCCATCGAGACCAACGGCCAGACAGAGACAGCAAGCGCACGCCTGAGAATCCAGAAGCATTCTGGGAAATGGTGTAAGCAAAGCATCGGAGGCATTTATCAAGAAAATCTGAATATCAACCGTCAAGCCCCAGGCCGAGGGGAGCTGGGAATATTTCAGGGCACATTAACCACTGTTGTGGTAAGTAATTATGCACACTGACTTTGAGTCTGTTTCAACGGTCACAACTCAGAGTGTAATTCCTGCACTGTTTCCAGGGAGGGAGGGAGGGAGGGACCCTGAGCAAGTGCTAACGAGTCTTCCTAGAGTCTGAACGGTGGACTGGTAATAGCTGGCATTTCAAAAATGTAGCCTTTTGTTTCCTGAAAAACTGCTTAAAAGCATTCAACTCCCCCATCTCTGATCCTTCTCTGAGAAAGGAAACAATAAATATGATTTCAATCCATTGTGTTAATATCAGGATGCACACACAGAAGTCTCTGGATCCAGCATTGAGCAAAAATCCATCTGTGATGCCAATCCTGACAACAGACAGAAAGAGGACATTAACACTTTCGGGTCTCTCGAGAAGTAAGAGTTCAGTGGTCACTTGTCCTAAATACGTGAGTGGAAAAAAGATCTTACATATAGGAGCAGTATATTATTTGAAAACAAAAACTGATAAAAAGTGTAATAGAATAACGACATATTTGAACGTGTGTTTTGCCCGAAAATAATTTATCTCTGCAGAGACACCCCTCACCGTGAGACTGCTAGCCTAACTGATCTAAATTCCCATTTGCTCAAAACTTTATCCGTGGCCCAATTAAAATCTCTGCTGGCAAACACTATGAGAGATGTCAGAGCAATTTTCATAAAAGAGTAAAAGAAAATCACACTGAATTTTCAACAATCTATTAGTTGGCACGAAGGCAAAGAGGGATCTAGGTGGACTCTACTGAGGAGTGCGTATTCAAAGGATTATCTTTCTCATCATCAAAATTTGGCCTTCTTTGATTAGAGAGTTCATCCAAGCAAGCAAGCAATCAATCATGATCATTTACCTGAAACCTAATAGAGAAAACAGTTAATGTTACAATTTTTTGGAGTTAGAGATTAGGCATACAATATAAGGCCCAGCCACTCAAAGTGTGGCCTCATACCGGAGCATCTCAGCATCACCTGGGAGCCTGTTAGAAATGAAGAGTCTCAGGTTCCACCTGGCCTACTAAATTAGAATCTGCATCATAACAAAGTCCCAGGTTGGAGTGATTCATATCTTTTTTTTTTTTTAATTTATTCATGATAGTCACACACAGAGAGACAGAGAGGCAGAGACACAGGCAGAGGGAGAAGCAGGCTCCATGCACCAGGAGCCCGATGTGGGATTCGATCCCGGGTCTCCAGGATCACGCCCCGGGCCAAAGGCAGGTGCCAAACCGCTGCGCCACCCAGGGATCCCGATTCATATCTTTATTAAGGTTTGAGACGCTTAAGTAGTATATATGGATTTAAGAAACTAAAAGCAGGTGTGTGTGTGTGTGTGTGTGTGTGTGTGTGTGTGTGTTAGGGGGAAGGTGTGGATATGTGTGTGGGGGGGGTGTTGGAAAAACAGTGTCAGGTGCAGAGTGTAAATGTAGAATTGGGATTTTTGAAACCATCCAGTTTATTCCAGAGCCCAATGCTCCTAGCCACTCTGCTGTTCTGCCTGAGAGATCATCTCTATGGTGAATCACATACCCAGTCTCTACTAGAATATCTCCAGTGAGAGGCACCTCATTCATTCTCACCAGCAACCCATTCTGTTTTCAGTAGTTAGCCCATTTTCAAAGATTGGGACCGATTTACATGTTGTGACAAGATGACACCTTGAAGTTCTAGATCTTTCTGTAAGATGTACAAACGTCCCTGTCTTTCCTCCAGTCTTTCAAGTACCTGGAGATGGCTCTTGTGACTGGTCTTAAACTGGACTGCCCTTTGCAAGGATATGACCGGCAGCTCCAGGCCATGGTCACCAAAGAGAAATCCTCTGTCGGACTAGCTGTGTGACCTTGGCCACATTACAAAAGCTACTAAATCTTCGTGTGTCGGTTTTCTTGTCTCTTTTTTTTTTTATTGGCATTCAATTTGCCGGTTTTCTTGTCTCTAAAATAGGGTAAAAGGATAGCACCTGTCTCATGAGTTTCGTGAAGATCAGATAAAATAATCCACACGATGCCCCTAGTCAATGCTTGACAACACACAGCAAGTGTTCAACAGATGCCACCTATTATTATTCCCAACTTAAATACTCTTTGTTCAAAAAAAAAAAAAAAGCATGAGAGAAAAGATGTAGTTTAATTGCCTCTTTAAGAGGATAGAACTCAAGTCAGCCAAAAGAGCATCCTGAGCGACTAGGCTCTAAAAGCACAAAGTATCAGAGTCGAAAATGATGAAATAGGGCAGCCCGGGTGGCTCAGCGATATAGCACCGCCTTCAGCCCAGGGCCTGATCCTGGAGACCCAGGATCGAGTCCCACGTCGGGCTCCCTGCATGGAGCCTGCTTCTCCCTCTGCCTGTGTGTCTGCCTCTCTCTCATGAATAAATAAAATTTTAAAAAAGAAAATGCTGAAATAGAACACAGTAAATGGTTCGGTCCGACTAGAATGGAAGGTGTGCAGACTAATCAGAGAAAAAGCTAGAACGGTAAGTGAAAGACAGTTGATATTTTCCAAAAGCAAGACTCAGAAGGGACGGTTGGGAGCTGGGCGACCTGAGACCCGCCCCGGCACCACTGTAACTGAAGTAGAGCCTAAGCAGTGGCTCGGAGGATCGGACAGGGCTCTGACGTCAGGAGGCAGCGACGTGCACTCTGTATTAGCTTGAACCATACGCCGTTATCGACATTACACTGCTCTTAACCTAGAAGAACAACAGTTTTGTTTGCTTTAACCTCACACAGGTCTCTTCCTCACCTTTAATGTGTAAGGTGTGGAGCAGGAGCAGGGGAGTGCAGGGAGGCAGATCTGTCCTCTGCACCCCATGTCCCCCCAACCCAGGCTTCCTCAGAAGTGGAGCGAGCCCATGTCAAAGAGAGCTGGAGGCACAGGCATCACACGTCAGGTAAACAGAAGGTGTTGTTACTTTCTGGGTGTCCCAGACCCCTGGCACCACAGTGGTCAGAAGCAGCTTTAGCGCCCAGATCCACTTTCCAGAAGCATCCATAGTTCACTGCTGACATCGGCAACCTAAGAACTTTCTTACCCCCTGCTGGACTCCAAGACTCTCGCCCAGCCTTGCCACGTTAGCTTTGCATACAGCATTTGCAATCATTTAGATGAAAACTAAATCCAAAACAAATCAGCTCCTTCTGATGGCCTGAATGGACAGTTTAGGAAAAGGCAAAAGGGAAGCGATTTATTAGAAAGGGGGGAAAAAATACTAACAAGATATTTCAGAATAACAGCAGCTGCACCGCACTTCCAGTCTGTGAGGGCCTCGTTTGGGCCCACTTCGGTAACGACGGGAAACCGCTGCTCTCCCTTCCCCAGGCATATGTTTCAAGCGCCCTGCAAATGATTTCATGTTGGATCGAGCTTCATTACTCACAGTTCATATTTGGTCTAAATTACAGTAAATGTTATTTCAAGGTTTACAAGTTAATTATTATAGTATAGTATTTACTCCATTATATAGTAATTACTGCAGTATCTAACGCCTAAAGGGTTTTCCCCCCGTATATGAAGGACGCAGAATATTTTAGAGTTTTTTCAAGCAGAACGGGGCTCACTGGGGTGTGTGTGCGAGTGTGCATGTTGGGCGGGGGCTGGGAAGACGGTACCCAGAGATTTGCCTGCAAATGCCTACATTCTTGCAGATGCAGGGCCACCAGCAGCTGAGCTCCGAGCTCGCTGTAGCCGCCCCAGGAAGCAGCACGTCCTGCTCGCAGGGGCTAGAGAGACGGCGCAGACTCCCACCGACGGGCACGATGCCCACCTCACCTCCAGCAGGCCCCAACTGTACCGCGCCGGACAGTTGTGACCTACCCTTGTGACCTACCGAGGAACAAAGATTAGGTTTGCTCATCTGTGAGAGGCAGCTGCCCGAGAGACCTCGTTTGCAATCTGGCTCCCCTCTTTTGGCTCCTGGTGAGAGTTTAAATGGTCTCCTATATACGCTCTCTCCCCCAGCACCCCACACCCTTGCCTCAGAAGGGTCAGCCATGTGACACCAGATAGCCCCCTGCTCTGGGCTACATTTACACCTCTTTGCTCCATTCCAGCCTCACCCTTTGTTCTGGCTGCCAAACCCAAAATGGATTCCATAAGTATCCTGCTTCCCAAATGTTGGTCCAAATGGCAGCCTGCAGGTCTGGGAACCCTAGGGGCCTGACAGGCAGTTGAGCTGAATGACAGGCCTGGGATCAAACCACATTTTTGTCCTCTGACTGCAGCCAAGCATCTTGGGCTAGTCAGGGACAGCCTCCTCTTGCGATGTCCTCTCCTCCACGGAAGCCTGACCGCTGTGACCTTGATAAATGCTGAGCAGATGGAAAAGGAGACTTTGGCAATCACAGAAGCATCGTGTCCCCTGATTCTGGCACCCCCGCGGGAGGAAAGAAGCCGATCAGAGACTTGGTGTGTCGATGTGCACCGAGTGAGCACCTACTGTGTGTCTGGGACTGAGGCTGGCACAGCCGGAGAGAAAGGGTGGGCATTTCTAGCACATGCTTTCTTCCACTGCAGAGGATTCCACACCTCAGCCCCTCTTCACGTCGGGGGAGGCAGAGACAGGGGAAGTGAAGGGGGGGAAACTGCTAGTATGTTTTCTCCTAAAGTGCTCTTGACACATTTTCCTGTTGGCAGGTGGTGGCAAAAACCTACAACTGGAAGGTTTAAGTAAAAATGGAGCACACAGATGGGTGTCCGGTTTTTAGGTGGCTGCTCCCGTGCTGAAACACGCGGCTTACCCTTCTCCAACCGGCTTAAAATGGGCTCTAGCAACTGTTCAAGGGCCAAACACTTGGCACTCGCCAGGGTACTTGCCCCTGATCTTTCTCATCGCCCTGGCCCTCTCCTTAATTGCTATGGCAGCAGCTGGCTCCTCCCCAGCCAGCACACCCCCTCCCTTGGCTTCCCACCCTCCCCATCTTTGCAAAATGGACATCTTGGCACCTCTATGTGTCCTGCTTTAAACCCACTAGTGATTTCCATTACTCATGGCACAGGTCCCACTTCCCTGAATGGCTAAGCACACCTCATATGGCTGGGCTCTTCCTCCCCCTCCCGCCTTCCCTCATCATTTTCTGTTCTCAAGTTTTTAAGGTCTAGCCACTCAGGCCTCTGTTTAGTCCCTGGACCCTGCTTGTGCCCTTTCCCACCTCTGGAAACTTACTTATGCTGCTCCTACCACCTTCCCCACCCCACTCCTCTCTGACCTCCTTCCAGCGGCCCTCTCTGACCTGCCTGTCCTTCAGACCCAGCTCAGGGATCTTCCCGGACATCTAGAACTCGGGCGGTTCCCTGTTCCGACCCCTCCAATGGCTCACATAAATTCTCACTCTTAACACTCATCATACCCTGTTGTATGCAGGTGTTAAATACCTTGCTGCTCGGACCAGAAGCTCTGTGAGGGCAGAGATCACATCTGTCCTGCTCATTGCCAGCAACTAATAAAGTGATGGCCAATGGTTTTGCTGTGTCAATGACAATGACATGTTTACTGAAAGAAAGCATTCTTGAGTGAATCCCAAAAATGCTTAGTGAGAAAGGTAGGCGGTTTAGTGTATCGACTGAGTGGAGAAACCTGGTAATAATAATAATAATGAGAGTTAATACATATTGAGCCCTCACTGTCTGCCAAACACCATACGTATTTTTTACATTTCACAACAATATGATATGAGATAGGCACTCTTATTCAAACTCTTTAACAGAAGGAGAAAACAGGTGCAAGGAGGGTAAGCAAAATGCCTACAGGTGCCCAACTCATACGGGGTGGAGCCATGATACAATCCCAAGCAGTTGATCTAGCTCGAGTGCACACGTGGAGCCACTCTGCTAGGCTGCCTCTTGCTGAGCTGGACATGGCTGAGAGTAGAGGGCATCAGGCACACGGTAGTCCTTTCCCCCCTTCTCCTACTGCCTCTCCACGAACAAACCCTTGCTGTAATGAACATATATTTAATGGGAAAAGAGAATAAAGCATATCAGCTCCTTAGTCACTCCATACACACTCTTTCACTACCTGTCACATCTTTATAATATAGTCAAAGCATTTTCAGCAGCAGAGATAATTTAAAAAAAAAGAAAGAAAGAAACAAGTTTGGGCAGAACAAATGGTTATCACAGAGGAGGACTTGTATTGGTCCCCACCAGTCCTGTAAGTGCCAAACTCAAGCCTGGGACCTCTGGGAAGAAAGAGTCTCCTCCTTTTCTCCTTGAAAGGGTGTCCTCACCATTCCCTGCTCCTTCTACACCCCTCCCCACAAGTGCATGCTCACAGGAGATACATACACATAGGCTTAGACTAGAGAAGAGCTAATAAAACTCAATAGGAATTTCATCAGAAGGTAAAACCCCCAGCAGAGTTTTAGCATCCAGGTAAGCCCAGCCACCAGATTTCAGAGAGCAGACGGGGGCTTGAGTTAAGAAGAATCCGTGAGACCATCCCTGGCCCTGGGGTCCTCCCTTCCTTGCTTGCCTCTAATGCCACCACCTTGGATTCCCAGCACAGGCCTCATCCATCCCGTCCCCATCTATTTGCCTCATTCTTTTTTTCCATGGATGTGACCATTCTAGCAAACTCTGGAAGATTTCTGCCCTGTAAGACTTAATCCCATGAAGAGTTTTCATTCATAAATGTTAAATACAAATAAATAATTTTTTTCCCAAGCACTTTACTTAGCTGCCAGTTAATCAAGTTTCTTTCCATACTTCACCTTCTTTCATCTGTGTGGCAACAAATAATCATTTCTACTGTCGACTGTAACTATTTATGTGGACATCATGGAGTTAGCCAAGCCACTGGTTATCTTAGGAGGATGCAGTGTGTCCCTCTTCCTGTGGTGCCAGTTGCTGTTTTTATTGACTCCAGGCTGAGCTACCTCCAGTCTACAGTAATCTGAAGTGGTCCTGACCTTGATAAACCAATGGGAAGAGATTATACTTCAGAGTCACAGTTCCCGTAGGTGTAATCCTGGCCTCAGCGTTCCCAAACGCCGTACTTTACACAGCTGGGATAAGATGGAAAGAATATAGAATGTGCTCTCCATAACATTTGATACAGAACAAGCAGCATTCAAGGAACAGTCACTATGATTATTTACGATGATTTTTACTTATGGCACTATAAAGCCAGCTCAAATGACATACGCTATTCTTCTATCCAAGGCCTGCTACTATCAAGTCCTTTAGGATATAGAGGGAGAGCAGATTTCTTAAATGTTTTTCCTGATATCATTGGTGTCAAAGATCATCACGGTTGGGCTTTAAAGGATGGTTTGAAAGAAAAATCAGGGTATGTGTTGCCCCCAGTCTCAACAACAAAATCCATGAAGTCTGACTCTCTTCTCTAGGCTTAATTAGGCTACATCAAAAGAGTTCTTCCCAGCCACTCCACTGTGGGGATAAATTCCATTAGTGACCCTGCTAAAGCAGATGTCCTTGGGAACACTTCCTCCTGACATAACCCCCTGTCCTATATCTGACATGTGTCCCTGTGAGACACGGCATCCTCCTGAAGCTGCAGCATCCCGAGCTGACGGGAGAGCTCTGACCTATGACCATCGGCGTACAGTTGAACTAGGCTTTTATTTTTATGTTATTTCACAATCTATTTAAACTTTCCCAATTTAAATGGAAGAAAGAAGGTAAGTAATATTAACGCCTACGGTTAATATTTTCTTTTACTGCTTAAAACTACAAATCCTGTGGAATACAAAAAAAAGGAGGAAATACTGGCACCGGTTATTTTTACCTTCCACTTCAACTTCTTTTGTTCAAGTGCAGACACAGGACATGGAACACTTTTCTGTTTTGTGGGTGGTAGATTTTTTTCTACTTTACCAGGACCCAAATTATCTCCAAGTCCTTAGATCCATTAGCCTAATTAATATTAAGAACATATGCATATGCAAATAAGTCCCTCTTTGCCATATATTTCACTTTATAAGACAGGTTGAAGGGTGGTTGGGTGAGTCAATCAAATGTCATAAATTGGCTATGCATAAGAGCTCATTAATATTAATTGGGGCGTGGGCATTGTGCAGTAGCCCATGCCTCCATTAGAGATGGGCCCCTTGCTTTAATTGTTCCAAAGATTTTGAAAACCAAAGCCTCTGACCTGATTTAAATATGTAATCCTCCCCCCCCCAACCCCCAGGTAGTCTACTGAGCAGCATCAGAAAGGTATTAAAAAAAAAATACAGAGCAGACCTTTTCTAAGACAGATGGCACACAATGAGGTTAGAAAAAGTATCTTGAGATCCAACCTGCAAGAACAAAAAAAAATTGCTTGCATTGTTGTTTTCATTATCTTGCTTCTGTCATTTCATGAGCTTTGTATCTCGCAAGGAAAGAAAGAAGGGAGAAAAACTGTGAAATTAATCTTTTGTGCATGGCCTGATAAAGAAGAGACATGCTCAGACAAAAGATAGACTGAGAGAAGGTACGGTGATTGATGACTAAAGTAAAGGTGTCAGAAGAGTATTATGTAAATTACTGGAGGCACACACCATTTCAGAGAGAACGAGAGGGAGAGCGGGCAGGGGGAGCGAGGGAGAGGGAGAAGGCGGCGGAGGGAGGGAGGTACTGAGAGCGGAAAAAGGATCGCAGAGGCGATGTCACCAAAGAACTGGTCCCCAAACACCCATTTCTTGCCATCTTTCATCTCCTCCGACAAGCTCACCTCACATTCTCTCTGGGTTGCGCGCTCTAACAAAGCGGGTGGGGGTGGGGGGAGAACTGTCAACATTAGCATGATGCTAGCCAAGGCAAGGTGTAGGGAAAGCAGTGTCTGAAGTGAGATCATCAAGGAGGGAAGTTTCCGTTAACGGGGACAGGGAGCCTGCCGGCGAGTGCATGTGTCTGCGTGGAACACGCCGCGCGAGTGGGGCGGGAGTCGGCCGGCCTCATTCTTCACGCCGGGGATGGGCTGTCAAGAGGCCTGTGTCCTCCTCCCCGGTCTCGGGCTCGATGTGCCACAGCTGTGCCGGGCGCACGACACGACCACTGTACAAAGGCAGGTGGCGAGAGACGCAAAAGGCCGGGGCCAGCAGTCCCGTTACAAAAATCTTGATGTAAGGAAATGAAGGCAAGTCTTGAAAATTGCCTCCGTCCTCCGGGCTGGGAGGGCTGCAAGGGAATGGAAGGACTGTACTCCCTTATGCGAATGGGCTTTGCCTCCGTGACCCTCGCGTGCAGGCTGGTCTGCGCCTCCCCTTACGTGAGGTGCACCTACAGTGTTCAAATATCTCATGCTTAGAAGTCCGGCCCTGGGATCTATGGGTTTCTAAAAGAAAAACAAAACAAAGCAAAACAAAACCTTCCAAATTCTTGCAATCCGTACAGGAGACGGCAAGGCTGGTGTTCAGGGAGAGCTCACCAGACAGGTTGCTCACAGCCAGCTCCCTTCCGACTCGCAGTAACATCTGTCCCCATTGGTTGGGGCCTGCATGGTACTGGTGGCTAAATATTTTAAACGTCACCCCCTTTGAAAAGTCCAGAGATGAAGCTAATGTCTAGGCCCTCCACACAGGCCCTCTCTTTTCAGTGTGAAGGTAAAAAAAAGGGAATAAAATGAATCTCTATACGTTAAAGCATAGAGGGCCTCCAAGCACTATAAAGATTATGGTAAAACCTCGACCCTCCCTGAAATCCAAAATGCAATTATTTAATTAAAGAATAGATAAAAGAAAACCTAAAGCAGATCTACGTGCAAATCCTGATTTTTCCCATTTTGATGGTTTTGAAAATCTTTGAAATAGCGAACGACTGGGAGAATGAAGGAGGTCTCGGGATGGAGATAAAAAGGGCTAAATCGACACCTAGAAGTTGTTCTACAAAATATTCCTATTGGGGATGTTAACACCCAAAAGTAGAGTCCCCGCCCGCAATCCCCAGCCCCAGAGCTGTCTCTTCCTCCTCTCTCCACCCGACCATTCATTCAGGTGTGTGGCCATGGCCGCACACCGCTTCCTTCAAGTATTTCACAGTCAATATTCCTTGAGCCCTTCCGTGTGCCAGATTCTCTGCCGGGGGTGGGGATACAAAATTGAACAGGAGATAACCAGCTCCTCCAGACCAACTCCTCTAGCTCATAGTATTCACTTCAATGGTCAGGGCAGCATTTGCTGGGATCAGGCCTTGCTTATTTAAATTGAATTACAAAAAATGGGGCTTAGCCAGAGAGCCACCTGGGCATGGAGGCTGTGCTAAGCCGGTCACTGTCCTCGAGAAGGCAAAAGATACAGGGGAACGATGTCTGTCTGCTTTCATCCTTACATGATTTACCTTTGTCTTTCTGTAGGGATCCTTTGGTCACATGGAACAAACCTTCATTCAAAGAAACTCGAGAGAGAGATTTTATTACAGGAGGCACCAGAGAACCCAAAAGGGAGAAGTCTCTTTGGGCCTCAAGAGATAACAGAACTGTGGCCTGGAGAAGCATCAAACTCCAATCTCTTATTGTCTCCATATTTACATCTCCGTCTTATGTGGGTGGCCCATGAGATACTGATCATGCTTCTCACTTTATATCTATCGGTTCCCCTTCTCTCTCTGCAACCCCACTTCCTTTGCTGGCTTTCCTCACAGACCATGTAGAAGGTACCATAATTATGGTGGTACCACTACCATTACTAGCGGTAATAGCAGGCAATTGAATAACTACCAGCACTGTTCCATGCACAGAACACATATTAACTCATTGAACGTAACAACCTTGTTATTTTTTTATCTTTTATTTATTTTGGCTCACTCATTTACTATTTATTATTAATATGTATCATTATCTCTTCTTTTTTTTAAGGATTTTATTTATTTATTCATGAGAGACACAGAGAGAAAGAGAGGCAGAGACACAGGCAGAGCGAGAAGCAGGCTCCCCACAAGGAGCCCGATGTGGGACTCAATCCCCAGACCTGGGATCACGCCCTAAGCCAAAGGCTCAACCACTGAGCCACCCAGCATCCCAATGTCCAAGTTTCAACTGTCAAAGCTGAAGCAGAGAGGTGACATGCCCAAGGCTGCATAGCTGGGAAGTGCTAGAGCTGGCATGTGAGCCCTGGCAGGCCAGCCCCAGGAGCTGGGCTTTCACCAGTTAAGTCAGATGGCCCAGCCACCCTTTGGTTCCCGTGACCTTCCAGATCCAGCAGAGGAGAACTGCTGTGTCCCAGCTGCGAATCTCCAAGAGAGAATAAATGAGGCAGCTTGAGATGTGGGGCATCCCCGACACCCTTAGGCATGGTCAGGGACAGCACGTCAGGTGTGTGTCATGCTGCAGGGGTGATGACCAGACCATGGGATGTGAGTGGGAGGAGGCTTAAGAGGTAAACATCATTTATGCAAACACTGTCACTGAAAAAATGTTTCAAATCAGGACTCCACCAATATAACAAAAAGGCTCAATGGGAAAAGGCTGGGTAGGCACGGGACTAGAGGCAACTCATAACTGGCAGTAACAATACATACGTTTCTTGTAGGAAATCACATTTTAGCCTCTTGAACCCCAACTCTAAAAGACCATCTCAGATTTATGGTCTGAGAGGACCATCTCATCGCTCAACGAAACGATGAGTAAAAGCTGTTGGTGAGTGGCACAAAAGAGCAACAGAACAAAAAAGACTTTTTGTCTTGCTTCCCACCCCAAAGTCACTCACCCCGGTGCAGAATCCTGGGGCAGCCCGCCTCTGGTGCAGTGAGTGGTGAGCTGGACCAGTTCTGACCGGGAAGCTAGGAGGCCTTGGTTCTATCTTGGACCCCACTACTCTTTAGCCCCTTGATTCTGAGCCAGTCACCACGTGATCTGGCCTCTGTGATCTGGCACTAAAGCTGGAGTGTTAGTATCTTTTCTCCCTTTCAGCTCTAAGACCCCACACTTGAGTCCTAGAGCTACTTTCCTGGGTGACGATGTTCTGACTTCCTCAGGCCCTGATCCGTGGGTTCTCTGGAGAGGACAAAGCAATGACTGTAGACATGGTGGAAAGAGCTTTCTGTGGAAGCCATAAACAGTTGGGAGAGACAGATCTCCTTCGTCTCACAGAGTGTTCTCAGACACGCTGGGAGTGGTGAGTGGTTTCCCTGGTCAGGTCTCATGTGTAGGCCCCACCACAGTCAGTGCCATTTTGTTTTCTAGCAGGTCCTTGCAGCCTTAGCCCTGCAGTCTTCTCGAGAAAGCTTTTTCCTTTCATATGTCTGACCTTATGATTCATCTGGCTCCTGTTTTAAAACCAATTATTACGTATTGTCTTTTGAATTTCACCCCTGACACCACTTTGCCCTGACTTAATTCTATGACTGGCTTTTATTCAAAACTTTCATTTTTGAGGAAGGTATAAGAGCTGCAAATGGTCTTCTTCTAGAAGCCCTGAGTAAAACGGCAGTTCTGCTGATCAAAAAGAGAGCACTGGCATTTTGATGCATGCTGTTAAAATGTGTACTTGTTTCAAGTAATGTGGAGAAAAGGAAAGCCAAAACAAAGGCCTAAATGATGAGAGAGAAGGGGTTGTGGGTCGTGACATCGTCTATTAGGCTGACTCTTACCCCTGGGCTCTGAACCAGTATTATTACCAAGCGTCTGTTAGGCCTTTCTATAGGATAGTCCTGCCTATGCCACCGTCTCTTTCAGTATTTTTATATTCCCTCTGGATGTTCACTGACTGCACACTGGTCTTCAACCTCCGTACACAAGCATCCAACAAATCTATTCAACACTGTCTCATAAATGTCTCCCCAATTCACTCTCCTCTCTGTACTCTGTCCAAATTGGTCTGGCACAGGTTGGCTTCCTCCCTCACCAGGTCTACTGGGAGCTTTGGCTTCTACATTGGTTCTCATTGCTCCAGTTTTCCTTGTCTCTAGTTCATTCTCCACATTGCACCCATGTTCTCTTAAAACGCAGGTCTGTTCATGCCACCTGTCGGCTTCCAAGCTTCCGATGGTTCCCCAGTGGGTGTGAAATAAGTTCAAACTTTTGAGAGAGGCACGGTAGTTAGTTCCTCCACAGTCTGGCCCCAACCTATTGCTTCAACCCATTCTTTTTTCCACTAAGTCTGCTCACACAGCAGATGGTGGACTTACACTCTAGATTTGACTCTTCCAGAACATACTCTGCATTTTCCTGCTCCTGCCTTTGCCCATGGTGTTCTCTCTCTCGAGAATTCCATTTTCACTACTCCCAGCCTCCATCAAACCTTGTCTAAACAGATGATATGCATCCTTCAGGCTCCAACATTCCCTAAGAACAACCTCTGCTTACTCTCCAAGTGTGGTTCACTATTCTCCCCCATGAGGTCCCTAGAATGATGTGTCTCAAAGCTGGGAGCTTTGTAAAAAGCTCATTTCCCATTCTAATTAAATAAAAATCCCTAGGACTGAGGTCCTGGGGAATCATCATTTTGAAGCCCCCTCTCCACACCACACCCAGGTTATTTTCACATCACCCAGCTTTGAGAAGTCTTGTTCAAGCATTTGATATGTAACCCATCTACTATTCACATTTAATGAGTAGTTATTTATTGAGTAAATATATCAAGAACAACAACTATGCTCTATCTAGGTAGGAACACCACAATGAGGCAGGCCCTCAAGATAAAAAGTAGTAATAATATGGAATAGGCATTATATTTTATCATGTTTTATAATCTATTATTAAAATACATTATAATACTGGGGCACCTGGGTGGCTCAGTTGGTTAAGCGTCCGACTTGTAATTTCAGCTCAAGTCATGATCTCATGGGTCACAAGACCGAGCCCCACATTGGGCTCCACACTCAGCAAGGAGTCTGCTTGAGATTCTCTCCCTTTGCCCCTCCCCCAACTTGCAAGGGTGAACCCTCTCTTTCTCTCTCTCTCTCTCTCTCAATACATAAATCTTTTTTAAAAATACACTATAATAAAAGATAATACCTTATATTCTGGCCATCTGTATGAATGTCTTTCTACTGCTATTCCTTGAGAAAGACTATTCTCATTTATCTTTGTATCTTTTAGCACCTAATACAATGACTCATATTTAATAAACAGATGGTGATTTAATGAATCAATATATTTTTTAATGTGTTAACTTTTGAATTAACAGAATGACATTTTAACTCCAAATTCATCTGGCCTGAAAGACACGGGAAGTTGTCCTTGTGTTACTGATTCTGAAACAGTGCCTCATGTGCCATCATGGGAGAGACAATGATTGGTGAGCCCCGCCACTGTCCTGTGCCCAAAGCTTGGACAGAGGAAAGCCTGCTGACCTCTGAATCTACCTTCCACAGACCCCACCTGAGTTTGCTGACTTTTTTTTTTTTTTAAGATTTTATTTCTTTATTCACGATAGATAGATAGAAAGGGAGAGACATAGGCAGTGTGAGAAGCAGGCTCCCTGCGGGAAGCCCGACGTGGAACTTGATCGCAGGACCCCAGGATCATGACCTGGGCTGAAGGCAGATGCTCAACCACTGAGCCACCCAGGTGCTCCAAGTTTGCTGACTTCTGACAAAGGCACGGACATAAGCTACACTCTAGATAACTCTTTAAGGAAGGGGAGATTATCAATTGAAGTGGTTTCCATTTTCCAAAAACCAGCTCGGCCCCCAGCTCTAAGAAAAAGGAAGAACGGGGATCCCTTTCACCTGCGTGCAAGGAGAAGGAGGCCCAGAGCTCTGTGTGAGGTCAGGGCATCTGCTGGCCACAGCCATGGCTGTGTGTGCCTGGGAGAGAGAATGATCAACACTTGGAACCCTTACGAAGTTGACTTTTGTGCCTTTACGAGGATTTGGATAAACTCAATACTTGACACTCCACAACAATAAGCATGTCAACTTTCAGAAAGAACCAACACCCCTCTGGAGAAGTTCTGAAGAGTGAATGGTTTTTTCATGTTCAAGTTTCCCTTTTGAAAACCGTTTTCCCTTTAAGAAATTCAAGGACCCACAAACATTTTCCAAAGGGCATAGTCAGATACGGCAACATGATTGTCGTATTTCTTATAAAGGTAAATTTTTGAAATGGTCACCTAAATCTTGCTGAGGTGAGAAATTAATAAAAATCACAATTTCGCAAAGTGCCTAAATTTTACATCGTTTGTCTTCCCTTCCTCTTTGTTGTAAATAAACCTTTGAAGGGGGAACATTATTTTCATTTTGTTCAATTTTTTCCCTTCTTTCTCTTTCACATCACTGAAACTCCCAACCAAAAGCTGAAATAAGGAAAATCAACCTTAAAGCTGAACCTATCGATTCTACCTTCCTTTCAATTTTCTCCTTAAAATGCTTCAGATGAATAATATTTCACTTCTCAGAAAAGAGAAAATTGATATCCTGGGCAAGCCGTAATGCAAATGAACATTAAAAGTACCAGAGAATCCACCTTTTTTAATGATTAGCTTAAGTGGGGGAGGGGATCAATTCTCAGTAAAATCTTGACAGTCAGTTTTATGCTCTTGCCTGACTCTGAGGCCACCTGAAATATTCTCAGCCACAGGCTTAGGATCCAAGGGACCCCATGCTAGCTGCCCAGCCCCTTACCTATCCTCTCATCCCCCAGAGACAGGGCTTGCATCCAGAGACTTCTCTCTCCTCCTCTCCACCAAAATGTTTGTGAGTCTTCAGTCCCCTGGGGCCATGCTCTTCACTGATACATTAATCTCATTAGTGCATCAGTGAGTTAATATGAGAAATTAGCATTTTAACGGGGGCCTCCTGGAACTGCCTGTACCCAAAAAAATACTTTAATAGTGACAACATACCAAGCCACAGAGATGTTGTTTGGGGGTGACACTCTCCTCGTGTCCTCCAGCTCACCCTAGAAAGCCAGCTACCTACTTCACATCCCCACAGTGCTGGCTTTATTTGAAAGATTGAAAGACTCTTTACACAGATTTTCTCAAAGGAAGTTGTCACTTTGGGCTGCACAAACCAAAACTCTTCCAAAATCAGGTGCTTGGGGAAAAAAAAATTGAAGTACTTTTAATAATTTAAATGGCTCTTCTCTGCACATGCCCAGAACCCAAATCCCTTTTCTAACTGAAGTGCTTATATAAAAATTTGACAGCTCTTATAATTTTAAATTGCTCTACACTGAGTATGCCTAGAACCTTGATCACTTCCAAATTCAAGGGCTTATAAAAATTTGAAGCACTCCAATAATTTTAAATTGCAATGCACAGTGTAGAGTGATTTAAAATTATTGGACTGCTTCAATTTTTTTAAAAGGTCTTCAATTTGGAAGTGAGTCAAGCAGCATTCTAATACAGTGGTTTAAGACATAGTGTGCTAATCTAAAACTTAACACCTAAAAATAATGAAAATTAAACCACAGAGCTTTTTTATTTTTTCTTTTTTCCATCTTCCTTTTACTTTTTTTCCCCTTTTTTTTAAGTATGGGAGGGACACTTAGAGAACACTTGAAAAGTTGGCAAGTGTCTGGAGAAGAGAGTTAAAGCTGAGGCCATACTGGGGAAAAGATGGGAAGGACGAGTAAGAGGTAGGAGGGCTAGGACAGAAACTGCAGTCACATCACAGAGGTCTTGTCCAGCCCTGGAGGTGTTAGATAGGAAACAAAATAATCAGAAATCAGAAGAGCCAGAACAGAGCGAAGTTTGAATATGACTTGGAGCACTGCACTCCATAAACTTTTCAGTATCTAGAGATGCAAATTGGACAGCCACTCTCTCTAACAATTACTCCTTTTGTGGCTGTATTGTTGTTTTTCTGATGGAGCTCTCAGAATTCATATTTGTGCTGATCCAGGGTTTCCTCTCCTAAGTTTGGTTGAGATGGCTTTCAGGAGGCTGGCTAATCATCCAAATATTCCCAGTCACAGCCACTTACAAGCAAAAGGCACATTTTTTATGTCATTCCCATGGTGATATGAACCTTTTTTTAACTCGGAATAGCTGTCTAGGTGGGTTATATTTGTTTCCGAAGTATCAATGTTCTTTTCACCTAATCTTTTCTTCCTTCCTACTTTCTAATTTCCTTTCTGTCTTTCTCCCCCCGCCCCATCACTATCTCTTCAACTACCCAACACTTCACAGATATAAAGACTATAATGGCTTTTTTACTCAGTGGTCCTTTCTAGCTAGCCCCCAAAGGGCCAAGCTGCACGTCACGGCAAACAATCATCACAAGGTGAAGATCCTGAACAACTTCCCCTTGATAAACAGCATCTGTAGCAAAGGCTCCCCCTGCATTTACCGAGTATCCTGTGCTTTTAAATACCATTCTAAGTGTGCTTTCTTCCCTTTACTGTTGTGAGCCATTTTGCTCTGCTGGCTAGATAATGCTGTGTCTTAAAATATTGTGTAAATACACATGTGAATGATAGCTTGTAATATTTGCCAGGGATCCACTGCCATCAGGACTCAAAGTGAAACGAAGTTTATAGAAGTTGAATTTCGATACCTTTTTCACCATAAAAGAGCAAGCTTGTGACACTGTCTATGGAATGGAAAGAGTAAAGAGTACAACACAGTTAAGTAAAGGTGGGATAAGCACATTAAAACAAAAATGTTGCTCCTCCAGAGAAGTGAGGTCCCTAGGAAAAAGTCAGGAGGGACTGCACACCCCAGCAGAATTAAATGGTAGGAAACACTGTAATGAAATAAACTCTGGAAGAAAGCCAATGAAGAAGAGTAGGAAATTTAAAGCGCCTTAGATGGAAACAGCTCTGTATGCTTTTCTTCTGAGCTGAGCGATGTTCCCCTCTGCTCCAGACATAGAGGGCCCTCACACGTGAACAGCACCCAGGTCTCAAGCTGTGCCTGGGAGAACAGCTTCAAATATGCAGTGCTCTTTGGTTCCACTGGTTTCATCGTGAATCTACCCAAGACACTGTAGATAAACCTGGACCCCGAAGTTAAATGGTGGTTTTGGATAAATTTCTGATTATTCTCCAATTTGGATGATAGCTTAATGTCATTTCTTACAACAGTGAAAAAATAAATTAATATGAGTCTATTGGCAGCAAAGAATATTAGGCATTAAAATTTCAAGGTTGCCCAGATTAAAGTGAATGGTTGAAGTCATGGGTAATCAAGAGCCTTTAAAGTAGTCTAGAAAGTAGTGCTGAGTGGGAAGAAGGAAGTAAATATGAAGGGAGAAAGTGCTTCAAATCAGAGTTTTCTTAATTAGATTTGTGAATATAACAGCCTGATCCAGGATCTAGAGCTTGACTAGTATTTGGGGAAGGGCAGGTTTGGAGTGAACAGCCAAAAGAGCAGGGTAGCTCAAACAAGCCCAAGTGTCAAGTTCTTAAAGACTAGACACTCACCCATGAGATGTGGGAATAAACCTAGTCCCTTGGTTGTGAAACATGCCCGGAGATGATTAGGAATACTTTGCTAAGGAGCAAACAGATTTTTAGGTCACGTGTCTGTAGAGATGTCACCATTTAATAAAATGACAAAATCTATCTATCACATAGGCATGAACACAGAACAATATAAAGAGGTTAACAGAAATTGATGGCATCCAAGGTTTAATTTTACACTGAATCGGAGTCTTTGGTGATTGAAATAGACAAAGATGTATAGGGTTATCTTGTTGAAGAGGCTGTGCTAATTACTGGCACTTGTCATTTCTCCATAGCTTTATCTAAGTCAAGAAGGCTAACTAGCTTCTTTCTCCCCAGTGTGCATTGTTTGTTCAGGAGCTTTTGCTGAGGAAGCCTTTTTTCATAACTGCACCTCATTATTAACAGGTTCATAAATAAATGAGTCCTAATATTTTTCTCCGTTAGCATTTATGATAGGGACATTTGGTCTACAAAAGATTACACTTGTCTTTAATAAAAATAGGCACTTACGCATGAAGCCTATTAGGCCCTTGTTACTCTGGAGGAGGAGGAAAGGGGAGGAACCAGAGTTTAAATTTAAAACAATAACAACAACATGGTGTGCCTGCAGCATTGTAGAGAATATTTAACAGAGCTTCCGGACATCCCCTGCTGCTAACTCTACATCCTTCTCTTCTAACCTCCAGCCCTGTGAGATATGAAGACAAAGTCAAGAAGTGTTAAATGAGCATTTTCCATATGACTAGCACTGTGCAAAGTATTGCAAAGGACATAAAATTATAAAGCAGAATAACTATCCTTAAGGAAATTCCAATCTAGTGCAAGACTTGAAAAAAGAATTCAAGGAGATGCTTGATTCATCTAGAACTACTGAGGTAGAGTTCTCAATGTGGTAGGATGCAGAGTGAGCAAAGTTTGTTTTGGGGTGAGATCATCAGAAATAGGGTTGTTGTGTTTTTTAAATAACTAGGGTTTGTGCAGACCTCAAGGTTGTTTGAGGGTTTAAATAAATACAAAGAGGGGGAGAAACATTCCCAGTTGAGAAATCCATATGGAAAAAAGCAGAGGAAAGGAAGAGAGACACATATGGAGGTACATGAAAGGTCCAAAATGAAAGCCATTAAGGAATTTACCACTGTTACTGTGGGAAATAATGTTGAATATGTGCCTTGAAGGTCACAATGGGTAGGGGGAACTCGATCAGATAACATGGAACTCCTTAGTTCATAATCAGATGAAAGCCATACTAACCAGAGTATTTAATGAAATGACAGTGAAGCAAGGAGACATCTCAGGCAGTAAATACCACCAGACGGTGGTGGAGGTGGTAAACAGAAAGGCTTAGAACATTTCAAAAGGGGTTTCTACGAGACTAGATGGCCCCTGGGACAAGATGCAGCAAGAAAAGATAGACGCCAAAGAGGACAAAACGCCTGGGAAAGGAGAGAAGAAGATTGAGACAGCAAGTCAAGCACTAGAAAGAGGAAATTAAGAAGAGGAAAGTAGATCCGGCTGTAGGCATGTTAAACGAAAGATAAGGACAGTACAACAAAGCTGGACAAACACAACAGTGTGGATCAGACTACAGGCAGGAACGGAAGGCACGAGTGTGCCCCAGCTCAGAAAAGGTAAGGATGTGCAGAGAAAGAAGTGGAGAGCCAGGGACAAAGCCTTGGCCAAATAGCCATAGCTATCGGGCAAAAGTTCAAGTCTGAAGCATCTCTTGGCCACAGAAGTACCAGAAGTACCTGGATGCAGGTACCACCAAGTGTTATAGGCACAACCACACAGGATAGCCAGCACCCAAAAGAACCAACACAGCAGAAAAGATCAGAGGAAAATATGGACTCATGGAACCAGTGGCCAGCACCAGGGACAGCAGGCAGATACGAGTCAGCGACCAGCAAGGCCTAGCCCCGGGCGCCAGCCCAGGACCACTTTCCTGGTACTCACAGCTTCCTTTCCTGAGCCCCTCTGGGCAGGATGAGATCTGAGTAAGCAGCACTGCAGCTTAAAGGGACAGGGGCAGAAGGAGAAGCAGAAAGCAGAAAATGAGCAGAAATACATGGGACACAACCTCACTGCAGCCATTCCTTGTATGAGAGCCATCGTTATTTTTTTCTGCATCATTCTGATTAGTACAGAAAGAGAAAAAAAATCTATGGTTTCTAACATTTCTGTGTGTTTGTGTGTGTGACTTAAATATAAAACAAAACAAGGCACCTCAAAACCAACGTAGGGCACTCACTATAAAATGCCAACCACTCGATGAATATGAAGATGCCTCACATTACATTAGAGCTAAAGTATTACTATTTTTTTAAAAAGTATTACTATTTAATAGCTGATTCCATGATACCTTAGATAAGTCCTTTTTAGGGTGGGAAAAAAGAAAGCCTAGATGTCCCTCTGCCTATTTGAGAAAAAGCAAAATCTTCAAAAAAGTAAATGCTATCAGGACTTTTCCCAAATCGGAGGCGGAGGGAAGTAAAATACATCCGTCCATGCACCTACCTATTTTGCTGGTACTCCTCAAATTGCTAGCTGGATTCTGAAAAGATATATATGTTTTTAAAGGCACCCCTTCTTGAGGACATCCATTTTGCACTTGCATCCCCCACATTTGCACATGAAAAAAAATCCATCACTGTGTATACAAATGCCAAATTGCAATGCAAATAGGCATTTGTGTGCCCAATTACCCATTTTGTGTGTTTGCAAAACGGATGTGCGGCAAATTCTGCAGGTGTGAGTTGGTAGCCTGCTGGAAACTTGGCTCCCCCTGAGTCAGCGCCAAATAAGGTGCTATCTCCCAATGGTGTGGGCGGCTGAGGGGAGAAAGTCCATCTCAGGGACTTCAATGCAGTACCAGGTGTAGACAGCAAACAGCTCATGCAGCAAGGAAGATAAAGACAAAGGAATCTAAAAAGTAAAAGAACTTGGTTCCTACATATGATGTCTGGGTATGTCCTAGAAACACTATCAATGGCTTTTCCCTCGCATGACCCTAAATCCCTGTAAGTGAATCACTTTTTATTGGGAAACTCCATTCTTAATTTTATTTTACTTGGCTTTAATTTTATTTTGGTGAGAACACTGAACTTGAGATCTACCTTCGCAACAAATTTTTTTAAGTTTACGATACTGTATTGTCAACTCTGCGTATAATGTTGTGCAGCAGATCTCTAGAACTTATCTTGCTTAACTGAAACTTTGTGCCCCTTGGATGGCAACTCCCCATATCCCCCTCCCCTGGCTCCTGGGAACCATCATTCCACTGTTTGAATCAATAAATGTGAAAATTTTAGATCCCATAAAGGTGGAATCATGTTTTTATCTTTCTGTGACTGGCCTATTTCGCTTAGTATAATATCCTCAAGATTCATCTATGTTGTCGAATATCATGGAATTTCCTTCTTTTGCAAAGCTGGATAGTATTCCATAGTGTGTACATACCACATTTTTTCTTTTATCCATCCATCCATCAATGGACATTTAGCTTGTTTTCATACCTTAGCAATTGTGATTAGTGCTTCAATAAACACAGGAATGCTAGTATCTATTTGAGATCCTGCTTTCAATTCTTTTGGATAAAAAAGCCAGAAATTTGTATTGTGGGATCATATGATAGTTCTATTTTTAATTTTTTGAGGAAACTCCATACTGTTTTCCATAACAGCTGCGCCATTCTGTATTCCTACTAATTGTGTATTAGGAAATCGTATTCTTCTAAGTATATATTAAATCTTTTTGAGGTGTGACTCTCAGACACCCCAACCAGCACTCTGAATATCCTGCTAAATCCTAAAGCTGTACCCGATTGATCTGCAAGCCTGTGGCCACCACCATGTCAATCAACAGAAACTTCCCCCTTTGTCAGAATTCTCAGTTAGTTGAGAAGAGCCAAACACACTTTTGACTTACTCATGAGTTCCCCTGCAGCCAACTGCCACCCAGGTGAGCCACCACTATTTTCTCCCAACATCCGTGATGATCACAACATACATTCTGCCCCAAACAGCAATGAGAGAGTTACAAAGACAGCATAAATCACAAAGATAAATGATCCTTAATGTCCTTGTGTGTGTGTGTTTTTTTTGTTGTTGTATCTGAGGTAAGTCAAGCTCAAAACTGGTACATCTAAGATTTTAGTGTTTCCTTGGCAAATCTATAGTGTGGTCCACAAAAGCTATATTTCACTCGATTTTTTTTTTAACAAACTCATTGATCAAAAATAAAATTACATAAGGTTTTACTTTTTTTGTGTGCCTGACTATATGAAAATTATTTAAAAACCACTGTTGTCATCATATAAATTTCATTTTTAATCTTCTTTAATCCTTTATATCTAACAGAACTTTAGTTTTAAAAAAAGAGCGAAATATAGGCAACCTGCTTAATCATAAAAGTACCACTTCCTTTAGGATGTCAGTAATTCTCAAAATTGCCTTAGATATTTGCTAGATATCAGAAATGGGTAATGTAGTATTTTAAGTGGCAGAAATGCATTAGTACTATGTAAGTACATGATCCTTAATGTACTAATCTCGGCAATATGTGTAATGAGGACTTTCAGTAACACTTATTTTAAGTGTCCTCTGAGAAATGCTAATTTACAATGAAACACCTATGGAAGTACATGTGACATCTACATGAATACCAAATGAATTCATTTTGATCAATGCTATTACAATGAATATAAAATGAATTCACAATGATAGGACATTTAAAGTATTACCAAATTTTCTTTTAATATTACATGTGCTATGGAGATTAGCATATATTAAGAACTGGATTGAATACATACACACACACACACACATACACACACACATATATATACATATTTACACATACACACACACACAGAAAGCAAAAAATATGTCCCTACTAATTACTTCATTAGCAAGTACCCTTTTAAAAAGAAACATTCTATTCACACACATACACACAATCTTATATGTGCAAAATGCTTATGTCATGTTTACAGAATTGCATACTCGATATTAACAAACACAAGATCTGCATTATGAGAGCATGCAAACAAATAGGCTTTGTGGATTTTAGATTTGACAAAAGATCTTTCCAAATCTACATTTTGAATTTTCCTGACTCTCCATGATAGTAATGGTTGGTAAATTGATTCATACGACCTGTTAAAAGTCACAGGTGGTTTTTATGGCTAGTCAACAATAATAAGTGAGGGATAGACAGATGTATAGGTGGATAGTAAATATAATATTTAAATATTTAAATATAACACTGAGAGATTAGGGTCTTTATTCAGTTTCCAAAAAGCCAGAATTTGTAGAAAAAGTGTGAATTGTCCATTTTTGACAGACTATACCTTTTTGATAATAAACTAAGACCCAGAGTCTGTGCACTCAAACTTTACTTAGGCAGACCAGCTGTGAAATATGCAACCTCATACTAATCAACAAGAATTGACCTTGGCGGACTGAGTCTCTGGTCCCATTCAGAGTTTCAAGGAGCTAACAAGAGCCGACCAAGCCAATAGTGGTCTCCCAAACAAAACAAGCAAAGAGGCCAAACTGTGGCCTAGATCCCACCTCAAATCACAGAGTACCTCAGATGACCTGCATACTTGAACCAGACTCCACTCAAATAATAATCAACTCCTCCATCAGCATCAGTTCTTACATTTCCTCAGCATCACTCACATGCCTTCCTTCCTTTTCTTCTTAACTGCCACAACCCTAGGTCGGAACTTCATCATCTCTTGCCTAGGTATTAGCAATAGCCTCATAACCCATCTGTCTCCCTGACTCCCTGCCTTCAATTAGTCCTACACATTCCTAACCAGATTATCTTTTTAGAAAGCATATTGGATCATGTGACTCACCAGTTCAAAATTTCTCAATGGCTCCCTCCCACCTACAGGGTTAAAACAGAATGTCTTGTGGGACACATAGGGCTCAGCCAATCTGTCCAGCTGCGGCTCCCTCCACTATGTCCTTTATACTCCAGCAGTGCCGGACTACTGCGATATCTTTCTGCATGGTTCCTTCTGCCTGGCATGCCCTCCCCTCACCTGCCTGCCTGAAAAACACCTGCTCGTTCTTTGAATTTCAGCTCAAAAGCTTCTTCCATGAGGCCTTTCCTGTCTCCTTGCTGCCACGTGATTCCCATAGATTCCACTATGGCACTTTTTACACAGAATTATAATCTTCTGTTAACATGTCCATAGAATAACTAGACCATAAAACCATGAGCCAAGAACAATATTTTATTTATCTTTGTCTCCCGAGCCATTGCCCAGTGTCTGACACATAATGCCTTTTCAATGGCTGTTGAGTAAATAGACTTGTCTCCTAAAGATGCCATTGTCCTTTCTGTTGTCCATTCTTCAAGCAGACATTCAGAAATCTGTGCTCACAAATTGCTTGGTAAGCACCATTCTGATTTTAATTGACGTGGTGAGCACATTCCAAATGTGTGTAGGCAAAAGAGTGGACTTGAAAGTCCAAGTCACTCTTGAATATCCCAAATCTCCTAAGAAATCAAATTACTGTAACAATGAACTAAAAATAAGAATAGCAAGGATTCAGGAGCACCTGGGTGGCTCAGTCAGTTAAGCATCTGCCTTTGGTTCAAGTCATGATCCCGGGGGTCCTAAGATCGAGACCCACGTCAAGCTCCCTGCTCAGCGGGGAAACTGCTTCTTCCTCTCCTCACCCCCTGCCTGTACTCTCTCTAGCTCTCTCAAATAAATAAAATCTTTAAAGAAAAAAAAAAAAAGAATAGCAAGGATTTATTAATCATCTCCTATATGTTGGGCATGATCCTACTAACAGCTTAATGTACATGACTTCATGAAAATCTCATAATTGCTACATCACATCACTATTACTGCCCTCCTGTTACAGATGAAGAAACCATGATTCAGAGAAATCAGGTGACTTGACCAAAGCCTCAGGCTAAGAAATAGAGAATGGAGATGCAAGCACAAGTCTGACTGGTTCAAGTCTTAGGCTCCTAACTTGACACCATTACCTTTCCAGTATGCCAGATGTCTCTACAGTTTCTAGAGGAGAGAACCTAAGAGCTCTAGGGAGAAAATTCCAGTTTTATACATAAGTTTAAAAGTCAACAGAAGCCATATCACTCAACTGCCATTCAGTCCACATTCAATAAAGGGAAGTTCCTTTTGCCTTAAAGATTTGGGATTAAAATCCTCTCATGCAGGAATTGACATCTTGATAACTGGGAGATAAAGGGTGATGATTTCACCTATTCTAGTGGCTTTATTTTCTTTCTTCAGCAAGCGAAGGTTTGCTGCCCAATATTTTAAAAATTCATTTTCAAATGATTTCTAGCATTCTTCTACTATTCCCTTTTTACTAGGAAGCAAACTGGTACCAATTCTACTTTTTCTTCTGATGGAAAGAGTTCCTATATCTGAACTTGGATTCTGGTCTTCCCTTGATATTTGTAATTGGGTTTTTGTCTTTGCTTGGCCTGGAAATTATAGGGGGACTGAAAGAAACTAGATTCCTAAAATAAAACCCAACTTTTTTTTTTTTTAAGATTTTATTTATTTATTTACGAGAGACACAGAGAGAGAGAGAGGCAGAGACACAGACAGAGGGAGAAGCAGGCTTCATGCAGGCAGCCCAATGTGGGATTCGATCCCGGGACCCTAGGATCACGCCCTGTGCTGAAGGCGGATGCTCAACTGCTGAGCCTCCCAGGCATCCTTAAACCCCAACTTTGAGTTTGAACACTTTTTTTAGAAGACAGGCGAAAAATTATAATGTTTCCTTGTTTCTGGAATGAACTTAGCTTCCAGCCAAGTTCAATGCATGGGGTGGAGGGAGCTCACTGTCAAAACTTCAGGGACACCTCTCTCTTGCAGCAAATACTGCCGAAAACCCTAAAGCTGCTTCTGTCTGTGGGCATGTGGGATTCTCCTCCTCATCTGGTGCCAACTGACTCCATTTGCAATTATCAAAGTAATGAAAACATGCTCTTATATTTTTCAAGATGAAAAGCAGTAGCTTCTGTAAGCATCCCTGAAGGTCAAGACAGTTTGGCCAATCATGATCTCCTACCACTGTCCACTACTGAAGCTTGACTCTGTACCAATTCAAGAGGTTCTAATATCCAAGAGAAAAATTAGATTCCACAAAACTATCCATATCTTGACATGTCTCTATGCAGAAACCTCAGGAATAACTGTCCAGGAAAAAAAAAATGTATATCTTCCAAAGAAGGAACTGTAACTTTGGGTTAGGTATTTTGTGGGGGCCAGAATAAAATATACCTGAGCTACAGGATTCAAGTCCCAATTCTTTTTTCTCCACTTCCCAACTCAAATATTACCTTCACTGAGATGTCATACTCTCATCCCACTTCTTAAATATATGTTTGTCCCCTGGTTCCCATGGAACTTCATTCATTCCATCACCCCACCATCCACCACACAGTATAATTAGATGCTCACGTAACTGAAGCCACTGATGGTAGGGACTGTGTCCCTAGTGCTTGGCACATAAAACAGAGGTCAGCATGCTCTCTTCTGTAAATGGTCAAAGACTAAACATTTCGGCTTTGTGGCAACCTGGTCTCTGTCATAACTGCACACCTGCCATTGTAGTGCAAAAGCACCTACACACACACAATATGAAAACAAGGGACCCGGTTGTGCTCCAAAACTTTATTTACAAAAACAGGTGGTGGGCCAGATTTGACCTGCAGGCCACAGTCTGCTGACTCCTGATGCAGACCGTCTAATGAAAGCTACAAGGAAGGGAGGGAGGGAGACAACCAGGAAGGAAGGGGGAGAGGAAAAGAAGGGGAGACTGAAGACGAGGTGGAGAAGGAGAATAAACCCAGAAATAAAGTCAGAATGAAACAAAATTTGATATGCTTCCCAGATGGCAAAGAGCTATTCCTAGTGAGTTTCTCTTCAGCAAAGCATTCAGCCCATGAGAAACAATTCTAATTAGAATCCTCCTATTATACTTCACATTGTATTCTCTACATGTAAATCTTCCAAACAGTTTCTCTCTTTTTGGCAAATCATTATTTCCCATTTATTAAGACAAAGTACAGTCGAAGGGCTCCGTTGCTGGCTTATAACTACAGCCTGCCTACAGGTGTCATATTTTATGCACTGAAAAGAGTATTGTTTTGCCACTCTCTATGCAGGAACCATGAATGCCTGGAAACAAATGGCTTTTGACTGCTGATCAGAACCACACTTTAATCAGTTACTGGTCTATGATCAATAATTAATCATGCTATTCTGTCTAGGTAATAAATAATGGGGAAAATATCAATGAATATATAGTTGGCCAGATTCTCCCTGGGGCGAAACACAAAAGGACCAGCATGAAAGTCTATCTGGATAACCCTGTGGATTCTCAGCGTACAGCTGTAGTTGAAATTCCAGGAGGGTTAGGACTGGGAGGAGAGGAAAGAGACTTGTCACCACCAACACCTCCCTCCAGGCCCCGCAGGACTAATAATCCCTGCTCGGATCAAATCTATGTGTGTGCAAAGACAACTGAAAAGGAGCCTGCAACAGCAGGGGCACATGGCACAGGCCAGAGTTTCACAGGCACACTGAAGGTGGCCTCCCCTGCAGGCGGACGCAATTGGGCGGCAGCGGGAGGGCAGATGCACTGGGCTTTAGGTGGCAGTGCCTGTAGGCTGGAACTTGTGTGTCCACTGCAGTTTCATACACGTACCCAGTGACTTTGTTACTTAAGTTTTACGATGGACCGGTTTTCTATTGCCATATAACAAATGATCACAAATTTAAGTGACTTAAAACAACACGGATTTAGTGTCTCCCGGTTTCTGCCTGGAGGTCAGGTGTCTGGCCTCTGGCTCAGCTGGGCGCCCTACTCGGGGGCTCACATGGCTGCAATTGCAGGGTCCATGAGGACTGTGTCCCTTTCTGGAGCTTGGGATCCTCTTCTAAGCTCATGTGGTTGTTGGCCAAATTCAGTTCCTTGTGGTTGTATGACCGAGAGTCCTGGCTTCTTACTGGCTGTCCCCATAAGAATTATGCCTTGATTTAGCTTTTTAGTCAACTTCCAAGTGGAGGCATAGGTAATAAGAACATAGACAGGGGAGGGAGATCCAGGGGGGATGGCTACCCCAGTTCATGAGCTCCTGTTTCTCAGTGCTATTAGAGATGAAGATCTTGTCCTTTGTTTGTTTGTTTGTTTGTTTGTTTGTTTGTTTAATAGTTTGGGAGTTCTCCCTGAGAAAAAAAATCTAGGCAAAAGTCTCTATTATGGAGAGCCACACTACCATCACACTAGATTTATAAGTCCGTGGTCTTTCTTATGCTAATGTAGACGGAACCAAGCATTTAGACGACAACAATATTTTTGACACAAAAGTTATACTTTTTATGAGACATTCTCAGTTGTCTTTTATTCTATCTGGGTTAGCATAAGAAAAGCATCATTTGTACTATGATATTAGCAAATTGCCTAATCTATTTAAGTAACCTGCTTTGAGTCAGGTGTTTTCTTTTTATTAACTTAGTTCCCCCAAGACTTCAGCCTTCCTACGTTCCGAGGACATGCAGCCAAACTCATAAGCAGATTTCCTAATAAAGCGTGACACCTGCCAATGCCTGGGTCTGGCTGTCTTGGCCTCACAGGAGCCTGGCCAGGATGGCCCGTATTGGCTCTGCAGGAGCGTCTGGGCCCGCAAAGCACCATGTCACCACACTCTTCACAGCTCCAAAGGATGGGGAGGGCTCCCAGATATAATGAGCAGAGATGATAAAGAAAAAAACTCTTCAAGCCACCTAAGTAACTCCCTAGCAAGCCTGGGAGCAAATCCAGCAAGGCCTCAGTGCTATATGTTTCTGATAATGGTCTATCTGCTGTCTACCTCTCCATCTATGTGTGTCCCCATCTTCTCTGCTGTCAATCAATTACTGAAGGGTTCACTCCCAGGTTTTGTGAATACACATCTGAACCAGCTTTAAAATGGCACCATTGGGCCCTAGTCCCCTTAGAACCACACACCTAAAAACTGCACCTTTCAGAAATACAGCTTTTATCAGCTGTTCTCTTTCATACTGTTCCTAAATAAAGCTAAGCTGGTCTAAGGTAGGTTCCCACCAAGCTTGCATTAAGTGTCTCATGATGGTGCTACCCTACTTTGCCATATTAGACAAGAGAGCTCTCAAAAGCTAGGGAAGCAGGAAGAGATCTCAGAACAGGGGATTAGAGCACATTAAAGCAGATGAGTGGATTCAACTGTGGAAAAGTTCAGCACCCCAAACCCTCTCATGGGCAAGGGGGCTTCTAAGTGGTCGGATGCCTTTCCACAACCTCTTGGAAACAGAGGCGGCATCCCACCTCTTGTGAAAGGAAAATGACTCTGGATAACACAGTATCAGGTCACTCTTACCCCTAAGAAAGATGAAAGGTGACCAGGAAGTTATGTGTCCTCCAGAAATTCAGATGACTATGTGCGGACCAGATGCCACCTACAGCCGACAGGGAACTAGAATGGAGTGAGGTAGGCACACACATGTGCGCACGAGCCCGCACTTCACAGAAACACCAATGTGGGAGAAACGTACTCGGCCTCTTGGCCACACAGACTGGCTGCCTTCGCTGAATCAGAGAAGACTCGCAGCCACTTCGGAGGAGGGTACACGGCCAACGCAAACCAAACACAATCTGCTTCTTTGTGAATTGCAAGCAATTCCCAACTGCCTGAGCTAATGGTACGGAGCAGTAGAGCAGATAACCCAATACGGTGGATAATCTCAAAATCATTTTCCATTTGGCTTGTGGAATGAATTAAATGATTTGTTTCGGCTTCAGCAGATTTACCTTCCTAATTATGCTTTTTGTTAGGCTAGAAACACTCAACACCACAAGATGTTGCCAGGGATTTTAAAAGTAAGGCCGATAACAGCCGTGTGAAGGATGGGCACAGAAGTCATGTGGGGTCACCGATATCTACTGAGTGCCTACCATGTGCAAGTAACTGAATGGGACAGAAAGTGATGAAAGACATGGCTTCTGCAGTCAGGGTTGTAACAGTAAACAAGACCAGATCTAGGGGTATAAAAACATACCTTAAAAAGAATGGGTTACATAAATACATGTAAAGCAAGGACATTTCTATTCTTAAGAATCTCCCTAGATGTTCTATAAATATTTGTCAGATAAATGAATACATGGATAAACAATGCGTATCTGGAAAGAAGTCAAAAAAGTACTTCCAATGATAAGCATTCCTGAGCTTCTAGGGAAAAGCAGTTCATTGTTCACTAGGGTGGTCAGAAAAGGTGTTCCCCTAAATCAGAAGCTCCCACGAGGTGGGCTACATGCTCCTCAAGGCTTTGTAAGGTGAAAACCACGGTAGATTCTCTCCCCACGTTGCCTGATCCTCTTCCCCTGGATTAATCCTCATCACCTGCTGGATCTCAACCTAATATCTCCTCCTCAGGGAAATCTTTCCAACCCCGGACTATGTCAGTCCCCTTCTTAATACCCTTCAGCTTGTGAGCACTTCATCCAACCGAAGTAAACACTTATCTTTGCAATGTCTGTTGAGAGGTTATATCCTCTTATAGAATGTAAGCTCCATGGAGGCAGAGACAACAAGCTCTCCCATTTTTGTCACTGTATTTGCAGCACTTAACATAGTGACTTGCATACAGTGAGGCTAGTTAAGTATTTGGCGAGTACTGAACTCGAGTGCTAAAGTCAGGAAAAAGACCTCTAACTGAGCCCTAAGCAATGGGCAGGATATACGTAAAAGAAGAAAAGGGAAGCTTCTGGAATCCCAGGAAAAGGAGTCTGCCTGTACAGCCATGTGCAGACGAAAATAAACAGGAAGATATCATGGGATCATTAGCAGGCTTCTTCATAAAGTTGCAACAATCACTTAACAACAATTATTAAAAAACGACAACAACAAAAATAGCTACCATCTATCGAGTGTTTTCCGTAAGCGAGTTTAATGGATTCTCTCATTGCCTCTCATTGCAACCCTGTGAAATAGCTACTGTCCTTATTTTACAAGGCGACCAAAGCTTACAGAATTTAAGGTCACTTCATAAATAAATGCAGAACCACTACTTGAACCCAGCCCGATTCACCTAAATGACTCCAAAGCCCACGATCTTCACCAGTAAGTAAGTAAGGTACTGCATTCAAAAATGTTTAATGACTTGTAGAGCACTTGGCAGCTACAATGTGTGCGGGTATAGCCAAACATCCAGGTAACAGACTGACTGGCGAGCTACCGCGCCAACAAGCTAGCTAACTAAGAAATCCAAATTTTTCTGATAACCAAATACACCTCTATTTCATTGGGTTATATAAGCCTTGCCTTGCAGGACTGGTGAAAATCCCAAATGTTCTATTACCAGAAGGACAAAAAAGGTGGTTCTCGTTGATGCCTACACATAAACAGGTAGCAGTGGAAACACCCATGCACTTTGCTTCCAACTTACTGGTTTAACACTTTTTTTTTTTCTTTTCTTTTCTACTAAGGCTTAAGGAGACTGAATAAATAGAAGTAAATAAAAAGACCAATGTGGCCTTCTCAGTAAATTCAAGGCTAACTGGGCCAACTAAAAGTGACTAGCAGAACAGATTTGGGCCAAGTGTACAAACCCTGGTGTGGCTAGAATGGTCAGGTTGTTTTGGCATAAGGGTATCTAGATCTCTGGAACATAAGCTCCTAGAAGAGAGGGTCCACGTGTGTTGTTCACCTTTCTATCTTTGGTGCCAGCACAGTAGAAAGTGCCCAAGACATTCACACTTATGGAATGAAAGAGTGAATGTTTAAGATTGAGCTAATTTTAAGTGTAAAGGTAAAAGGGACATTGAAAGCCCTGGGCCATATATTTATCCTCACTATAAATGTCTGTTGTAGAACTAAGACAAACAGGACACTTTAAGAGGTGGCATCAAATAGATTTGGCTAAATTCGAATTATTAAAAAAATATATATTAGTCACCGAAAAAAGCATTTATTTTACAATGCAGTAGCAAACAAATATAACAAAATAAATGAGCTGACTAGAATTTTCTATTCCTTCATAACTGGTTATCGTAGCATCCCGTTGACATGTCCTGATTGGCAGCTCCTAGGCGATCATCGACTCTCAATTAGCACTTACTAGTATTATTACTAATAAAAATCAGCATGTTAAAATTTCCTCTCAGGAGACGTCAATGGATTTTCATTTTTCAATAATGAGGATTTGCGAAATGATTTATTTTAATACATCTGCAAAATATGCTGCTGAAAATAATAAAACTTCTATTTGTCCTAATGACAGCCATTACCTCTCACACAGGTATGCCAGGGTAGGACACAGAGCTTTTTTTGTGTTTAGCAGATCCTGGAGGTTTGCTGGGAGCTGGGCACAAACCACAGAAAAGCAAATAAGTCACCATCTCAGGAAGCATTCCTCAGATATTCTGGGTTTTGAGACAAGTGGAATTATTCCCCACTAATTTATACACCAATGAAACTGGCCGGTTGGCAAGTCCACAATTAATGTGAATGCCAAGTGGGAAGGCAGCTTTGTTTCATCTCAGAGAACACTTCGCTGAACAGCAGCCTCCCCAGCTGAAAATGCATGCAATGTCTCTCTCTTTTAACTTGCAGCAGACGCTGGCATTTCTTCATCTCTATTCACTCTATCATTATGATGCATTATACAATGTAATGATGTAATACACCGGAAAGCCGAAATGTGCACGCCTTGCCAAAAATAATAATAAGAAAAGTATACAATTATTTTCTGCTATGAAAGCCACTATCACTATCATTTCATCCTTCCCCAGCCAAAATGAAAGCTTCCCTAATGGCTCAGAGTCTCTTTATGTTTGTGAATTGAACATGAATGTGAAAAGTAGGACGTCACCTCGTCTGTACTGAGTTAGAACTTTTAAAGGATGTAAACAAATTTATCACTTGAGCATGGCGGGCTGGCTCCAGAATCTGCTCCGGCCATATTTTCCATGGTGTGATTTCTGGTGTGATTCTAAATGTTACCAAGTCTTTATTTGTTAATAACAAAATTTCCTAAAAAGGGTCTGCCTTTTCATGTTTCATTAACATTAACCTACAATCACAAGCCACTGTTCTGGGCAGGAAGCACATTTCAGGGAAAAGTCACCGTCTGCTAGTAGCTGCATTCGTGGCTGATTAAATCAAAAAGAATCAAAGTAATAAAACCTCAGAAATAAAGCCAACTAATTGTTACATTTCCCTTCCCCCCTTACTGAGCCCTATTTTGAGTTACGGAAGCAGAAAATTGTTTTAAGAATCAGATATTTTGAATGCATTACAAGAAAATATTCTTGAAAGACTGCAATATTGAGCAGACTTCCTTCATCCAATGTCTTCTGGTTCTGTCCCTCCGTTTCCCTTCTCTCCCCCATTACTGCTCCCCTCCCCAGCTCCCCTGGACTTTCAGGGTAGATTTTTAACAGTATATCTAATGTTTTTCTTCACTATTATCAGGGACCAACCGCTTATAAATGGGACCAAACCAAAAGACAGAAGCCACATCCCTGACCGTCCAGCTTGCTGGCAGACACTCTGTCGATTTGGACTGCAGCAACATTTCAAAATGATATTTTCAGCGCTGTTATTATAATTGTAATTAGGAAGTGGTTGATTAGATGGAGACCAGAGACGAATTTTAAGGGAACACGGGGACCGGAGCAGGGGCATGCTGCCGTCCACTGCATTCCGTCTCCAGCTCTGAGAAAACTGCCTTGACAGAGCTCACTCACAAAACCCAGCCACACATCATAAAGCTCCTAAGTGGGCTGGCCACCAGCTTTATGCTGAAAATTTGTGGGATGCCATTTTTTGCCTAGCAAAATTAGTAGGAATGCTTAACGTAATTAATTTTTATACTAAACACGTGTTGTTATTTTTTTTTAATGTACAATTACCAAACCATCGAAACCACAGTAGAGCACAATCAGATGTGCCTGAAAACACATAATTGACATAAAGGACGTGCAGGAAAATAACGTGAAAACATAAAATAAATGGTTATTGCTATTTAGAGTCTGCATTTAAAGAGTGGAATTCATCATAATTATGCATTATTAGCTAATAATTGGGTGGAAGCATACAGGGCATATCGTGTTTATTGTTACTGGTATGCCATTGTTAACGTTACTATTATTTTCTGTGGAAATTTCTACCAACCTGAGATTGTTTTGAAGAATTCCCACTGATTACTCAGGGCATACGGCCTGTAGACTGTTTTGCATTATTCACTCACCACAGAAACACACTCACCACTGGGGAAGACCCCAGAAAATCCCAAACATCTCATAAAAACATACCAGCAGGTGTAGGGCATATTTCTTCATCCGGAAGAAAGCCAAAGAGGGGCAGAAAGTAAAACAGTATGGATTCCTCGTCCAGGGTAAAAGCAGCCTAGAGCAAAAAGCAGAACTATGCTGTTTTGCTGATTCAAACATTGTTCAACACATCATTTCTTCATTCATTCCCTCTATCTCCCCATCCTTCCCTTTCCATATATACCATATATATATATATATACACACACACACATACACAAGCAGCAGACGTTCAGCAAACGTACCAAGTCCTTCAAACTTCTATGACGTGGGAAACAAAGCCAGAAGGCAATGTAAATAAAATGAAATGTTCTCATAACCTGCAGCCCATTGACAATTACTTGATGCAGGTAGAGTAAAAGGTTCCCCCAGGAAGCTCCCAACTGCCTTAATGTTAATGTCTTGCTAGAAGGAAAAACCACCTTAGCCTGACAATAGCAAGCCCCCCTGTACCCCGGGAGTCCTCTTTAGCAAACTTTCCGAAAAAAAAATATATATATATATATTTATATATATGGGAAGGGAAGGATATATATATATTTATATATATATCCACACACATACATATATGATTTCTGTATGTGTACATATATAATGTTCATATTACACATGTGTAATATATACATACACACACATGTAAATCCATCCCCAGAAATAGAAGGATACAAGATGGTAACCAGGTTTTTAATGACTGTCAATAGTCAATAGTTAGTATGATCATAAATTGAGGGTCAAAAGATGGAAAGGTCCATACAATTCAGCACTTTCGATCTTAAGCTTCAACACTCCAGGATGGTAGGCTCGAGCTACACACTCCAGTTCTGGTACTTTGGGGAATGTGTCAAGTGAACTATGATCGAATTCCTGTGCTATGAAACCATGAAGACTAAATGACACTGCATAAAACAGAAGTGGTGTCCTCAAAGTGTCAAAACAACCCGTCGGAAGGTGAAAAATTTGCTGACATAGCCAGTTTTCTTGGTCTACATGAGGTAAAATAACTTTTATGATGGATATTTTGTTTCTTTTCTCCACATTTAGGTGTCACATAAATTGTCAAAAGAACAAGACATAGAAAAGAAAATGACCAAACAGTAAAGACGAAAGAGAATGCAAAAAAGAAAAATCAACTTGGCTAATTTATAAAACTTAAATTTGTGTTACAGATTTAAAATAAAACCAGGTGAGTTGACAAATCCAATCCACTTATTCCATTTGCTTATTTGACAATTATTTCTTGAGTGCCTACTATGTATCAGACACTCTCCCAGGCCCTGTGGATTCGGTGAACAAGACAGACAAAAATCCTCACTCTCAGGGAGTTTATGTTATTTGTGAAGAGGGTGGCTGGGGGTAGAGGGAGGAGACGAACAACAGACAAGTAATTAAACTATATAGTAGATGAGATGGTAGAAGGTACCTCGGAGACAAAGCACAAAAAAGGTCAGTAAAGACCTCCCTGAGAGGGTAATCGGTGAGTAATGACTAGAGGCCTATCTGGATAAAAACGCAGTCAAACCATCTAGTTCGATGAACTTTTCCTCTTTAGGGACAGAGATGATCACACTGACCCAGCAACCTCTTGAAAGCATAATCTCAGGAACTCACTCACAGGACTCCAAGGAAGGTTTGTATGGACTACGGTTCCTGTGCCATAGTACAAGGTCGCGTTAACAGAATCCTTACAGAGAGGAACACTTTTTTTCTCAGAATTATTCAAATTGTGTATCTCTCATTTCTCTTAAACACAGATGAGTTTGTCTGCATTCAGCAAAGTAAAACAACATGGAGCAAAATGAAAGACAGGAAAAGTGTGGTGGGCTCTCTGCATGGGGTAAGAGAGAGAGAAGAGCAGGATCTGGTCTTTCTAAGCAGCCAAGTAACCAGTTTGTCTGCATTTACCTTTGTAAGCCATTGGTTTTCCAAGCATGTAGACCCAAGAAAAGAGAAGGGCAGTGTGTGTATCTCTAGTGACCATATTTCCTGAGTCATAATTTAAAACTCAGAACCTAATGAAGAATTCTTTTTGTGATTTGTGTATACATTTATATAAAAAGCTTTTCCAAGTTATACAATTTAAACTATGTTTGGTTGTTCTTCTAAAAAATTACTTCCTTGAGGAGCTCCTGGGAGAGCTTAGTTGGTTAAGCACTTGACTCGATTTTGGCTCCAGTCTTGATCTCAGGGCCATGAGATTGAGCTCCGCCACCAGCTCCATGCTTAACATGGAGTCTGCTTGAAATTCTCTCTCTTCCTCTCCCTCTGTGCCTACCCACCGTGCTCTCTCTCCAAAATAAATAAATAAATAAAGTATTTTTTTTTAATTTACTTTCTTGAAAAGAACATCCAGAATCTATGGTTCTTCTAAATGTATCTCAAAACCAATGTAATCTATATTACCCTAGAAGAAAATGTACTTCTTTCCTGGAGTACACACAGCTCCTAGACTCCTACTACCATATTTGTTTATTTAAATAAGGAGTTTTAGTTTGACCTAGCATCAGGCATATCCCTCTTTCTTCTTCCCCACCCCCCACACACAGTCCATGGAGCAGGAAGTAGAAAGGATCACTTCCTCTCACAGGCTCCACCCCTACCCAATGTAGGAGGGATCAAGTCAGCATTTACTGATGGGATACTGGGAGGAGGGCAAATCCACATTCCATGCTGATGGGAAGCCAGCAGGAATGCTAGAAGAGCCATAAACCCTAATCTCAGGCTCCCAGCACCCCTGCTGCTAGACCCCATTCCTCCCTGAGTATCAAGGCCAATGGACGGACTGAGGTAAAATTTGTCTCGGTTACATGGTACATGTTGCTGTGGTGGTGGTGGTCTCAGGAGCAGAGGTCCACCATTACCACGTCCACTTTTGTTTTCACTGATGTTCACTGAGACCTTCTCAGTGCCTGAGCCAAACCCAGATTAAAACTATGATATTTAGGAGGAAGATTACATGTCATACAACCTTCTCTATTCTATCTCTCTATTCCACCTCTCTATTGGTCTGGGGCATCCAAGGCTCCCTCTTTCTCCCTACTCCTTGTTTACTCCCTTCACCAAGACTTTGCTATTGACCACTTACACCTTGGTGTGAATGCAAGTTTTCCAATAATTTCCGGGGGAATTTGCAACTAAAATCTCCTCTGTCATCGAAAAAAAGAAAAGCACTGTCTCCCATGACAGGAGTTCTAGGATTCTATATGGATGCTGTCCTGGAAGCTAGAAACTTTTGAAATACATTTCGACTCTTCCACTTGGGCACCCACCTCCAGATGAGCTTGAGTTCTAATTAGCCTTTGGCAACCAGTTAGAAATTTTCTCAAGACACGAAAAAGTGAAGATGGAAATGATCTGTGCAAAACCACCTATATAACTAGGAATACCATCCTCTTTAAATGGTTTGGTAGACAAGTAGAATCAATTTGGCCATGAAAGAATACCCTTTTTCCTGGACTGAAAAAAATAAATTTGCTCATTCTTCTCAGACATAGGATTGCTTCCCCCTCTCTATACCCCATGCCCTGTGCCTCCTTGATGAATTTAGTTAGACCCATGAAACTGAATGTGGTATGTTGCTAGGATTTTCTCATCCAGACTTCCTTTGCTTTGGGTGGGTATCTAAAGGGTAGGGGTAGGTGGGTAGGAGGAGTGCGGACCATCCTAAGCCTTCTCTGGAGAATGTGTTCCCTGCTGATGCTGAAATGGGGCTTTATTCACTCAAGCACCTCATGACTTTGAAGCCTGATTTGATAAAAAATGTTAATTATGCTTCTCTTTAACATGATTTATAGGACATTAGTGACAGCAGGGGAGTGTTTACTCCATGCAGGTAAGAGACCAGTCTAGGGACTGCCTCTGATTTCCATGTAATTAGGAAAATTTGGCCCACCCAGGGGCCTAATAAGATCACCACTCTCTTTCCCTCCCCAAAATGCAGTCAAGCCACTAACCAGCATGCTGCATCTCCAGCTTCCAATAACATTTTTTTTACTATAAAATTTAAAGTAACCCCCCCCCAAAAAAAAATCACATTTGTATATATGTGTCATCTGTGAGTGGCTCTGCACCAACAAATGGGATTGGTTGCTAGCAAGTACAGGTCTCTGCTAAATGAAAATCAAGTTAGTATTTCCTTTCTGGAGGGAGAACTATGTGCTTTGTGTATAAGCTTTTTTTTTTTTTTTCTGATATAAACTCATCCACCTACGCAGAGCCTTGTTTTGTGTGTATTTAAGCAACTGCATGTGTGTGTCCATGTATACTTCATAAATACACTTGAGGAGGAAGAGTATCATTTTAATGCCTACGAAACAGATCTGTGCAAGGTTCGCTCTTTCACTGCTGAAATGACTAAAAATCTGGAATGGAAAGAAGACTTAAGGGCCTAAGACACATAATGAACACAGAAATAGTAAGAGTTTCTACCTTGTCAGGCCTCCCCTGTGACAATCACAGGTATAGTCATGAAACGGTTACACACTTGCCGGTCTCTCATCCATAAACCCATAGGTAACCATGCTTCGATACATCTCTTCCATCTATGTAAACCTCTTTCAAATACACAGCCCCTCAAGTAAGAGCTCCCACCAACATATATTTCTTGTGCCTGTAACATATGCTGGTGATATGGCTTCTAGGAAACTTGTGATGTTACACATTTTTATGCTGTTACAGCATGAAGCATCTACACGGTATAAACAAGAGTGTAGCAAGACCCCATATAGGGGCAGCAAAAGTCTGAACCCATTTTAAGGATGTACAGCAAAAGGGTTTAACAGCTATTCTGGAGAGAAGGGACAGTGATTACAAAGGAGAAAGGGAAGTCTTTCTTCTTTTTTTTAATCAGAGCGTCTTTGTGTGAGGGTACACTGAGCTTTGACATGAGCAATGTTTGGGTTTGTGTTGCCAGCAAGAGAAAATTCAGTTTGTGCCACAATATATATGTGTATGGGAAGAGTATTTTTTAAAATACAATAAAATGTTATCTCTGATTAGAAAGGAAAGATGAATTCTCCTGCTAAACCAGGTAACCCTAAAAGCGTGTTAACATGAAATACTAAATAAAATGCTACTCATCTATAATAAATCTTATTACACATTTTGGCAATTTTACTACTAACATAGTGAAGGTTTCAAGCAATGTTTGAAAATAGAAATCTTAAATTGAATCATTGTTGCATGAATATATGCAAAATATTCATTTCTAGCACTGTGAGGGTTGAGTGCTTTTAAATTGGAGAAATCACTCATGACTTCACCTTTTCATGCAAGATAAAGTTGTATGTGGTAACATCATTACAATGTCATGAAAGGAGTGGAAATCATACAACAGTTCTGCCTAAAGCTAATATACAAAAAAGGGCTTCAATATTTTTCAATATTGTTCAATATTTAAAGGTGCAGTGCAAGGCTTTAAATATATTTTAAAAAAATCATTAGGCTTTAGATGTCAGTGAGGCCTTTACTGAGCTCGGAGACTAATAAAATCATTGATGAGATCTCTTTAATATTTAACGGAATTCATGTCTTAGGTAGTCGCCTATTTTCCACTCCTATCTCTGCAGATGGGGCTAAATATAGATTTTTTTAAAAAAGATTTATGAGGAGGTGATTATAGATTTTCTTAACTATAGGACTCAAATAAAACTATTTACTCAATGATACTGTCATAACAAGAGAAAAAGCATTATGACATTTAAATAGGATTTTCTATCAATTCTTTAACAGAAGATCGCTTCAAAAGTAGCTAACACATTTATACACACTAACAATCAGGGAGTTCAATCAGTGAAAACAAATGAGCAGATTTTCAAATGAGTTGCCGAACCATGAATCATCATAGAGGGTTAGGACTGTGAGAAACTGAAAGATTTTTTTTTTAATATTGAGGACAACAATAATTGTTGTTGCTCATAGATCTCTTTGCTTTTTCTCTATCCAGTGATAGAGAAAATTAGGAGCCAAAGTTCAGACTAAAATCCTAAGGCACGCGCGCGCGCACGCGTGTGTGTGTGTGTAAGATTTAAGAACAGCTCTCATTTAATTATATTTTTTATGTGACTCTGTGGGGAAAATATCATTCATTCTAAGGTAAAGTAAGGCATTCACAGGCTCAACTTTAAACCCCTGTTTATGTGTGAAATTGATAGCTCCCTTTCTGTTATCAAGTCACTAGTCCAGCACTTTAAAGTCATGGTCTGCAAAATAAAATTGTCTCCCTTTTGAATGTCAACCCCTAAAACCAAATATTCCCATTTATTAAAATAAAAATGTAAATTTATAAATTATCATCCTATTTTTATGTAAAAGCATTCTGGAAAGTACCACATCCCATTGTCACATGGCGAACAGCCCTCCCCGCCATTGGCTGTTGCTAGGCTACCAGGAAATGGAATGGACCATTGCCAATGATGAATTAACTGATGAGCCAGGATGACAGTAATCTTTGTCACTGGATGCAGTAGCTGTCTGAGCCCTGTCATTTTCTGCATTTCATGTTAAACAGATATACCTAGATTGTAAAACAATACAAAGAAGAATCTGAAAAGAAAGAAGTAAACTTTGACAATCAGAGGGCGGTAGTTTTTTATATATACATGCAAGGCTTATCACCTTTGCTGAAGAATGCGATCCAACATTCATTAGCTTTTCTTTTTTTAATTAAAACCTGTGAGCAAATGAAACTTTGTTCTACATCAATAAGGTAAAATCAAAGAGATGCCTACTGGGAAGCATTCTGAAAAATTTACAAAATAATCACGATGTTTGGTCCGTGACGTTAACCATCGGGATCTGTGTATATGTAAGAGTATCACTATTTGGGGAATTGTACAGACAAAGATGACCAACCAAATCTGGGTATTTGGGCTTTGCAGACTTTATAGGCATAAATCACCAGCAATTAAAACACCCAGTGAATAACATCATGTTCACACGGGGCACAAGATTTTTCCATCTGAACAAACTACTTCAATCAAATTGATTTTTTCTCATGAATTTATCTAAAAACATATTGAAGGGATTGGAAGTTTTGCTCTACTTGTAGATTCAACCTTACACCAGTCATGAACTCTCATGAGCAGAGGACAGGGACTCAGAAGTTCTGAGAAGACAGAAGTAAAGCGAATATACTCTCAGAGGTGTGAGCATACACCAGAGCAGAAATCCACTGAGATAATGAATTTGGAGCCCCAGTACAAGCATGGGGGTGTCCAGAAAGTGAGCACAGTGAGACACCATCAGCCAGGAAATCATACTGCAACCAGCATGGTTTGACGCCAAAGCAGGAAGACCAATTTCCATAAGTCAAACAAGAAAGACTGCCTTATCATATTTTTAAGAGATGAGAGGAAAAAATAGCTGGGGAAGATCTAGCAGCAGCACCTTTAGATGCTAGAAATATTTAATGATAAAGGTCATAAGGAAGAAACAATATGGAGAGAAGAGACAACAGCCGGTAGAAGCAATTATAAGTTAAAAATGATATCTTGCCCAACCATTTCCGTATCTAGTCTTCCCTCCAAACTGTCCTGAGGACAAAGCTCAAGAATCTGATTGACACTTGTACAGGGGATATCCCCTGTACAAATTTCTGAAATGGCCCACTAGTTAGACATTCTTCTTCCACTTGGCTATGCAGCAACTAACTCATTATGAAATGGGTTAATTTTCTTAGATATATAAAGTACATGTGAGCAAGTGAGTGCGGGTGTATGCATACGTGCGTGTGTGCGTGCGTGTGTGTGTGCATGCGTGTGGTTTCAGTAGGACAAAGGATCTGCCAATGAGACAGAAACTCTGGGGTCTTGTTAGTCCCTGCATTAGTGAGAAGATAAATGGCAGGGGGTTCTCTGGACCTAATACTTCATAGCACTCAAGCCCCTGTTCTGCTCTTTTTTAACATGTGGATTTTCGAAATGATAGATCATAACTATAGACCCAGTACGTGTGGATGCAGATTGTATGCACTTAATATTTCAGGAGAAGTATATACAACCTGATCCAATCACTCTGAAAAATGTGGAAAATGGAAATGCATAAAGAAAGCTGCTGGCATAAAGGAGAATAAAGAAGAAATACTGATGAAGCTCTGTATGGATTAGTCACAATATATTCATGCAGCATTTGAATATATGTGTATATGTATGTATATATTCTGATCTATGTATGTTTATATATATTTAATATGTATGTATACATATATCCATACCAGATAATCAATGTATTAAAACAAAACAAATCACATCAGAAAATTTGCTTTCTTTGAAGTTAGAATAGCTGCCTATCTTCTACTGTGAGTTTTTACCATCTCCATTGCAAAGTCCAGAGAATTATGGAAGATTTGTAATGAGACCATAACTAATACTTCAAAACTATTAGTAAATATTGGAGAAGTAGACTAATTAGTAGATCAAAGTGTTGACTCTGGAGCCAGATCTCAGTATGCAAGCACAAATTTCAGATCTGCCACTATTACTTCTCAGTCTCAAGCAAGTCACTTAACCTCTTCTTGTGCCTGGCTCTTCATTATAATATGGCAGGAAGGAAGATGATAAGACTAGTACTTACTTCTGGATGCCTTAATATTTATTTTTGAATCATTTAGAACAGTGCCTGGCACATAATAAGCATTATAGAAGTGCTTATTAAATCCATAAATACACACATACATAAGAGTATTTATCCTGGAAATGTTATCAAGGGAGGTTCTGAAATTATCTTTCCCATCAAAAGCAAAACATTTCATCTCAAAACCTAGTGTGGATGTGGACTAATATTTTACTCTCTGCCCAGGTAACTTAGTCCTACAGACCCAAAGCAGGATGGTTGCACCCCCTGAGCTCTGCCTTCCTGACACCAGGATGCTCTTCAAACCACTTGCCTCCTTGGACTAGTGGCTCATCACCTTGTCTACTCTAGGTTGTCACCCTCACCTTTCTCACACTACGTTGTGACTTAGCATAAAGATGTTGCACAGAGAGAGCAACTTGCTGAAAGCAATGTGGTGTTGAGGACAGAAAAAGAGAGAGAAAGCCCAGGACAAAAAGGAAAAACCTATCTAGCTAGCCCCTTGGCCATAAAAGCGCTGAGGCTTAGAGACAATGAGTGAGGGAGACAGAATGGCTATGTGAACAGGAAGACAAAGGCAGGGCCACCTAGCTAGACTGTCCTACTGGATGTCCAGCAACAGTATTCATTCCTTTGATTGCATTTGCTGAGCATCTAAGAAGCACCCTAAAATGGGATCAAAATGTTCAAAATCCCCTGTCCCTACAGAGCTTACATTCCACAGAAGAAGCAGCTAAATAATAAATAACTGAAATCAGTAAAATGTCCAGAGTGATCCATGACAACAAGGACTCAGGAAGAAAAGCAGGTGAGAGGGTCAGGAAAGGGATAGGGTCAAGAAGGGGGTGGGCACAGGCAGGGGGTCATATTGGGCATTCCCCTGCTGTAATTCCACACTACGCCACCCGCAGGCTTATGCTCAGACCCCTTTTCTGATCATTTTCTGATTATGCCATTAGGTTTTACCCAACCGCTCCCGTTAAAACTTTTCACCATGATGGAGTCTTACCCTGACATCCCCTCTGCCGCAGACCCAATGGTCTTATCTGGAGAAGCAAAGACGGACCCAGAATCTTCCCATCCTGATACCTGCCTGAAGGGCTAGACTCTGCCTCCCGTACCCTCCAGTAAGGATAACTCACTGAACACAGCGCATGGGAAACTGATGCAAAGTTGATCGTCCCACATTCAGAAGGGCCTTTCCCCTCAATCCTTCAGAGTGCCTATTCTCTGATGACCTGCTTTTTGTCATCCATGGGGCACCTTTAGCAGAGAAAGAAGCCACTAAAAACAGATGAGCATTTCCAAACAGGGAAGCCATGTGCCCCTTCTCTCCCACTCTCCTTCTTCAAAGGATCATAAACAAGCTTCTTAGCACTCCTCCCACATTCTCCTCCTAGGTTTTTTTTTTTTTTTTTTTTTTTTTTTACTTTATTTTTTATAGCAGTTTTAGGTTCACAGCAAAATTCAGCAGAAGGTATGGAGATGTCCCACATATCCTGCCTTCACTCATGCATGGCTTTCCCATTATCAACATCCCTATCAGAGTGGTACATTTGTTACAACTGATGAACCTACGCTGATGCATTATCATCACCCAGAGTCCACAGTTTACATTAGGGTTCACTGTTGGTGTTGTACATGTTACGGGTCTGGAGAAATGGGTAATGGCAAATATCCATCATCATAGTACCATACAAAGTATTTTCACTGCTCTAAAAATCTTCTGTGTTCAAATAAGAGAAGATATTTGCAAATTATGTATCAGATCTATAAAGAAGTTATCAAATTCAACACAACAAATAAGCCAGCCAAGAAATGGGTGGAAGACATGACAGACATTTCTCCAAAGAAGACCTACACAAGGACAACAAACACAAAAAAAATGCTACACATCACTTGCCATCAGGGAAATACAAACCAAAACCACAATGAGATACCACTTTACATTCGTGAGAATGGCTAAAATTAAGAAGACAGAAAATAACAAATGTTGGTGAGGATGTGGAGAAAGGGGAACCCTCTTGCACTGTTGGTGGAAATGCAATCTGGAAAACAGTGTGGAGGTTCCTCAAAAAGTTAAAAATAGAGCTACCCTATCACCCAGCAGTTGCACTTCTGGGTATTTACCCCAAACATAAAGATGTAGTGAAACAACAGGACACCTGCACCCCAATGTTCACAGCAGCAATGCCCACAATAGCCAAGCTGTGGATGGAACCACGATGTCCATGAGCAGATGAATGGATAAAGAAGATGTGGTCTGTACATACAATGGAATATTACTCAGCCATCAGAAAGGATGGTACCTACCATTTACACTGATGTGTATGGAACTGGAGGGTATTATGCTGAGTGAAATAAGTCAGTCGGAGAAAGACGATGATCATATGGTTTCACTCATGTGTGGAATATAAGAAATAGTGAAAAGGATCATAAGAGCAGGGGGAAAAACTGAGTGGGGACAAATTAGAGAGGAAGACAAACCATGAGAGTAACAAAGAGTTGTAGAAGGGGAGGAGTGTGGGGGTGGATGGGGTGTCTGGGTGATGGGCAATAGGAGGACGCATGGTGAGATGAGCACTGGGTATTATACCAAATGTTAGCAAATTGAATTTAAATTCTAAAAAAGTTTAAAGAAATAAAAATAAAATAAAAATCCTGTGTTCCTCTTATTCATTCCTCCCTCCCCAGCTCCTGATTTCTCTTCTTGATCTTGTCCCCCCCTCCTTTTTCTCCTTATTTTCAAAACCCCACACAATAAATAGTTTTGAAAGCATTACTAGGCTTGAGGTCTGAGGAAGAGAACTGTGACTGGAAGGGAATGATCATAAGGGAAGGGCACTTTGGGCAGGTTCTTTAAACGCTCACATTACAACTGGCTGGGTGCTCCAAACACAGGGTCTGAACTCACAATGGGTTCAAACCCTAATACACTCCTTTCCTGCTCTGTGACTCTAGGCAAGTCACTTAACCTCTCTGAACCTCAGTTTATTTATCTCGAAAATTGGGATCATGAAAATATCTATCTTGAAAGGTGGTTTTTAGGATTGAATGAGATGACCCGGGTGGAGCTAACTTAGAACAGTGTCTAGTACATGGCTTGCTTTAAAACGTTGTTATTTTCATTGTTGAATTACATAGCTCTGAAAGGGACAGTGACTCAGGGCTATTGGTCTCTTTTGCCTACATGTAACAAGCCTTCAAAAGACAAGAAATTGGAAACCAGTGGCTCTTTCAGGTGATTCAACTGTTGTAGGACTCCATTCAAGCTTGGGTTCATTACATTCTTATATTTTACATAGTGGAACAATTTGATAGTATCCATCCATGGACATGCACCCCCCCAAGGTTAGGTCTCTTACAGAGGCTAAGGTCTGAAGCAGTAGGGACAAAGCTAATGCTCTCAACAACTTTCCAGAAGGTAGGGAACACAAAAAGGTGTTTTGTGCTAAAACTCACCTTCACTGGAAGTAGAACACAGGACTTCAAGCTCCTGTAGGCACGTCTGTCTCCAGCTGGAGAGTGAAGCACTTTTGGAGAGATCAGCCCTTCATAAACCCTCTGCCACATACTTCAGGGCCAGCAACCTGTGTGAAAAGCATTTTTGGAAAAGAAGGTATGCAAAAAGGATGTTAGAAGTGGGATCATATTTCTTACCTGGTAGGCCATATTGGTCACCCTATGATGGCATTAACAATTCTGCGTAGCATCTTAAAACGACAGAAAGAAACTTGAAGTCTCAGCCTATTCAAATACAGATGCTTTTATCTCAGTGAGGATCATCTGGCTGCCTGGGTACCACGGAAGTGTGGCAAAATAGCAAGTGAACTGAGTGAAGTTATATAAGACCAGACCATCATGGTGCTGCCGAAAGGAGGAGGGAGCTCCTAGGCTCCCTTCCAATCAAAACTTCCCTGAGGTTGACTATAATTTAAGCTTTTTTCCGCAGATCATAGAAATCCACCCAAGATTATTAGAAACCCCTATTATGACCTACAATCAGCCTGACAGAAATATCTGAATAGCTAGCTGAACTTTTCAGGAGACTTCAAGATTCTTGGGACCGTATGCACAAAGCCAAAAATACTATAGTACTGGCTGTGTCCACATATGAAAATCACATGGATTAGAAAGGAGAAAGGTGAAAGGTGATTCTCCAGTGTATTCTAGGTTTGAGGGAGGAGGAGGTTTCAAGAGGGAAAGAATATTTGGCTGAATTCAAATGTGTCTTTTCCCTGGATTCCAACAAATGGGTTTGCATGTGGAAACAGAAATGAAACCTTCCAAGAAATACTTTGTGATTTCAGTACAGAAAGAATGGAGATTCTTGACTTTAGATCTAAATTCAGGTACTTCTGTTTCCCTGGTGCCCTAGAGAAGTACCGCTATCTAAAAATGTGCATTGCATGGTTTTCTGCATGAGAATGCAGTTGTTACCTCTAAGGTAGACTAACTTAAAAATTCATCAATGGGGACGCCTGGGTGGCTCAGTGGTTGAGCCTCTGCCTTCAGCTCAGGGCATGATCCCAGGGTCCTGGGATCAAGTCCCCCAACAGGCTTTCTGCGGGGAGACTGTTTCTCCCTCTGTCTCTGCCTCTCTCTCTCTCTCTCTGTCTCTCATGAATAAATAAAATCTTTTTTAAAAATCCATCAATGTACATAGTTAAGTTTACCTTTTCCGTCCACCACAATCCTTACTGTATGGTTGGCCCTTGAACAACATGGGGTTAGAGGCAGCAACCTCCTGCACAGTCCAAAATCCTCATATAACTTCTGACTCACCAAAAATTTAACTACTAATAATAGCCTACTGTTGACTGGAAAGCCCTACTACTAATATAAACAGTTGATTAACACACATTTTGTATGTTATGTTTTAATACTGTATTCTTACAATAAAATAAGCTAGAGAAAAGAAAATGGTAAGAAAGTCCTATGGAAAAATATATCTAATATACAATACTGTAAGAAAATCCATGTACAACAGACCCACACCATTCAAACCCAGGTTGTCCAAGGATCAACTGTAGATGACTCTGAAAAGACAAACCTCTCTACCCCTAATTCATTCCTTTGAAGACCTTCCCAGCATCCTGAGGAAGTAGCCCAGCTTGCAGGATTCTGCTTCTCCAGCCACCCTCCCCCACTTCAACTATTCAGACTATGACGTGGGGAATAGGAAGTGAAAAGTCATGTCAATTTGCAGGCTAAGGCCACCACTGCCCTACTGGTACACCTGGGTTTCAGGAGATGCCCATAAAGCCTTTTAAAAACACCTACTTTTTTTTTTTTAGCTTATTCATGTACATTCTCTCCCTTGTACCAAATAATTCCTAAAACAAGTGGTAAGTAGTAGACATGCCATGGCACAAACTCTTCAATGTACCTCAACTGTGGTTTAAAGAGCTGCTCTCCATCAGGTAAGAATATCATTGTATGAAAAGCAAGACAAGTGTAAACAACACAGAAGAGTTCAGATGTTAAAGGGCTTGCAATATTGAGAAAATTAAATGGTTATCTGAGAACGAGCCATTGAACAGCTGAGAGGAAGGGGCTACTCTTCCAGTATTGTTTCATGAGAAGCTAGCAAACGTGTCAATGTGCTTTGGTAGCACGGTGATAAGCACTATGTCAACCCAGAGAGGGAAACAGAAATCACCAAGGATGGCGAATGCTAACTGCTATCTTCATCTGTAGCACAATTGGCTTGAGAGAACCAAGTTAAGCATCCTCTGGTCCCTGGGGACAAACTCTCTGGATGGGGACTAAGAGAATATTGCAAAGGCCTCCACTTAAAATAAAGACGGGGTGCGGGGGGGGGAGCATGCTCTCACGTATTGTAAAGGATCACCTTCTAGTTTACTAATCATCCATCATCAACAACAGCAACAAAAAACAGATGGGTATTCTGATGTGTGTGTGCAAAATTAATGAATAAGCATGTGCGAATATCCATAAGTGAATATGGTATGGATTTAATTGTCAACATTCATTGAACAAACATTTAGGGTATGGGAGATTTGATTTTGAGCTCTGCCACAGTATTAGCCATATGACTCAGGGTGAGTCAAAGATTTCACATCAGTGAAAAAGAGATAGTAATACCAATTTTGTTGGGTGGGTATGACATAGTGTTTGTAAAACATAGTACAAAAGTAGGCACTCAAAAGTGTGCCATGCGATCCTACTCCATACCAAGTACTTTCACAGATTAACCATGAATAAAATCCTCACTGTAATCACTTCAATATAATACTCAGTAGTAGGTGGAACTATCTTAAAAGAATTCCCTCCTATGCTATAGAATGTTTCACTCCAATGTATTCATTGATATCCGCATTATAGTAGCTATATAAACCTAGAATATCTTAAACAAACAGGAGCAGAACATGAAGAGCGAGCCTGGGTCTAGCAGCTTCCAAGTTCTTGCCGTTACGTGGTGGCTGGAAACACTAACCTGGCCCATTGCAAAGGCCACACGGTTCTGACAATCCTAGGAGCGCTAGTTAAATTAACTTACTTGTGTTAATAAAATGATAGTCAGGGATCCCTGGGTGGCGCAGCGGTTTGGCGCCTGCCTTTGGCCCAGGGTGTGATCCTGGAGACCCGGGATCGAATCCCACGTCGGGCTCCCTGCATGGAGCCTGCTTCTCCCTCTGCCTGTGTCTCTGCCTCTCTCTTTCTCTCTGTGTGACTATCATAAATAAATTTAAAAAAATAAAAATAAAAAAAAATAAAATGATAGTCAAACTGACACTGGATAAACTCTTTGCTCACTTCCCTACTTTAGGCCACACCACAGCAGTGTTCTCTCTCCTCCCCAGGGCCCTCTGCTTCCATCAGAAACCACCTCTGCTCACCCTACTAGAGACTACAGACACCGTGTCAACACTGCTGTCCCTATGTCATGTCTTCCCCACCCTCCATCGCTGGCTGTTTTCTACTTTGCCTCTCACAAAAACTACACCAAATCATGAATGATATGGTTGATCTTTCTGGAAAAACCCACTCGACTATTAAAAAAAAAAAAATCAAAAACCAGGAAGCTATATTCCTCCTGTACTGAACTGAGCAGTGTCTTGGTCACCATTAACTAACTCTCCCTTGCTGCTCAGACAAGATGAGCCCTCGCTCCCCCTACCCCGCCTTCCATCCTAACCTGCCCAAAGACTGTGCATGCCATCATTCTCCAAGGATCTTCCTTCATGAAAGAAAAACAAAAAAAAAAAGGCAACGTGGAACTTCCGGCAAGAAGCTTCTCTCCAACGGCAGAGCAGAATGCTAGTGAGAGAAACCACCGAGGTGTACATGCACGTCTAGCAGTGGTTTAAAGGATAACAGCTTTGCGTTGGGCACAGGTCACGGGAACTCTGGTTTGGAGAACAGGTGGGCTACCTGACAACCAGCAGGCAGCCTTGCTTTTGACTACCACCATTTTAAATCAGGATGTTTGGCAAATCATTAGTGTCTGCTAGTTATTAAACAGAGGAGAGTTCAAAAGCACACGCATGTTTTTCTCCCAGCTTCCCAGGTGGTAGCTGTTTCAAGCAGCAACCTTTTCACTTTGTGCAGCAAGACTTGTAAACTTCCCGTGGCTAAAACCGTGTTTTCTAACCGGGTGCCCACAACTGAGCCGCAGCCTCGCAAGAGTGGCAAAACCCATATGCAAACGTCTGACTGAGGAGTTGCCATTCCCTCTCCTTTGCAAGTTTATTGTTGAAATTACTGAAATGTACACAAATGACTGCATCTGAAGGTGAAATTTGGTGGAAAAATAAAGATATAATAGGATTCTTTCTTAAATAATTTCCTAGTGCGATGTCTGTCTGAAAAAATGAAGTGAAATTATATGATGTCAAAAAATCATGTTTCAAAATGATTGACAACATGTGAATGTTTTGCATTGTGAAATGAGGTGGAAAATTTTAATTGCATGATGGGAGGACATAATATTTATTAGAACCTTGTAACTACAGAGGACTGCAATGAAGAGGACACAATTTTAAATTTGGCGTTAATACGTCAAGTCTAAATCTTAAATGAACATGCAGGAGTAAAATTCTTTATCAAAGCCTTTTCTTAGAGTGTATGATTAAGTTTTCAGATTCTAATAACTAAACAGGATCAACGCATGGGGCACGTCCAGAACTTGACAAAGAGGCTCGCTAGCCTGCATTCGTATGCAATTCTGAACAGTGTTACCACACAACACATGCCTCGGCGGGACAGAGATAAAGACTGATCCTCCAGCAGGGCTCACATGAGAAGCGATGTTTGCTGGACACCTACCATTTGCAAAGAATGAAAAGAATGAGGGAAAGGCCTGAAAATGAAAAACTAAACAGAGGTGAGGAAACGATACAGAAAGGAATATATACAACCACGGGCAAAACAAAGATCGAAAGCCAAATTACCTTTAGCTCAACTTTGAAAGCAAACAATTCAACTGAGGATGGCGTGTGGCACCCACATTTGCTGGTCTAGTTGTCAACTTACAAGACCGGAGCAGGCATAGACTACGGAAGTGGTGAGAGTGGCTCAGCTCCTTCTGACAGATGGCTCCGGAAGCCTCAATAGCTCGACGGGAAAGGCGTAAAGGCTCTGCTTCCCCATGGAAGAGCAACGGTACAAAGGCCAAGGCAGAAGCAGGCTTCGCCTCCCCTCTCTGCCTCTCCCAGAAGTCAGTAGTATAATTGACCAGACTGCACACTGTAGGATCACTTCACATTCCATCCTGCCCCAAACCTCACCACTCAAGAGAACATCGCCTCTCAGTCTATAATAGCTCTAGCAATTAAAACCCAAAAGGAATTCTTTTCTTTTTTTCCTTAGGGATGTGGAGGGACATCACTGGGGCCATCTAAAATTGCCAGCATCAAGATCATTATTAAGACCGTAAGAAAAGAGGGATCCCTGGGTGGCGCAGTGGTTTGGCCCCTGCCTTCGGCTCGGGGCGTGATCCTGGGGTCCCGGGATCGAATCCCACATCGGGCTCCCGGTGCATGGAGCCTGCTTCTCCCTCTGCCTGTGTCTCTGCCTCTCTCTCTCTCTCTCTGTATCTGTCATAAATAAATAAAATATTAAAAAAAAAATTTAAGACTGTAAGAAAAGAGAAATGGAAAGAAAAGCTGTTCTGACACCGAACAGGAGAATGGTAGGAAAGCATCTCTCTCTCCCCTCCCTCCCTCTCTCTCTCTCTCTTTCTCTCTCCCCTTCTCTGTGAGGTTGATGCTGGCGCTTCACATGAATATGGCAAGGACATAAATCACCGAGTTGGAAATCCTAGAGGGTCAGCGAATGGGTCTATAACTAGTGGAGCAGAAGAGGTCAGAAATTAAAATGGTTAGCAATGAGCAATAAGAAATCTGAGCAAGGCTTAAAGAGGACTCGGAAATGGATACTTCATGGTCTCTTTCTTGCAGAATTGAAGAGATGAGCTGAGAGTAAAAGAACAAAGATTTGGTCCAGAGAAGAGAAAGCCACCATCTCGTGACCAATCTCTGTCTCACAGACCTAGCTTCGGGCTTTCGGTTTCTCCCAAAGTCACCAGTACTTGAGAGCCAAACATCTGATAATATGCACACAAACACACCCCTTCTCTTAAAGTATTTTCGCTTTCCTGGATGTGATTAATGGCTGAAAAACTCCCACCTGATAAATACGGTAATATTTTTTTCACATAGCCTCCACTTTGATTAACCAAAATAATTTTCTTTTCTGGTAGGAAGAGTAATTGTTCCAATAAATTAACACCTCATCTCATGTATATAACGCAAGACCCAAGATTTTTCCAAAGCGTCTCTCTCCTCCCTGAGAACAGTTTCAATAGTTCGCATTCAAAACTTCGGAGGTTTCTAAACCGCAGGCCACCAAAGACTTGTCTTCCACCTGCCCATATTGTTTGCTGCATTCTGATCAGAAAGGGAATTTGCGTCTCCGAACCAACAGATATAAAGTGCACAAGAACATCACAAAGTAATTACGAGTTTATGACATCATCTTAATATTACAAGAGAGAGAATGAAAGACCCGAGAGAAACGTGCGATTTCCCTTTTGGGAAAACATTAATGGATGCTTACAATCTGTTTTCTTTTGTTTGGATGTTACAACCAATAATACACTTTTATGTCTATAAATAAAGACTAAAGTTGAATAAATCCAACAAACCCCTGAGCCTGCAGCTTGGAATCTTGATTCATGTTCAAGGCCAAGATTTATGAGTCACTCGCAGAGAATAAGTTGAAGCTGCAAGATTTGGGGGGAAATTATTCCACATGGCGATTATTTGGGGGAGTGATTATGCATGCACACCTGATCACAGTGTCACCTATTCCAGCTCATCCGACATGATAAAACATGGCAATTTTCTCTATTTCCCTTTGCTTGCACAACAGAAACGGATGCACACAACCTCACACCATTCATTTTTAAATGGGCTTCCTTGTCAGAGGCATTCCTCCCCTTCCCACGTTAGCGCTGACTTCTTGGGGGTGTTGTACAATGATTTATGTAAATGCCTCGATGACTGTGGGGGGGAATGAGGAACGCCAGCACTGATGACCGAAGGCAGGAGAGAAGAGCTTTCGGAAAGGGATTTCCCATACACGCAGGATGGGCTTTTTCTCCCGGAAGGTACCTACCACCTTGGCCCCACACTGGTAGGCCCCACCTACCACACCCGCCACACACTGACCGGACTAAAGTCACAGGTGGGGGCCCCCGCCGAAGCCCTCGTGGGGGTCCTAACTCCGTTCTCCGGTGCAGGACTGTCTTCGGAAAAGGCGGCCTTCCTTTCCTCGCCCAGGGGCTCCCTGAGTCTTCGAGCTCCCCTGGAATTCCTGCGACACTTGCAGTGACGGGGCCTGGGCCACCTCCCCGGGCAGTTCACTTCAGTGCCTAATTGCCCTTACTGGGAAGAGATTTTTCCTAATGTCCCCTAACCGACATTTTCCCCTTTCCTTGTTTCAAGCCGTTACTTCTTATTAGACCATTCTCAACCACGGCCAGCAATCCTCTTCTTCCCTTAAAATTATTATTGCTCAAATATTTGTAGACAGTTAGCATAGGCTTCCATCTCTCTAGCTCCTTTTCCTGAAAGCTTTAAATGTTATGTTCCTTTAACCTTTCTTTATAGGTCACCTCTTCTAATCCTTTTATCTTTTTTGTCACCCTTCTCTGAGTTCTCTCTAATTTACAGTATTGATGTTCTCTTTATAATGAGGTGCCCCAAACAGTCTGCCGTGCTCCATAAGTGGCTGCTGGGAGAGGCATGATTACAGGAACTCCATTTTCCTATAAGCAACACCCCCCCAACCCCCGGTATGCTGTGTGCCTCAGTAGAGCATTTGTCTTTTTCACAGCCACACTACGTTATCTAAATACACTATCAGTCCCGATTCCTTCCTCCATTTGTCTCTTGAAGACATAGTCACCTAATCCGGTGTTTTACGCTTCTTCCTACCTGCCCCGGGAGCCCCGGCCCTCAAACCAGAACTGCTCACAACTTGAATCCAAGACTCCCCGGCCAATTAACAGAAAGCTTTAACTCCTTCAGTTACCAAGGCTCTAGTCTATAATAAACTAGACACAGGTAATCGTTAGCCATGACCCTCTTATTTACAATGCCATCAGATTGGGTTTATTTTTACAGCATTGTTAGAGATTAAGAGCAAAGCTTCTGTCTTCATCACATCGGTTTTACTGTGGGTTAGGACCTATGGTGCCCCACTTCATTTCCTGAGACCCGAGCAATGAGCACAGAATCATTTCTAGTAAGTTCTGACTCTGATTAAAAAACAATCTTTATGAAATAGAAGCTAATAAAATTGCTTTCCTAATTACCCTGAGCTAGTTCATTTCCCAGCAAATATAATAAAATAGAGTTACTTGGCTCCGATTCACAAAATCTGAACCCAAGCTCATTATTAAGGCATTTAGCAGGGAAAAAAGCATGTGTGCATAAGATGCTGTCCCATCAAGCAGAATGCAAGAAACCTTTTGAAGTTTAGACCTTTGAAGTTTGAAGTTATTGCTGCATTTTTTTTTTAAATGCAGGTATTTCTGCTAGGAAAAAAATATACATCAGAGTCATTTATATTAATGGAGCAGAATACCTATACTAGCATAGTCTTTGGAGGAGCTTTTTTGTTGTTGTTGAGAACAGCAAATCTTTACTTAAGAAAAATATTTAGATCCTTTGCATTGTACTTGCTAATCTACAGGGCTATTATACAAGGCAGCGAGACTTTTTTACGTAATAGAATAGAGTAACTCATGTCCCAAGGCTATTTCTGCCGTGACTTATGCCACTCACAAATCTCTTTCATCTGTTTAAAGCGTGAGATTCTGATGACCATAAATGTATGAAAATGTTTGGGGATTGTTTTATTTTCCTCTAAATGTCCTATCATTCATTAACATGGACATGATTTGCTAATATTTCTAATGCATGCATGAAATCCTCCACTAACGGAGGTTTAAAACACTCCATTCCCAGGGGGAAAAAAATACAATTACCAAAATTAAGAGAGACTTTAAGAAGAGCATGTCTATTAACCAGAAAGGAGACAGTTACATGGCAGTATCAGGTAAGTCAAAGAAGGAAATGTCGCCTCCGGTCTACAATGTGACACACCCATTTTATGTGACATCGTCAACAGAGCTACGGCTCACAGTAACTCTAATACCAAAGTAGAGGCAGCCAGGACGGACTCGCCAAGGCGAGCCAAGCTGCTATGGCCAGTAATGGAGATGCGAAAATCTTCTTTTCTCCTCCTTGGGTATTTGCCTGAAACCAATCTCTTAGAGCTCAGACTCGCAAATCTGAAATGGGGAAAGAAATTGCCTCTGTCTTCTACCAGGGAATGCAGCTCTTCTTGGGAAAATTTGTGAAATTCCACCCCCTGGGCAAAAACCATGGCTTTTTGTCAATATGCCCTGGGTGGAAATCTGACATTTCCATAATGATATGACAGATTTCCATCTGGGAAAACTGCCTTCTGTTTTCACGATGAATTTGAAGCAAGAATGAAAAATCTTTCACTTTGTCTATAAAACTATTTAAAAGAAAAAAAAAATCTGCACTTTTCCTGCCTTGAAATAATGGGAGTGGGTACTAAATGAGAAAAATCTGTAACTCTTTTGAGTTCAATCAAATCATCAGCAATACTTAGAAAGAAAGAAAAGAGGGGAACTATGTGGTGAATAAATCCTTCCGGACAAATTTGTTACTGTTTTTTGATAGTTACCAGCAGATGAAAGGAATAATGTATATCTAGCAATCAGTGAATGTGCATCAACAGTATACAGCTGGAATTCAAGAGAAGATTGACAGAGGGCATCAGTAAGTCTATTTTGTGAAACTGGTTCTAATTGATTTCGATGGGAGTATTGTCATATGGATTGAAAATTTGCTGAAAGATGATAAACAAAGAATAGCAATGAACAAAAAGCAAAGGGGATGACATCGAGGTTAATGTGAGTTTTGATCTCATCTCTCATTTTTAGAAATGCAACGAGAGAGAAGCAACCTGGACAAAAATGAAATATGCAAATGTGCGAAATGAATGGTGTAACAATTGCCAACAAAAACTGAAAAATGGAATTTACTTAGAGAAGTGGTTGGTGGAGGTCTGCGGGAGAGGGGAACAGAAACGTCACAGGGGCCTGGAAAAACTGGAGCAGGGACGTTTCAGGGGAAAACTATCAAAGACACAAAGTGAAGGAGCAGCTCCCCTGGCTTCTGAAAACGGACCCCCTCTCCATCTCAGCCCTTTGAATGGCTGGTTGTTTTGTCTGGTTTGCCAGCGTCGGGGGTGGGGCTCCACTCTCTGGCCCTCCTCTTCCTGAAGTTGGAGAATCTGAGTGAAAATCAGGAGATCTAGGGTGGGCTGGGTTTTCTTTCTTCTATGCAAAGTTAATTATCCCAGACTCTGAGAAAAAAGAGAAAAAAGGGGGGGGGGAGACCATTTCCCTCAATGCCGAGTGCCAAAGGACTCTGCATTTTCTTCTCACCACCTGAGAAGCCGGGAGCTGCTACCACAGCCTTCTGTTGTTAGTGTGGTTTGTGGATGTTCTCAGTGGGACCTGTGGAGCTAGACCATCCTGCGGAGGTGAAGGCCACCACGCCGTGCAAAATAGGCACTCCCGTGGAGGGATTTTCCGAAGAAAGCAGAGGTGGAGGGGTGGAGGAACTGGTCTGCCCTGGAGAGGCGAGTGTGCCCCGATGATTAACACCAGGTCGACGTGCTGGGAGAAAAACGACACAGACACAGGGAACGTGCGGCATCCGGTTTGCCGGCACATCCTAATGAGCACGATGGTCAAATGCCCTGGGTTTGCCATATGTTGTGGCCATATGCATATCTGGTGAACCAGATGCCCTGTTTTTTTTTCTCCATATTGCACCATTTTTCTCACAGCATAAAGACATGGCTTAAGTGAGAAGCAGGAGGGGGCATGGGGTAGGCAATGAGAGCTCGTTATTCCAAAAGGCTGTCGGACAGAAGACATCAGGGAATCCATCCCTGCTCTCGTCCCGTTTTCAAATATTTAATGAGCACCTACTAAGTTCAAGAAGAGCTTAAATGAAACCAGGGATGACACATCCTTCTGGAGTTTAGTAAGGAGAAGTTAGACACACTCCGTGCACCTGCTGCCACCTCTCTCAATAAGCCCTCTGGTCGGGACGCCCGGGTGGCTCAGCAGTTGAGCACCTGCCTTCAGCCCAGGGTGTGATCCTGGAGACCTGGGATCGAGTCCCACATCAGGCTCCCTGCATGGAGCCTGCTTCTCCCTCTGCCTGTGTCTCTGCCTCTCTCCCCCACCCCTCTCTCTTTCTCTGTGTCTGTCATGAATAAATAAATAAAATCTTAAAAAAAATAAGCCCTCTGGTCACTGAGGAAAAGGATCTTCTGCAGTTTGCCATTTCTAGTGTACACAGAGTCTCCAAAGATTAACAGGGGGCCACTTATACGTGGCGATCACCAGGAAGGTCCTTCTCTACTCCAATTCCTATGTACTCGTTGCCCACTCATTCATTCAGTTATTGGATAGTTCTGAATGTTTTCTACTCAGTGACACTGTTTAAGATCCAGTGGGTAACACAGGAAGCAAAAAAAACATGGTCTCTACCCTCCCAGGGCTAACCATCTAGTGGCAATGACGTTATTCCAACAGCAAAATAATGTGGGGACACCTGGGTGGCTCAGTGGTTGAGCATCTGCCTTTGGCTCAGGGTGTGATCCTGGAGTCTCGGGATCGAGTCCCACGTCGGGCTCCCTGCAGGGAGCCTGCTTCTCCCTCTGCCTGTGTCTCTGCCTCTCTCTCTGTGTCTCTCATGAATAAATAAAATCTTTAAAAAGAAAAAAAAGTAATGTGTAATTACAACTGGGAGACATGCCATCAAGGCCAAGTCCAGGGAGCTAGCAAAGCATGCCACAGAGGGCAAGCCAATCCCGGCAGGACAAGGGTAAGTCACTACGATGGCACCTCCTGCAAGGACGCCTTTCTGCCCCAAGCCAGGTGGGCAGGTGCGTGCTTGTGATCTCTCTCTCTCTCTCTCTCTCTCTCTCTCAGAATCCTATAGCACACTCCTAAGCCCTTAACAAAGTCCATCCGTGTTCCTTACAAATCAGTCTGACATTCCTAGCCCTCGACAGCACATCTCACGTGTCCTCCACCTTCGCATCCTTAACAGCGCTTCACCCACTCAATAGCTATTAGCCGAAGTCCATTGACATCTCAATTACTCATCCATAGAGAAAAGAAATGTGAATAATACAAAACATCAGATAATCCAAAAATCCTTATGGCTAAATTTTGCCAGGTCTGAAGCTCATCCCACTACCGTGATACTCATCACAAGTTCCTGTTTGTTCTCCACAAGTCTGGGAGCTCTCTGGGGGAGGGATTGGGTTTTCATGAAGGGACTCACGTTTGAGCTGAGTTTTAGAAGAAAAAATATGATTAGGCTGGCACAATTTTTGGCCTTAGCAGATTCTTTACACACGTCTGTGAAACAAGTACACCAACACATTCGTGAAATAATGTTTAACCTCTGTTAGCCAGCTCCCCGCTCCCAACCTCCGAATGCTTGCACTGTACCTTTTGCCTTCTACGTGCCTCTCTATCAGTAGGCACACAGTGAATACTCAACAGATAATGATTCAGAAGCCAAGCCTGGGCCTCAGCAATGTATCGTTCATTCCAGAGAACACCATTCTCACTGTGCTATATGGGAATGGAGCCTCCCTGAAACACCACGCAGACTGCAATGTCAATAGCGCCCCCTGCAGTTGTGCAACACAGAGATCTTGTGTCCACACATTTAATCTCCCAGAGAGGAATGTGACAATGTGACGTTTAGAAGAGGTAAGGGAACTGCCACAAATTGCACAACAAGCTCGTAGCACAAGTGGAGCTACGTTTCTGACTCCCAGGCCACTACAACGAGTTGGCTTATATGTTTAAAATGAAACTGTATTTAAAATAATTTATTTCAAGCATCTTTTGACTCTCCTTGAAGTAAGTCCAGCCAGCCTGAAGCACCAACACAGCAAGGCTTGGAGTTATTACTTAAGTGAATTTCTGCTGTGAACCATAGTCAGCATACTTATAAATCAGCCCTATAAACAGTCCCTTACATATGGAAAATACTCCAAGACCAATTGTAAAAAGTGTGATTTTCCTTTAGCCATACACCTCTCAAGAAAGAAAAGGATGGGGATGTTGGCTAAGGAAAAAGATCCAGAGGTTTGATTTAGGTACACTCCAGATTATTTTTATGTTTATCTGTGTTCAGCCCCCTTAATCAGAGAGGAGGGTCTGCACATGGGGAGTGCAGCGAGGGGCCATGTCAGCTCTCCTCTGAAGCCCTGGGATTATGGACGATGGTCTCAGAGTAGAATTTCCTACTCAGGAATGCAAGAGAAATGATAGTAGAGCCTCAAAACAAACAGAATGAGTCTATTTATGGAAACATGCAAGTTGTGTAATGCAAGATTGTTCTTGAAAATAATCTGAAGGAAACTAAAATTAGACATAAACAATCAGGCAGCCATTCTACCTCAAATCCCCAACATGGTATTTCCATCCCTCCAGGTCACAGAGTTCTTAGTGGTAGCCCAGCCCAGCCCCATTAAGCCAAAGTGAAGACAGGATCTGGGCCCTGGTGTCTTCTATTCCAACATTCCATCCTACAACGAAAGGTTTCCTTAGTGAAAAGGATTCTACAGATCAAGGGTTGGCCCTTTCTGTGGCAGATTCTAAAATGAGTCGTCTCTATATTTTCTTCAGGTACTTGCAGAACGTGCGAGAGACTGCATTTGATTTTCTGTAAATGGGTCATTTCTCTATTCCTAATTTAGAAAATTCACTCTTAGTATTTTCTTGCTCTGGGTATCTGGCAGGGAGTTGAGTGTGGGGAGTGTCAGAAGAAATATTACGCCATAAGTTTAAAAACATATTTAAATTATTCTCTTCTATTTTTGAAAGCCTTACATTATGTACCAGGGTAACTGAGTTGGTTCCTGAACACTTTCATTTGGTTTCTTAATTGGACATTTTATAGATCTGGGGGTACATGTTCAATATGTCTAGGGAGAAAAATCTAACTAGCCGATAATATCAAAATAGGACTGGAACCGGGAGAGAATCTCTTGCACCTATAATCTTCCTGTTCTTCTTTGCTGTACTTTTTATTTGGGGCAAGGGGAGAAGGAGGGATGCAAACCCAGGGTCTGCACCGGCAAAATAAATTAGAAAACTGAGGCAGCGAGTGAAATAACTCAGTTCAAAAAAATTTGGTGACCTGAATTTTGCAGACTGGATGTCTAATAAGCACCTTTACCTGCTAATGGTTCTATTCTCCATGCCCCTGCCAGCTTGGGGTTTTCTAAGTCACATTTCTTCAGAGATTTTAGGTTTGGGATCAGGTTGTTAACCGTATACTCGTCGCATACACAGTAGAAGCAGCAGAAAGAGAGGCCTTTCCTTCCACTGACAGAGCCAAGACTCTAACAGCCAATGTGCTGCTCAAAAATAAAGAGGATATTTCTAATGTGAATCTAGACAAATGGCCATCACTTGGAGAAAGAAAGTGCATCAGTCAGGATCACAACAGGAAGCAGAGTTGTGGGCAGATGATGGCAATGAGACTTTAACAAGGGGCTACTAACACAGGAGGAAGCAGAGTTAAGGAAACAAACAAGGAACCAGGAAGGAGGAGAACAGCAAGGAGGGACTCAGGTTAGCAGGAGGCCCGAAGGCTGACAGCAGGAGAGCAGGAAATGGTTTCCTGAGACCGGTGAGAGTCTGGCCAAAGGAGAAGGGCCACAGCTGCCGTCAGAGATCTGCACTCGAGGAAATGAGGGCATGGGCATACCCCACCTACTCTTCCCTCCCTCCCTCTTTCCCACCAGTCCACACCAGTGCCTTCCATTGGCCAAATCCAACCAGGAGCTGGGGTCAGCCTCCTGGGACACAGAGAGGATATAAAGAACAGAATGAATTTAGGGGTGGGAAGCAAATAAAGAATAACTAGCACCATCAGTAATGTTCTTTAGATCACAGTACATCAAACCATGACTGGGGCTTCAACCTACAGAGAGTTGGCACAGGGCAGTTAGCCCCACATAGTCTGTCCTCTGTCCCCATGTGTCCCTTAGCCGACACTTTGCATGCTTCGCTGTCCAGCCTCCCTCCCAATACTTTCCCGCTCTGCTCCCCATTCCATCTCTGCCCTTCAAAAACCAGTATTTACCAAGTCTCTCCTGAATTTACTGTCCTCCCCTAAGTCCCAGCTTTACTGTCTACTCCCATAGCCCTCCCTTAGCAGAACGTAACACCTGCTATTAGCAGCTGATAGTTGTTATGTATTTTTTTTCACCCAATAAATGAGTAGTTATTGAGACTTAAAACTAGGCACTATACTTCATGCTGAGGATACAATGATATAGAAAAAGGACAGAGTCTCTAAACCTTGAAGCTTTGGTCTAGTAAGGAAAAGAACAATGAGTGGAATAGTCACAAAAATACATATGCGATTGCAACCTTTGTCAAGCACTATGAATAAAAAGTGCAAAGTACTCTGAAGAACATATGGTGGACAGACCTAGTCTGTAGGTCATGGATGACTTTCCTAAGAAGTGAGGCCTGAGTTGAGATCTGAATACTGAGATGCAATTAACTTGGCCAAAGGAAGATTGAAAAGGAGATAGGGAGTGGGGCTTCAGCAGAAATGGTATGTGTAAAGGCCCCAAGGCAGGCAGAGTTGTGTTGTTCTTTGCCAACTGATGGAAGACCCAGGAAATGGGCCATGGAGGGCCATGCGGAGCCAGCTCAGTGAAGCTGGAGGCTCACTCTAACATATCTCTGGAATATTTGACCACATTTCTAGAAACTTAAAGTGGTTCTGCTGAGAATAAACATGAGTTTGCAGCCTTTTTTTTAATGCATGTTTCACCACTGAAGCCTTAGAAAGATTGCATTAGTTCCCCTCAAATCTCCTTTCCAACAGTCATTGATTTGCTGAATTCTGTTAAATAGCCCATTTCCCCAAGGCAGAGAAGATATTAAAGTGACAGGTCTCTGAGCTATAATATTCTGTGAGTTCTTCACACTACCCGATTATTCAAAGAATTGGGAGGCTGAAAAATTGAAGTTGGTTTAAAGAACAATTAAAAACTGATGTTATTGTTTTTTCTTTGTCTAGATTTTCTTTGTTTGCTGTGGGCTCCTTTGGTTGGTTTGGGGTCTGTTTCTGCATTTACCATAGAACAAGTTTTGGAAGTGAGGGAGGGAGCGAAACTTGGTAGACTTCTAAAAGGCAACAAGTACATACAAGGGGAGAGAGGATAGTGGTGAATGATCCCATCTTGCCCGCAGCCTTGTTTTCCTTGAGCTCCAAAGAGCACAGTCAAGTTCTCAAACCAAAGCTGTTTATTACCTTGTGCTCCCTCTGCTGGCCCCAGGCTCATAGAACCAAAGTGTTTCTAGAGGTAAGTGTCCAAATTCTACCCACATCTCTCTGCTCCTTCTGGTTCCATCACTTCCAGGAGATCTCCCTACCCCAGTTTGAAACCCCAGTACCTGTTTCTCCAATATTGAAATTACCCTTTCTCTGAACCCCTCAAAGCATGGGCTGTCTTTGCCACTTGATGCATCACTTAACTGTAAATACTCTCACTTTATGTTCTCTCTTTTTATCAGTATATTCTCCTTGACCAGTCTGTTCCTTCAGGTCAGTGAGTATGGCTCTGATTTCTTTTAAATCCCAGAGAACCCAGCTTGAAACTAGACAGGTTGCAGTGGATTAACCATCAGAAACAATGATTTCGTGAGCCTGCAAGCAATTAGCGGTTGAGAGTAAAAAATATGGCCACGTCCAACCTCTTTTAAAAAAGGGTATCCCAGATAGCATATTGTACAATACTCCATGTCATCGGGCATTCAATGAGTATGTTAGCTGTTTTGTTTTCTTTTCTTCTTTCTCTGATACTTCTTACCCATTGCTAGTGAAGAGACCCAAAACATTTTGATTAAGAGCCTATAAATGAATACAACACACACATACATACATACGCACACGCCTCTAAACTCTTTCCTCTTTAAGAGGCAAAGCTTCTTTTACATACAACAACCATTCTGTGTCCAGGAGAAGACCATCAAGTTGTGCAGCCCATAAGGCCAGCCAGTGGACTGGTCTCCCATTTTTCTGGGGTTGAGCCCCTTCAGATTTTCTGTCCTAACCCCAACACCTCACATTATGGTTTCTTTTTTGCTGATACAAGCTCTGGAGGTGTCCCCATGGAGACATAAAAAGGCTTCTGGTTTCTACTTAATAAGGAAACCTGAAAATATACAAGACCCTAAATGCATGGCCTCTGAGAGAATTTTCCCATGGGCCACATCCAGGTGTAAGAAATAATTAGGAAGGGCACAACCATACCTGTATTAAATTTGATATTATGTTTACATGTCTGCAAAACACTGTGGCCGATCCTTAGTTTTTAAAAGTATACCTTTCTTTTGTTTTTCTTCTTATAATGATAATACAATTGTTTGTATTATCCTCTATAATGATAATACAATTGTTTCATGCTCTAGACTTTCCTAGGTTTGACCACAGTATTTATTTGTTTACTTATTAATGCTTGACCTTCAAAATAACCTTGGACAGTAGGCATGGGAGAGAGGATTCGTGGCCTGCCCACCATCACAGAGCCAATTAACGAGACCACCAAGGCCAGAATATAAATAGCCATCTTTCCCCAACTGCCTATCATTCTTTTTTTTAAGATTTTATTTTTAAGCAATCTCTACACTCAAGATGGGGTTCAAACCCACACAGGCTCCAGTGACTGAGCCAGCCAGGAGCCTCCAACTGTGGATCTGTAATGCCAGAAATATGCATTACAAAGTGCACGAATGCTGAGTCAGGGAAAGAATGTAGCCAAGCCTTTGGAGGGCCAACAATACCTTGCTAGGCCCATACTGAGAATGCACTCCCAACTGGAGCACTTCTATCCATGTGGCTTGGATGATGGTATTTTCTACTTATCTGATTTTTCACAAGAACTAAATAAGTAAAGGGAGTACTTATAAAAGTACTTGGAGATCCCCAAGTCCTAAGCACTATGCTTATGATGTCAGCATCCACTGCAAGATAGACTGTTTTATATCAAGCAATTGTAAATACCGGTGGTATCTGTAATGTCTAACTAGAGCAACTTACGGGTTCTATTCTTAACTTTGATTTTGACTTGTTTCTGGGACAGTAACTTAGATTCCTATCCTTACCCTAATGCACTTTTTATAGTTTAATTTCCTTTTTGTGGTGCTATTTGGGATTGGAATTTTTTTAAAACAATATGACTCAATTGAAATCAGATTTCCCCCCGAAGAAGTCAAACAGATCACAAAGGGGTCCAATCTGAAAACTCTGCCCCACAGCCTGTGGTCGTTCTATAGAGAATAATATTCTTTGCTATCCTTTTGTTTCTACCTGAATGATTTGTCTCAGCATTATGATGGCATGATATTGGGGTTGACGAACAAAACCTCACGAAAGTACGTAGAATTTATTAGTATCACCCACAAAAGCTTTGTGGGTGGGATACTTCTTTCACCCCTATTTATTCCTTCCTGGTAATAGTAACTCTACTCTCTTCCATGCTTAGGGCTGCCAAGATACGAACAGAGAGATATGAAACTCTCAGGAACTCTGTACATTGCAGAGGGTTCCAGCCCACAATACTTATGAAGCAGGCTTCAGTGCCTCCTTGCCAATGGTTTCTCTGCTGAGGTCCTAGCATGTAACATATCCAGGAAGAGCATCATTTTAAGGACCTCCAGGAAACAGGAGCCCTGTGCTGAGATGAGGTAGCACTTATATGGAAGTTAGGAGGGGTTATATAGCTCATTTCCTTCTCACTCATTTTCCCCAGAAGAGAACAAGACTTTAAAAAAATGGTGGGGTGTAACAGGACTGGGGGTGGAGAAAACCCCAGGAGAAGGTGATCAGAAAATCTTCAAAAGAATAGAGGCCACAATAAGTCCTACTTCTTCCTAATTCACTTGGCCTTGAGAAAATTGTTTAAATCTCCAATGACCTCATATTTGTTTTATCTGTAAAGCAGAAAATACACTAGAACCCACCTTACAGCATCTGTGTGTGTGTCAATGAATAACATATAGGAAGCACTTAGTGGAGAACTTGGGGTTTAGTGGGATGTCCACAGCAGCTTTGGCAGTGATAACAACACTACTGCAGGGACAGGCCCAGGACCCCAATCATGGGGATGGGGGCAGTGGTGGAGAAGATCAAATAAAGAGGAAAAATATGCCAGGGACAAGCTCTGCTTCCATGACATTGCCCAGAGTGGTCTCTGGGGATACTCATATCTCAGTGATGAATTAATGAGTTAATGAGATCAGACATGCTGTATATACACCGTGCTAATTTTTTCTTTAAAGTTTTCATAAATGGACCAAGGCTTGTGGAAGAAAGTTTTCTACCTTCAGCAGTATGTCTTCCAAGGCACACCACTGGTTGTTTAAAAGAAAAGAAAGAACTGTGTGTAAAACAACAACAAGGTGGTTTGTGTATTAACGGAGAGAAGTTTAAATTCTTGTTCCTTGAGTAATATACCTGCATTTATTGACCCTTTAAGAAATCTCTTTACTAGGATGAAAATGTCTTGGCTCTAGAGATGGAGATGGGGGTGGGGGTTTGGGGGAGGGGTGAGAATTCCATTGAATCAAGATTATTTACAGAACAAGGCTGTTCAGTTGCTCTAATTATTTTTTTAAAGAAGATCCTCACATATCTTTTCAGGGACTCAGTGACTGTTACAGATATTACTAAGAATTTTCTGCATATATGCAGGTTTCAAAAGACGGCAAAAAATTCTAAAGGTACAATGCCCTCTCTCCTATCCACCTTCTTAAAAAAAAAAAAAAATCCCCCAGGGTAAAAGACACAATAAATTTTATCCATTCTACAAAAAAAGGACATTCTACTTTTACTTTTGTTTTTGTCTTTATTAGAGTCGGATTTCACTACGGTACTTTAAGATCTGGCAACAGGTTTCCGATACGCCATATAACAATTTCAGTGTATTAATTAGTTTTCGAGACCCCCAAGCAATAAAAAGCTAGTCGTTCAAGGTCACAGTTTGACTTATTTACAATTGACAAATAACTTGGCAAACTCTGCACCGAGCCACTCCATACAATAGAAAATATATTGTCATTCAAGTTAACAAAAGAATCTTTCTTTGCCATCTCACTACAATGGCCCTGCAAATGAACATCGCCTGAATAAAATCCTAACCACATTTTCACTCTCATTAACCACAGTAGGGTATCACACAATTTGCCTGGCTCCTGCTTAGACCACTGTGCACCATTTTAGTAGCAGCAGTTTGATGGGTTTTATGGCAGGTGATATATGGAGTGGGAGTTTCGGGAGTCGTAAACAGAAGGCACTGTGTATCACAATGTGGTTTAGGGATATAATGACTGTGTTGTAAAGCAAGGGATGACAATACTGCACTAGGCTTGGGGTACTGAACCAATAGACCAAACAGCTCAACATAATTCAAGTAAGAGTGAAAAAATCCTAAGAAGGGGTGTGTGTCTGTGTGCGCGTGCGTGCGTGCGTGCGTGTGTGTGTGCGTGTGTGTAGGCCTTCTTCTAGCTTTCATTAATTACTTCAGATGAATTTGAATAAGAACTGCTAAAACTGAAATAAATCTGCATCCCTCTGAAAAAATAGAGCATTTCTCTTTCCTTCCAGCACAATCTTTTTCTGCCTTCTCTGTCCAACCTTTAACTACTTTCACTGTCAGAATAATTAAGTAAACAGCTAGTCCTGGTACAAGGAAAGGAGCAGCAGACAGTTAGGGAGATTAATGCAGAGGAGAAAAATAATGCCAAAATAAACTTCCTTTCCTGGAGAATTCATCCCTATGGCAGGGGGTCAAGTTTGGTCTGACCTGATAGGCACCCCTGCTGCCCAGAAAGCAGGGAAACTTTGAGGGATTTAGAAGTCTCAGGTTCCCTCTGTTAATATCCCTGATTATTAAAGACCCTGAGTGTCTCTAAGTCACTTCGAAGCCACTTTGCTCTAGAACGGTTGGTCTGGTATTCCCTAAACAAAAAATGCCAACACGTGGCCTCTTCTCAGAGACAACTATGTTGAACCAGCAAATGAGGACTTGTGGTTACTAACCTACGGTGTGGCCTTGGCCAATTCACAAAACCTCTCTGAGTCTTTCATTTCCTTTTGGCACACTCTCCTATCTTACTGACCTACTCCGGGGAGCATACCAGGCAGTGGTTTGAAATTCTAAAGCCATATGCCAATATAAATCATCATCTTTATCACCATCACTGTCATCACCACCATTACCAAGGCAGTATAATGCACTGAGATATTAATGTGTGTTTTGTTCTCACTATATTTCCCCCTATTTGGTTCCCAAAAAGGTAGCCAGGCTCTTTGTGTTCCCTTACTTTAGCAGAGGATTGTAAAGGCCAAATATAGAAACTGCCTAGAGAGAAGTCTACCTGTTTTTTCTTTTTTCTTTTTTTTTTTTTCCTTCTCCTAAAATTTTGAGCTCCTTGAGACATAGGTAAAGAAGTAAATGCTTTTGAGTTGGGAGGTTTCCCAAAACCAGGGATGAGGCTGGAGCAGAGTGAGACTCCAGGGTTCTACAACGCCCTGAGGAAGTGACAGGGCCTTTGGTGGAAAGCTGGCATAACGCACCTAACAAGGCTGATTCTAGACAGACATTTCCCTAGCCTTGGCAATAATATGGTGCCAAGGAAGCACCAGACTTCAAGGAACCAATGCAGATTAGGGTCTGAACAATACCCAGGTCCACTGACCCCAGAGGGGCCTATAGAAATGTCTTCATTCCCCACTCTCTACCAAAATGACTGAGATTAGATTTCTCATCTGAGCTAAATCAAATACTATTTGATTTTAATAAAATAATGTTGCACACCTGTATTTGTGGCTGAAAGTTCAGATCAATTTTACTATAACACTGAATGACTGTATTAGAATGGAAAGTAGACCTCCACCACTGTTTAATTACAGAGTACTAGTCCCATCCCTATTTATTTCACATTGTGAACTACTACTTTAAAGATTTGGCACAACTGAGGACACTCAAAAAGGATGTACCATCTTCCCCCATCAGAAAAACCCCACAAAGTAAATACAAGGATAAAAGCAGCCCCACCAGAAAGCACTGCCAGCGTCCCAAGGGGCCTGCTAAGAAGGGGATACCTGCTGTGTGGATGCCGAGGTTCTGAGGCCCTCTTCAAAAATCCCTGTGGCAAAAAAACAAAAACAAACAAAATCCCTGTGGCATTGCCTATCCACAGCCACCCTTTATATTTGCAGGTCTAGAAGGGAGACACGTCCAGCCCCTGGTCAGGCTTCACATCCTGATACCAAACTCCAGCCAGGCACGTAGCCATGGTCTGTGTGGAACTGCTGAGGCTGTCACTTCATTTCCTCCTTCCTCCTTAACAAGGAAATGACTGACCCACGTGTACCACATATCTATTTATCAACAGATCATAAGCCCAGTCTTCTGAGATCTTGTGACAGGTCCCATTAGCTGTGAGCTACCCAATAATGTGTATAATCAGTTGTTAATGGCACTATGCTATTCCGTGATAACTGGGCCATTAGTGAGTGTCAACGCAGTCCCCCACCTGACTGATATCGGGCTTCGGAGCAGCTGCACGTTTCCATTTGTGATGGCTCCCATACAGGTGAGACGTAGAGGGAGTGCCTTCCTAAATGACGCATTCTGGACACCTTGTGTCCCTGACCAGTCTTTCTTTGGGACTCCTACAGTAAACAGGCCTACGGGTACTTGAGTTGTAAAGGGAAACAATTTACCATTTGAAATGATAAAACTAAGACCAATAGCAGACAGTCAGGTCCTTCTGATCCTCAGGGTACTTAGAGTCACAGTAAGATAACAGACACTTTGGGGACATTTCTAAAATTCCAAGTCCTAAAAGCAGATCTCCTCAACACCATTCCATGACATACTAATCCCTTATAAGAGTCCAGCCATTTGTTCTTTGTGAACTTCTACAAGTACATAGAGTTGCACGTGCATGCATGTGCTTCTTTTAAAAGAAAAAAATGAGACTGTTTAGATGTATTTTGCATCCATTTCTTTTAAGGGACCAGAAGCAGAAAGCATCAAAAGTCTCAAGCAAAAGGGAAATGTGCAAAACTCCACATCGTGAGTTTTCCCTTCATGCTTACTACAAAATCCATGCCTATCACCCAAATAGGACAACCTCCGACCTCAGTCCAAATTCAGACACTTCAGAAGCATTCCCAGCTTAGACCTTCATAGGTCAGAATTTGATTTATTTGGAAAAGGAACGTTTCATTGAACCTAGAAATCTGTCAACCGAATCCAGCCAATGCTCAAGTGATTTACATCCGCTCAACGTCCCAGCACTGCCTATCAAAGGCCCTAGAGTTTTTACTGCTGCCTCCATAAAAAAGAAATTTAGCACTAAGGACTTGCCAAAGGGTCATCACATGTTGTTGGAAGGAAATAAAGAATGAGATATTTGTAAAGTGCAGGGAGAAAGGATGAGGCTCAGCTTACACTCTCTCTCCAGTGCTGGCTGCCAAGAAACTGGGGCCTGGGTCTATTCTTTCCAGAAAAGTAATTTCCTCAGAACAACTGAGGAAAGAGAGGTACGTACTCCCAGGCCTTGGAGGGGAGGAAGATTCCTGACTCAGCTTAGTGCCCAAGGGGAATGACAACAGCTCTGGTCCAAATTTACCCCAAAATAAGAGGGGTTAGGTGTGTTTAGTACATCACAACATAGCGGACACGGGACAGAGTGACCAAAACTCTGATCGTGAATGACCTACATCATCAAAGTACAGTGTTCAGAATCCTTTCCCAAGGAGAGTTGGATCTAAGACACATTCAGAGGCATCGGTTGTACCAATTCCAACAGAGACCAGACATCCCAGCCCAACTTCCCAAGAGTAAAATGGTAGATGAGATGAGAAGGGGGGGATTATTCTCCCCTGGGCAATGAATCATTCACTCATCAGGTGGAAAAAAATGCATCAAGTGCCCATTGCATGCTGCATACTGAGCCGAAGGTGCAAAGATGACCCAACCAGAATGGAGGCTCTGCATTGCGGAACTCTGTAGGAGGGAAAGACTTCTCATGGTTGAAAAAGTGAGCAAGGGATGGAACAATCAGGGAACACCTGAGCTATCTCCCAGTAAGATGACTCAGCTGTCAGTGTCCCCTGAGGAACCTGTACCGTGAGATAATCCCACATCCTGATTCTGCCTGAATCTTTGCTTTTTCATGTATGAGTCCATTCATTTATTCACACATGCATTTACTCAGTCAACCTATATTTATCAAGTATAGAGTATATTCTAAACATCAAGCTATGCTCTAGAGATATAATGCTGAGCAAAATCAAACATGATTCTTGCCTTCATGGAGCTTATTAATAATTAATTGCAAGTAAACGTGGATTTCCAACTGTGTTAAGTGCCACAAAGGAGAAATTCATGGTGCTCTTTGAGAGCCTAAAATGAGAATATCTTCTCTCCTGATAAGGGAGATCGAGGATAATTTCCCTGATGCTTGACTCTCATTAGAAGGATGAGAAGATATTAGGTGATAAAAGGAAGAAAGGAGAGTCCTCCAGGCAAAAGCAAATGCAGTCCTAAGAGCTGGGTACAGTTTGATGAGCAGTGAGACTAAAGGAAGACTAGGGGTACAGGAGAACACCACGAAGAAGCACCTGGAAGAAGACACAACTGCAGAAGAATGCATGGGAGTTCACCCACACTCATTAGAAACTGTGACTTTGTCCTCAGAACCATGAAAAACTCTTGCAGGGTACAATATGATCATATTGGTTTTTAGACTAAGTCCCTCTGGCTGCAGGATGGGAAAAAGAAAGGAAGGAAGCCAGTGGGGAAGCGAGATCAGATGGGGTCGTTTACAGTCCAAGCGAAGGTAATTTGGCTTTGTTGAGGGTGGTGCTGAAGGTGGAAACAAGGGGGAAAGTGAATGTGTTAGGAGGCAGAAGCAAAGAGATTTGGATTGGACAGAAGGTCCAAGCTGAGACCAGCTAGCTCATTGCTGAGGTTGGAGGGTGAGGGGTTGTCAAGATGACATCTAGGTTTCTGGTTTGTGCAACTGGAGGGACAGTTGGCCAAAACGCAGTGGGCATTGTGGTCTCTGTGTTCCCCACCACATCTCCGTTGTCTAACCTCTTCCAACCTGTGTGTGCTTGGTTCCTTACCTCCGCCACCTCCCCACTTCCACCTCAGATTCAACCAACCAGATCTCTCCATTCACACTGCTGCACTCCTGCCATCCTGGCTAAAACAGGGGACAAGATGCTCCCGGGCTCCTGACGAAAGCCTTATCCCTGACAGACAATACTGGGTTTTCAGGGTGGGACAGTAAAAAAAAGAGAGAGATGAGTCTCATTTGTCCAGTAATGGAACAATCTGTAATGATGCTAGTCACTGAACTACCATTTACTGAACACATTATATACTTACATAAACTATTTAAGCTTCCCAAAAATGCCATGAGGAAGATATTATGATTATTTTTGCATATGAGGAAACTGAGGCGCGGGAAGGCTAGGCAAAAAGCTCAAGGTGACATAGCTGGTCAGTGGTATTTGTGGGATGCAATCCAGGCAGTCTGACTCTGGAACTAGTACTCTCGGCCACTACCCTCTAGTGCCTGGGAGAGAGATTCCTATCTGTCTGGCTCCGAAGCTCCTGCCACAGCCAGGTGTACATGTCCCCTCCCAAACTCACGACTGTGGTTACACGTCATGAACCCCTCCTGGTCTAGCCATATCACCATCATTAAAACATGGATAGAGTCATCAAGTAATCCCAGGAAATTTCACAGTGTAGAATCAAAAATGCATGAGTGACATTTGTTTCTCACGAATTTCCAGCCTTTGCTATGGTTAACTTGAATTTTCTCTGGGAAACTGGAGCCCAGTAGTGACTATGAAATGAAGCAAGGCTGTCTGTGCCTCACACTATGTAACCCCACACTGATGCACATTCACGCTGCCTTATCTACTTAACAACTCCTCCCCTCCCTCACCTGTTATTTTCAGATCTCCAAGCTGCCCCTAGTTTCAGCTATCACAGCTTTCTTCCCTTCATGGAATTAATCTGTTGTCCTCTCTTGGAAAATACATATGCTTTTTTCCTAGAAAGAAATATACTACTCTGAATAAGAGTACAGCTGCCCTCTTTGCCTACTGTACTTTATATAATTGCATAATAAGTCACGTCAAGTTGGGGGTGCATCTCATCCACTCCAACAGAACAAAATGCCTGTGCTTGGAGATATTTATTCATTTCACATATATGATTTTTGTGAATATTAACAAAAACTGCAAATATTTAGTGCCCAGTTTACAATATGGAAAGTCTCATGATAAGCACTTTGCAGCCACTACCTGACTTAATCCTTGTATCGACCCCATTTGCTAGACGTAATTATTCAGAGAAGAGGAAATGGAAGCTTCGAAAGATGGTGCAACTTCCCAAGGACACAGAGCAGAAGCTGCAAAGCTGAGACCTGAACTCAGGCCTCTTTGGCTCCAACACCGTTCACTTCCCCACTGTGTGAGACAGCTAGGAGACCATGTGAGAAGTCAGCAGCGACAGGAATGTGCCAGAAATTCAGAATCTCAGGCCTCCACGCCCACAGCATTATCATAAGATCCTTAGATAACCTATATGAACACTGACGTTAAAGAAACGCTGAGCCATACCACTGCCCAGACTTCAAGCTCAAAGCCCTCTACTGTCTGAAATACACTGAAGGATGGGAGAAGGGAGTGTGAGAACAGCACTCGGCCGCGCACTGGGACTGAGTCTGGGGTGTGCATGTGGAAGGAGGCAGGAGGGCACGCCCTCTCAGCCGATCCTCACACCTCACTGTGACCGTCCCCAAGCCTCTGCAGCTGCATCTTGAGCCTCTCCAGCCACACTTGTCCAAACCTTGAGGCACAAGTCTGTCCTCACGCAGCCTCACCATATCCATGCAGTTTGTCTTTAGCATTTGGTACCTTCCCTTCTCCCCTCCTTTTCCACCGCATTCCACCCCCAATATATCCAAGCTTGAGCTGGGAAACTAGGCTTGCCAGACAAGGTATAGGATGCCCAGTTAGATTTGAATTTCTGATAAACAACATAAAATGTTAGTATGCATATGCCCCTGTGCAATATTTGGGACACATTATACAAAAAAAAAATGCTTATATTGTTTACCCCAAATTCAAATTTAACTGGGAATCTGTGTTTTTATTTGCTACAACTATGTGGTAAAAGGTTTTTAAGGAACAAGATAGTAACAAGATTTCAAAGTATTACTCTAAATTTCAAAGGGTAAAACATAAACCTAGCAGGGAAAGTGCTTGTGCTCACTACCTTAAGCAAATGAATCAAACTCAAGACTACTGATAATGAGATGTCCTAGTTCATTTGCCTCCTGGTAATTAGCAATATCAAGCACACAGAACCTCCTCGAAGGCATTCTGACTGTCAAGATCACCCGGGGATCCTCCTAGGCCTTTAGATCTAACTTCCAGTTACTGGAAATACTGGAGACAGTGGCACACACCAAAGACACCAAGAGAGAATGATCGAGCAAATCCAGATGATGGGATACTCTACAAGACAAATGTCCTGGTCTCTTTAAAAAGTTGTATACTATTTTTTTAAAAAGTGGGGGGTAGTGTTGGACTCCCCTAAATAAAAGAATCTAAAGAAACATTATAAACAAAGGTAATGTATAAACCTTGATTGGTTTCCTGGCTACAAAGGACATCTTGTAGACTTAAGGAGTTATTCTCAGGTATAGTAATGGTAATATGGTTACTTAGAACAATGTACCTATTTTTAGGAATTACATTCAGAAGTATTTAGGGTCAAAAATTATGATGTCTGCAACTGACTTTCAAATGGCTTAGGATACACGTATGTATATATGTGTGCATATAAATGATGTGCGTGTGTGTAGATCTCTGCAGATAGAGAAAATAGCAATTGTTGAAACTTGGTGGTCACGGTTTAATTTTTTCCCACCTTTCTGCAGATTTGAAAATGTTAATAATAAAAAGACAGGGGGACACTCTTCCTCAAATCTCACCCAAAGCAATCTGACAAGGTGGCCTGTTTCAAAGAGCGGTCCCATCTCTAGAATAATACTATTGACTCTGCAAGATCAGGGTCCTTACGGTACCACAGAGGATCGGGCACAGTAGAGGGAAACCTTGGTACATGATAGCCGGAAAGTATTTGTACCATGAATTTTAAAAGTGTAATCTGAATGTTGTCCGAGCTTCAACTTTATAGACTCCAAATTAAGATGGCCTGTGTGTGCTCCTCATTCTATAGGCAGAGTGTCCTCCACCTGCCAGATGGCCTCACCTTAGCGTGTATATATGGACTGGGGACAAAAGGGCAAGAGAGAGCTCCCTTATAATTAAGTCAGCCGTGTATTCCTCAGCACCCAAAGTATAGTGTAATGAGTGGCTATGAATGAATGGCTACGTGATATAATGACTCCTCTCTCATTTATAAAACAGAGATGACATGATAGATCAAATTAGTCACAAATACCCTTTCCTTTCCCTGTCATGTGACTTGCCCTGCCTCCTGGCAGGCAGAGACTGCTTCCCCACCCCACTGTCAGGCTTGGCCATGATTTACTTTGGCCTGTGGCAGGCGCGTGGATCTGATGCACACAACATCCGAGCAGAAGCTTTAAAAGTGATTACAAAGTTCAGCCCACTCTTCCATTTTTCTTCCACTGTCCCACTCGGAGAACAACATGTCTAAGATAAGGACTGCTCCTTCGGCCACGGTCCCAGAATGAGGAAATACATACACAAACCCACCGCTGACCTTCAGCTTGGTACAGGGCTACAGCCAACCTGCAGCCCTCGTGAAATGGGGATGAGAAAAAAACCACCATATTGTGTGGGCCACTGATACTCGGGGGGGGGGGTGTTACTGCAGCAATAGCTGCCTGGCACAGGAGAGAGCACCAGTACCTACCTGTGAGGTGAGGGTTGGTAGGCAAGTCAAATGACACAACACCTGAAGGGCAGGCAGCGTAACGTCCGAGGTCCAGTAACTGCTCAGGAATGGTGAGTTCTTACAGGACAGGTCTGTTCTCAAGGTCCATCCACACCTATGCCAAGCACACTGACGTGCTGTATCACCGATGCTCAGCTTGAGCCCCTAACACACTGATGTCGACCCACACCAACCCCCATCTGCCACCAACACCTCACGTAATCTCTCCTCTCTACCAACTGCCCCCGGTGGGTCTTCCGTGTTTCACGCCTCTGTGCTGCCACCTTAGTAGTGGCACTGGCTCACTCATGACCTCCAACACCCATTGGTGTCCACGTTCCCAGCTACTCTACCTGACGCTCCATTACTGCCTCATTCCAGATTTCTAGGTTACGTAAATCTCCATCAGGAAAAGAAATGCATTTTGTTGTTGTTGTTGTTGTTTTTTGGCTGTGCTATTTTGTAAGAGAAGAGAGAAGCTCCTTGTAGAGATGCTTGGGTTCCTAGTAACCTCATTTTGTTTTTTAGTTTTATTGTGGCGGGATTCATGGGTGCCCCCAGGTGACCAGATCAACTAGATTTTAGTAGAGCTTTTTATTGTCCCAGAACTATGGTCCTTAACCAAACACGGCTAAGTTGGTCCACTTCTACCGCAATTCCTCTCTCTGTTGGACTCCAGTGTCCTTTTCTGCAATCTGGCATCTGTTGGAACCAATCCCACTCAAGTCTCCCAATTAGGCTTGTCCCAGAGACCGAAAGGATTTAAGTTCCTTCCTATAGGCCCATGTAAGCCCAGGATGAAGCGTGTGAGGGAGTGTTTGGTTTCAGGGTCACCAACAACCACACTCAAGTCTCAGCTCACCCAGCCATGACGTCTACTAACCGAGCACAGTTTCCCAGTCTATCTGATCCATTCGTTTTCACACCAAATCACTGTGAATTATTTGCAAGTTCGAGTGGACCAACACCATGCTGCTGAAAGAAATTCTCCAGACCAGGCACCCCGGAATGAAGCATCTGATTCCCACTCCACAGACCTCCAGTCCTAGCTCTATGGCTAGCTGGCTGAGGTGGCCCTGGATGAACCTTTTCACATCTGTGTCCATCATCTGATCAATAGCTTAGATCAGGGGTCAGCAAGCTACAGTCTCTGGGCCAAACCTGGCCTGCCACTTGTCTGGTTTGGGAAGCAGTTTTACGGAACACAGACACACTTACTTGTTTGCATACTATCCATGGCTTCTATTTTTGCTATAAGAGCAGAGTCGAGTATTTGTAACAAAGGCTGACTAGCCTACAAAGCCCAAAATATTTGCCACCAGGCCCTTTGAAGAAAAGGTGGGTTTACCTCCGGGTTAGATGATCAGTAAGGTCTACTCATGCTGCAATACTCTGTGATTCTCTAATTCTATGTCATCTCCATTAACACTTACACTATTTAAGGGAAGGGGTCTGAAAAAAACAAACAAAATAAAAACCAAAAAAAAAAAAAAAGCACTACCCAAGATTTTGAAATGGTTGACATTACAGCCATTCCACCAAAAATTATGACTCATCAGGCTGAGCCAGGGAGCTGGGTTAGAGGGGAGAGTATTTTTCAGAAGTGAGAGTATCCTGAGACAGTTATTTTAGCTTTTCAAGGAGACCTTGTATTTGAGACTCTGTGTGTGTGCATGTGTGTGTGTGAAAGAAAGCTCCATGTATCCAGTTCCTTTCACATTAATAGAAGGCACATGGTTTCTTCAAGAGGGAAAATATCTTTCAGAAACAGCATAATTTGCTCTAGTGGATAACAAATAGTTTGAAGTTTTCTCAGCGAGCAACCATTGTATCTGGTTTCAAATTCCTTTTTCAAGCCAAAGGAAATGATGATGATCTCTAAGGCATCGCTGTTTTTTGACACAGACCTGAACTCAGCATTCTAAACAGGACTATGCAGAATTGGATTACATTTCATCTCCCTCACCCATCCATCTTCCCCTTTCCTGCTCATTTGCTGGGGCTGCAAAAGTATTGAGTGCTCCAGGAGAGACTTGGTTTTCCAAACCATGCAAGTCATTATGAATGGCCTTGTGTCCAGGTAAAGGTTAAGGAGGTCTTTTGTTGTTCTAGTTTAACTTGTCCCTGCCACTGCAGCCTAATCATTCCACATAATAACGGGCCTGATACACAGGCCTGAGTCAAAAGTCGCAAGTCAATAAATCCATTCCTTCTTCCCTTTCAGGCAAAGTGTTGAATAGTACTGAGTGTGCAGTGTCACCAGATCCCACAGTCCATCACATCAAGGTCATCCAGTACACAGCACATAAAAAAACAACTTTCTCTCTTTTCAGTGCCCAGCACATCCGAGAGAAGCATCACTGTCCCACACACAAGGGGGGATGAGGGAGGGGTTGAAAGGCAAAGATCCATCGTCCTGGTTCACCGACTTCTAGAGTCACTAAAACTGAGAGCCACCGGTCCTAGACATCAGCTACTTGTGTTGCCCTCCTCATCTTAGGAAGAAGGGAACTGATGCCAGAAGAGGGGGAAGAATGTGTCCAAGATCATGTGGCCAGTTTAGGGCAAGGACTGACCTCTAGTCCAAGATTCGCAGTCAGCTTTAAAAGGGGAAAACAAGGAGTTGCAAATACAGAAGGACAAGAACTCTCTCTCCTTTCTGAAAAGAAATATTATCCAATCCCATGACCTCCCCCCTCCCCACACAGAGTCCATTCTCTGCCTCAGATAATGCCCTACCTGGGGCTAAATTGTGTGAAGTCACATTCTGACTTTGTTTCTAGGGGAAAAACATCCAAACACCTAAAAGCCTCAGTTTCCCCATCTGTAAAATGTAGATACTAACGGTGTTTAGTTCAAAGGGTGTGGCAAGGCTGAAACTCAGGAAGGTGGTCCCTGAGGCGGTGAGGCTCAGTTAATGCCAGCTCTCATTGTCACTGTTGTTCTCACTGGGACTATGACAGCTGCTGTGTGTTAACCCTCTCTTCCTGCCTGCTGCAGGCAGACTGTTGGCTGCTCCCAACAAGACAAAGTACGGCTCACCAAATTATCTTTTCATCTCTGGTGTGAAAATAAAACCTACTGATAGAGACTCCTAGAAAGTATGCAACCCTGAGTTACAGTTTGTTTACTTTGCTAAGGGACTTCCAGCCCTTCCAGGTTCATAAATTCCTTGTGGTGGATGAGGAAAGGACTGTAAATTAACTTGAATAATAGGACTACATTTGTGTATCTTCCAAAGTTTAAATTGCTTCGAGGGCGGGGGGGGAGTCACACTTCTCACCTGCTGTCTCTATTTTTCCCTTAATTAGCAGTTGGATTAGGTACCACTGGAGGTGAGCAACTAAAGGCACCAAAGAGAGACCTGAACCAAATGTCAGGAATTTCTGCCCAATAAACAAGACCATCTTTCCATCACATGGGTGAGATGGATCTAATAATGTGGACCTACTACCCCACACCACACCAAATACTTGTTTATCACTTGGCAAAGCTTTAGATTCTCTGGCATAACCGCCACCTATTATTGTAAAGACTATGCCAACGGGGTACACACATCAGCTGTAGAGAACTGGCTTCCTCTGAAGAATTAAGAATGTGTTGAAAATCTGCCTAACATGGGCATGAAATAGGCATTCTTTACAATCTTTTCATTTTTTCATAAACCTCTTCCTTGTCCATGCTTCACAACTCTGAAAGCCCAACCCTAGACAATAATGCTTTCAGTCAAGGCATAGGATAACCACTGGGAGTCAGACGTGTAGTTAAAAGGAGTCCAAAGGTCTGGCTTCCATGCAGCGACCTGGAGCCAGTCTGAATTGGAGAAAGTATTTACTCTCATGACATTCTGAGATACTGCAAGGATGAATGAAACAATGTCCATACTATGGTCTGATGTCAAATAACAAAATTCTTTTTGTTTGTTTAGGCTAGAAATTACTGCATATGGGTTACCACTGGTATCATTTTTGAAAACACTGATATGCTGCCTCAGTAACTTAGTAAGGGCTCTGGAGTCCTGGCTCTTTCCTGTGTCCATTCTCTTTTATTCTCCTTCCCTTCTAGTGTTTAAAGTTGATCCAAACTCAGAATTAAAATTACTAGCATTTATGGATGACTCTAATTTCTTTAAGTTTTAAAAAATAAATTCCTACTAATATAAGAATTTTAAAGAAAATCCAAACTGTCACCAAATGGTCTTTACCAAATAATCCTACAGATTTTTATACAAACCTGAATATCTCAGACACATATGTGATATATAGAATGTCTCATGCAGGTCAACAGAAGACACAGAAGAGGAAACAGAAAAATGTACATTTTCAAGTGCTGTTCAGAGCAATACTTGGATAATATACTGTATTTTTCAACCAATGGGATCAGTGTGTGCACTGGTATCTGACATTTCCTCCAAATAAATTGGTTAAAAAAAACTTACATTAGCAATTATGACACTCAAGTCACCTCAAAAAATACATCAGTTACCCTAGAATCGGCGAGCTCAAGAGGACCCCTCCCCTGCAAGAAAGCATATTTGCAAACCATCTTAGGAAGAGTAGCCAAGAATAGAGTTGCCCATTCACTTAGCAATATCCAGACAAGAAACTGTCTGCATTCTGATAAACCTTAGAAACAAGAAGCTTCACTTTTTCCTAATCTGGCTGGCAACCTTCCTCTACACAAGCATTTATCTCCATGTTTTGCTCTGTTTTAGGTCCCACGGTAAAGGGGAGACAGGATCACTGGGCAGCTAGCACCGTCCTATTCCTAAGAAAGTGGTACTCTGAAGAGGAAAGAACTTATCTTTCCAAAGAGAAGAGGGTTTTTTGTTTTAAGTCAAGGCAATAACTATTAGGTGATTATTCAGGCACTGCGCTATGCACTTTGTACGGACCAGTTCATTCAAGAAACAGAGATTAACGGCTGAGAGAGGTCAGCCTCAAGAGCTAGACACCAGGTGTGAATTCCAGCCCTACTGCTTACTAGCTTGGTTACTTTGGAAGAGTTAAACCCTCTGTGACTCAGTTTTCCTCAGCTATAAAATGAGCATGACCGCAGTGTCTGCGTCATAAAACTGTTAAGAGGATTCAAAGGGTTCATACAAGGAAAGGGCTTATAACAATGCAAGGCTCAGAGTAAACAGTAAATGTCTGCTGTTACGGATCCTCACACCATCCCTATGATGAAGGTGTAGATAAAGGATTTCAGAGCTTCGATAACCCACCAGGTCCAGTGTTGCCTAAACCCATGCAGCTGCTGATTCCTGTGCTAAAACATACCCTCAGGTTTTCACCCCTCTGACCCCTACCCGCCATTCCTTAGCCACCTCCTCAAAACTCAGTTCACATGTCCACCCCAGAGAAACTTTCCTGATTCCTCTCCATCATGGAGTGAAGTGCCTCTGTCCTGGGCAACCTCATAGTCTCTATGATCCTGACTGAGGCGCCCCTTCAGTGTCTGTATCTCCAGTGGTATACAGGCCCCTTGGCATCAACAGCTCCTGGCATAATGCCGGCCACATGGCAGGCACTTAGTAAATCTTCAATGAATGAAGAGAAATGAAGTTAAAAATGACAAAACTGAATTTCATCTCTGACCCATTAACCCCCTCATAAGAAGTTCTTTCTTGCTTGGTTTCTGCTCTGAACAAAGTTTGCTGCAGCCATATATGGACAATATGAGCAAAGAATCTTAGAGCACAAGTGCTGAAAGAGCTCAGCAGGCAGTGCCCAAGGTGGGCAGAGCCGTCAAGAAATGTTTCATAGACAACTCAAGCTCATCCCTGAAAGACGTGGGATTAGCACAGGCAGGAGTGTGAGGAAAAGCTTCCACATAGAGAGAGATGGGAAAACACAAGGCAACATGACAAAAGACTTGTAGAGCTGTGGCTCCTAGGCCAAGGGGAAGAGAAACCTGCGGAGGCCATTCCCCTCTGGCACTATCCTCCAACCATCCCGAGGAGCCTGGCCCTAATTAATCGCCAGGGATATTCTCAACCATTCATTTCATTAGAAAGGGAAATGGGTCCATGAGATAAAATCAGACAGCCCGGGATTTGAACTCAACCTTCAAGTGCTGAATAGCTCAATGGCATTAGACAATCTTATTGGCCTCAGACATGGACACCTCTGTAACAGACATGTACTCTGGCAAGGTTATTGAGAGGATTAAATAACATGATGTTGCTGACCCACAGTAGGCATTCAATAAATGTTGGCTGGCATGCTCAGCCTTACACCATAACCACACCCAGGCTCTCGGAGAATTACTAGAGAAGCCACCTCACAGTCACATCCTCCTTTGAATCCAAAACCCCCTTCCACATGTCTGTGAACTCTGTTCTAGCAAAACTGTTTATGGTTAAGTGTTGTACTTTCCCCAAGGAGTTCTGGTCATTACCAGACCAGAGGTTCCTCTGATGGAAGGGTAGGTTCTCATTAAACCATAACTGGTCCCTGGAGAAAAGGGAAAGGGAAGCTCCCACCACTCCCTACCAACCCTCATCCCACACCACCATTTCCTAAACCAATGGTCAGGAGCAGGGAGCAAAATCGATACCACATCCCTGTCTGTCACTGTTTCACAAGGTGGCTCTGTGTGCGTGTATTTTGCACCATTCACCAGCAAACAAAATGGAGTGGTGTAGTTAATTGAAAAACAGCTCTGCCCTGCCTGCCATAATTGACATTAAGTACTGTTTGGGGTAGGAAATCAGCCATTTCCAATTGATATTAAACGGGAAATCATTTAACATCAATGGATATAAACCAGGCGCAATTGTGCTGAATTAGGGAGAAACACTTTGGCTCATGTTAAAAAATGTTTCTGTGAAGTGGGATTTTTCAGAGTAAGTGAATATTAAGTCAGCTTAATACCTGTATTAGGAAAAAGAAGAAACCACTTCTCAGTCTACCCTCAGGCTTGGAAAAAAGCTGCCAAATGCTCTTTTGGAAGAAGCCACATTCTAAGGTGGTCTTGTCTCTGAAAAACAAAGTAAAAAGAAGGTATAATCTGGGAGAGCAGATGAAAGGAGGAGAAAAGTCTCCCGTGAGTTTAGCCAACATTGTCCGCTGTTGGGGAGCAGCTGGAGTCCTGCTGAAAGGACACAAATGAGGAATCCCTTGACCTTCCCTTGGAGTGGAGGACGTGGGGACCGTGCCCCTGGTACAAGGGAAACAAACAGGGGCACAGATATGCAAAGGAAAAATGATGTCTCACATCTTCCCTCTCATCCAAATTGCTTTTTATATCATGGACCAGCCCACTTTGGCAGTCCATGGCTTCTCACAGCCCATGATATCTTGGCGCCGATTGTCTTAATTAGAGTAGTGCAAACCTTACAATTATGGCTGGTAAATCTTATCAACTGGGGCTTTAGAAATCTCTCCATTATTCTCCAAAGAGAATAAATACCAAATCCAGCTTGTGATCCTCCACTCTTCATAAGAACAAGGAAGACAGAAAAAGGATAGAAGAGGGAGAGAAGTGCCAAAAATACTGGAGAGAGATGAGGGCCTTGTGGGCAGTGGGAAGAAAAATGGACTGTCCGAAGGGAAAAGAGGCAAGAAAGGTCTGAAGACCGCAGAGAATGCTTCACAGGGTATGTAGAGTCCAGTGCTCCATGTTGGAGATGAAGAAACCGAGGGCCAAAGAGGTTCTGTGGAATGCCCCAGCCCACGCAGCTACTTAGAACCAGAGTCTGGCCTAGAACTCTCCTGATTCACTGTCCATTTTTAGTACCTTACACCATCTCAAGACAAGACTCATAACAAGAGAAGAAAGATGAGAGAAGTAGGAAACATGGTAAGGAAGGGATGGAAGAAAGCTAATCTTAGAAGTATAAGGCTAGTAGGTCAATGTAGAATTTCTATTTTAGGACAGAATTCAAAATATCATACTTCTCTCTGAGTGGACATCCCATGTATGGTGGGCAAAGCTGACAATTTGTCAGCTCTGAGAGCTTCCTGTCTGGAAGAGTGGCGATTACAGATACAGGCCTCTCAGGGCCTTCATCCCTTCGCCCATGACATAGATTTTCACTACCAGGCCTTCACATCTGTGGCATTTGTCCTGCTAAAACCACTGGCCAGGTTTCGACCCATGCAGAACTCTCAACATGAGCTCCAAGGCAATCTCTGAAACTATCCCTTTGAGTTTCATTTGGAAATGAGTTTTGTTCTCTCTCAGATAAAGAAGCTAAATGAGTGTTAATAGAAGTCATGTAGCCCCACAAGCATACATTCTAACAGGAGGCAGCCCAGTTGTGTGTGGTGAACAAGGGACGTCAAACTCTCAGAGTGGAGATGGGAATGCCTTCCTCTTGGCCTGCCCCTTTTCTCAGGACCCAAAGCTAGCTCTTTCCTGGTGCAACAAAATATGGAGCAACAGAGAGAGGTTGGCTTGCAGAAAAGTCTCACATCATCTGTCCCATCAGAGGAGATGGGGGGAATTCATGGGCACTGCTCTGGCCTCCAGACGCAATCAGCGATGTCTGCACTGGGGTAAAGCTGTGAAGAGCGCAGAGAAAGCTCTTTTGGGCTTTATTATCCCAGCTTTCTCTCCTCAAGCCAAGACCTTCCCAGGTTTTTTCACAGCTAGGTGCAAAAAGGCTTTGACTCCTGGCTCCCTCACCAGCCCTCTGCTCACACAGCGTAACAATTGGCCAGAGTATACTTGGCTACACTGTGATCCTCTGGTGTGGAAGGGGAAGGCCTAGCAAGCAGGACTATGACTGTTTTACCTGTTTTGTCAAAAATCCTGCAAGTGTAAGGTCAAGCCTAATTTGTTGATTCATCTACTCACTGTCAATCAACAAACACAGCAACAAACATACATTCTGTCCCAGACACTATTCTGGGCCAGAGCATCCAGAGATGAATAAAACACATTCCCTGCCTTCAAAGGGTTTGCCAACATATAAAATGCATTGAATCTTGCTCTGTACCCAGTAAGACCCAGAGAAATAGATGCTCATATTGAAAAAGCTGCCTCACTCTGTGCTCTACCCTTATTTCAATTCCTAAAAAGTGGACGATCTCTCCCACCACAGGACCTTCACATATGCCATTCTCTCTTTCTGGAATGGTTTCCCCTGCTGCCTGCCTCCTTCTCCTGGCTAGCTAACTCCTCCTCAGTTTTCAAATCTTGACTCCAATATCACTTCCTTAGGGAAAACTTTTCTTCACATCCAGCCTGGGTCGGCTTTCCTTGCTTTATTCCCTTTGCCTTCTCAGTTTGTGATTACACACTCATTTGTGTGTTACCTAATATCTATCTCTGTCCCCACACAGGATAGTGAGTTTGGAAGGATGGGAGTAGTGGTTGTTTTTGGTTAGCCTTAAGTTTCTGTGACAGCACAGAGCCTCGAACAGCCCAGGCACACTGCAAATGCTGCAAATACTGGTTGATCCTTGCTAAATCAACCAGGAGGAAGATAGTAATATTTCTATCAATAAAACCTTCATCTTAGTTCTTCATGCTAGATTTCTAAGTGAAAACTAGTTACGTGATTGCACTGAAAACTCCATCATCACTCAAATGCCCACATAGATCCCAAAGCATCAATATGGAGATTTAAGAGAGTGGACTCTAGAGTCAGACCTGGCTTTGTCCAAACCCCACTTCCGCCAGCTGCATGACCCCAAAGGTTTAACCTCTGAGGTAGGCTGGAAATAGCCCCCTAGGAGATATCCACGTCAGATCCCTGGAACCTCTAAATTTCACCCAATTTGTAAAAAGGTACTTGCAAATGTGATTAAATTATTCATTTGAAATGTGAAGGAGACCCTGGGTTACCCAAGTGAGCCCTAAATGCAGTCACATGTATCCTTATGAGACAGACAAACAGAAGACACAGGGTCAGAAGAGGAGAAGGCGATGTGATCCCAGAGGTAGAGGCTAGAATGAAGTAGCCATAAGTCAAGGAATACCAACGAACACCAGAAACTCTAAGAAGGAAAGAACAAACTCTCCTCTGGAGCCTCCAAAGGGAGAGTGGCCCTGCCAACACCTTGACTGTTGACTTTTGGCCTCTACAACTGTGAGACAACAGGTTTCTGTCATTTTAGGCCACCTAGTTTACGGTAATTTGTTACAGCAGCCACAGGAATCTAAACCTTCAGTTCCTCAAAATGGAGACAATGCCACACACACCCTGTAAGATTGTAGATCTAAGCAAATCAAAAAGTATCCAGAGAGTGACCCAACTCCAATGGTCATGTCTATTCACAATAAAAGCACTTAAATCAAAAGGGAAATTTCTGTCAGTCATTTGGTAGTTGGATCTGTACCTTACTTTGCAATAATCTGAAAATAAGATATGTCACAGGCATACGATGACTCTTTTTCCACTGGTGACTCGGACACTCCAGTGTTATTTAGACACTGTCATAACATCGCCAGGAACGTCAGAGATGTACCTAACCAGTTTGAAGGGAAAGATCAAGGTCCCTGGGTATCCTCAGAACCCAGCCCAGCACCTTCCACATAGCAGATGCTCAGTGAATGCACGGTGAGTGAATGAGCCGTTAGGTCATCATAATTTAGACACATTCACTCACTAAGTAGAATGGAGAAGAACAAGGATTTGAGAATGAAGAAATAATACTTACCATTCACCCGTATACAACTATTGAGTCTTACCCTCGAACCATCAACCTAAAGATGATTATGATAACTGCCTAGACTGTTCTTGTCCAGCATGACAAGGACCCCCACCAGCATCAAGATGACCCTAATATGATCAAGTAAGGGTTATTCTTCTTATAAATCCCTGCCTTTTCAAATGCTGTTAAATTTAACAAGAGATATTCCTAAATGATCCCTGAATGACTCTGCATCACACACACTCAAAATTTTAACAGGTTCTGTTTATATTTTTGTTTTTAACTTAGAATGAGGACATAATGAGACTTGATCTGCTAAAATCAAAGAGATTAATTTCATTCTGAGAGTGATGCTTGTTCAAGGGACCAATGTAGGTTAAGCTAAAAGTTACTTCCATGACTTGTGTCCATTTTCACAATTTCTCCTAGCATGATCACTATCTCTAATGCAATAAATGTGCTGTTTTGAGAGTTGTCTGTATGTGGAGATAGGTTAATTTCTTTTGGTAGTATTTTTAGTTGGTTTAAATGTGTTGAAGTAATAACCTTAGTAATTACAACTACTAGGGTAATATTAATGATAAATCTATTTTAAACATGTGAGAGATATTTTATAACCAAATAAATACGGATCACTAAGACCACAGCCAATATAACAAGGCCAAAACTTCTCATGAATGTCTGTTTGTAAGAGGAGAGGTTGTTTTCTTGCTTTTAATTTTAGGGTGAATAATAGCTGCCGGCTGATTTGAAGCTGGATCAGCATGCATAAGTCCAGACAGGGAGATGGGGAAGCTTTAATTTAAGATTCTGAAAAATCTCAAGCTATATTTTAGGGTTGCTATCTTAAAGACCCAGAATCACATGATTCTTAAAGTTTTTTATTTGATTAAAAGATATATGGGAAATGTAGAGGAACCCACAAAATATCCTAACACATATTAGTTGAATATAATGCTCAGTACTTTTCTCCAGGGAGCTCTAACTCTCCAGAGAAGAGTTCAGCTCTTTTCAAGGTCATACACCCATTTACTCATTTACACACATTTACTAAGTCAGCTATGTGCCAGGCACTATTCTAAGCACAGAAAATACTTCAGTGAACAGAACCACTATGCTTATTTAGCTTGCATTCTAACAGAAAAGATAGATCATAAACAAAATTAATCAATGACTGAACAAGAAGCGATCAGAAAAGTGTTAAGTACTATGCTGAGAAGAACACAGGGTGATGTGATAGTGAATGAAGGATGGTTACTTGTCCAGTCATTTGAGAAGGCTGACAGTTAACCTGATCTCCTACCATGCCCACTTCTCTCCAAATACAGGATAATGGGAGTCAAAACAGAAAAAAAAAGGGGGGGGGGGAAGGAATGTATGGCAATGTCAGAAAAGAGAAAGCTGAGATCCAGCATCTGAATGAGACTTTCTAAAAACTTCATTTGAAAAATCACAGTGATAGGCCAAAGGACTGCGTTCACATACTCCCACCAATGTTCACCAAATAAGCAACAGAAAGTATACCTTTCCCTTCACATCTGTTGAGAACTGTTTATAGCCAAAGATTCACCTCTCTCTTGTGTGCTCATGCCTTTCATGCTAGACCATATTTTATTAAAGCCATGATGCCGTCAATTGTGAGATGCAAACTAATGCTAGAGGTGCTACAATGTTAGAATATGTGTCTTATGGTCTATGAAACAGAGTAATTCTGTCTCTGTTCTTTGTCTTCAGACTATATTTATTTCCTACTGGAGATGTCAGCATAGTCTACAGCTCTACTCCATTGACTTAGTTTCCTCCTCCCACTTCCTGCCACCCTTTTTGAAAATGCTTTAAGCAACCATGACCATTCTTATACCATCTACTGAGCAGTATTTTAGGGATTAGGGGAATTCTCTCTCCTACACTCACCAAACTTAGTTTCGAACTTCTCTCTTGAACCATGTCTCCTACCCAATTCTACCATGTTCTTCATTCTATCCTCTCGACTTCTACTATTACCCTCATATCAATCTTCAGACTTGACGGTACAAGTTTCCAAAATCTTTTCCAGTCCCAGCTGTACCTGACTCAGATAATCAGTCTGCTCAGCTGAATTGGCCAAGGACCCTCTTCTCTGGTCACTACACATCATGGGCATCTCTCTCATCAGGGTTGCTCCAGATGCAAGAACATGAGCTATGTTCTTCTTCACTTGGAATCATCATCCTCTATACCTTTATACCTCTCCTCCTATGAATTTGAACCACTTCTATTAGTTAAATATCAAGTTCTCTGTCTAGGTTCCAAGGAGAACCCTTAAATAAAAATCAGGAAAACAACCTTAATTTGGAGCAATGAAAGGTAGGATTTTAATTTAAAGAGTGGGGGATGTATTCGGACTCAGGACTAAAGCAAGTGTGAATAGTGGCAGTACAAGACCAGATCCTAAAGCAGGAACACCCTAGAGTCTTGCCCAATCCAAAGCAGAAGACAGTAAGGAAACATCAAAGAGTTATGACCAATTTGTCATTGAATATATTTATGTACTTTGCTCTCACCCTATGACAAAGGAACCAAGGTAGAGTGAGAGATTTTTGTGAACATTTTTAAACAAAGATGGATGAATTAACTGAGTCATCAAGTGACTGAAGATCGGAAAGCGGAGAACACACCATAGTCCTCCCCATTCCGTCTGAATGCCAAATGGAGCCTGACTGGGAGTCAGGACTTTGGCTGTGGCTCTGTCTCAGAGTCTGAGGATGTCGCGCTCTGGCAATACCAGATATGTTTGAATAGGTGCTGAGAAGACAGGATTGACTGAGAATAGTCTACACAATTTAGTAACAGTCACTCCATAGATATCGAAGAAGAGTAGATGACGTTCCTCGCAACTGCTCATCTGATGAAACCACGAACACTAAAGGTAGCCCCATGAATTAGCAGTTCTGTCCTGAGGGACAACTTTGAATGACTGACTGTTGGATATTTAATGAGATTCCTTTAAAGCAAATAAATAAATAGGGAATCCTGACACACACATTTCATAACCTATCCATTTTCTTTTATTTCTGTAAAAGGCACAGAGTGTGTCTAAACTAAAAATTCTAATGATTTCCCTTTTTTATTTCAACATATAGAAAGAAATAGAGGAGATTCTCATTAAGTGGGGATAACGGTGATGGGAACTGTGGCTGTGATTAACTCTGCTCAGAGTTGGAGTTAATATTCTTTCTCCTCGGCAGTATTTTTTAATTACACTCCTGATTTTCTGTTTGGAGACATCATAGACCTGTTCTGGTAAATTGTCACACAACCACAAGTCAAACACTCGTATGTATTAAATATGAGAAAATGCTGCCATTTTTATCTGATGTGTGGTTCATTCACACACTGTTATCTACTTTTAATTAAATAATATAAAATATACATGGTCAGCAGTTTGACTTTTCATTTCCTTACTATGTCAGTAATTCAACTTGATTGTTCCCACCTACCTTGGAATTACACTTTAAGGATGTAACCCTTGCATGGCACTCATTCAAAATCTGGAGAAGTCAAGCCCCTACTAATAGCAGCCACTGTCCAACCATACCTTGAAAAAAATACACATACCAAAATATGCCAAAAAAAGTATGATCCCTCAAAAACACAGTGTGCTGTTTTTAGTAAGGAGGTTGGGCAGCCTTCATTGTCTGATCGTCTTCTGCTTCATCCCTTTCCCCAGTGTCATATCCCTTGTTGATTTATAGTCTACTGAGTTCCTTAAAAATCCACAAGACTCCCATGGAATTGCCTAAGGCACTGGAAGAAAGAACTTTCCTCACAGGCTGTTATGGACTTAGACAGTTTACTACTTTATTAAGGCTGCTCTTCCCCTGGACAGTTTGCATATTGCTGTGCCAGAGAAGCCACTCACTTCTTTCTCAGCCTCCTACTCCTACCTTCTCCACATTCTTTCCAAGAACAAAGACAGACTGAAGACAGAGGAGTGAAGAAATGAAAACCCAAAAACATCCTCCAATCCCTATTTTTGTTATTATTACTCTATCCTTGTCAAATCTAGCAAATATTATTTCTACTGACCAATATGATAGGGGACTGTTCTGTATGTGATTTTTTTTTTCAGTTTAGGACTAAATTGGACCGAGACTCTGTCGAAGAATTCTTGGATACTACAAAGGTACAGAGTCCTTGTTGAAGAAATACACAGCCTCCCTCCAGATGAAACGGGCAGTGTCCTTGGGAATTTATTTCCCTGGGATCTTCTTGAAATTATCTCAAAGGTAGAAGTTTTCAAGATGAGACACTTCTATTCATAACCCAAATGAAAATAAAAGATATTAAACAATAATAACCAGGAGGCGACCCTAAAAGCAAAATCCTCTTGTAAATAAACTCGATTTACTTACATTTAAATGTGTGATTGCAAATATACATTTTTTTCAGCCAAACCAAGAACTTCTGCTTAATAATAATAATACTTAGCACTTATACAAGCACTTTACATCCGCAAAGTGCTTTACAAACATTAACTAATTAATCGTTAACAACACCCCAGTGAGGTAGGTAAGTATTATTCAAGTATTCTCTTGAATGTTCAAGCTAGGATTACAGCAACTCCAGAATGGGTTGGTGCTTGAGTGTGTGTGTGTATGTGTATGTGTGTGTGTGTGTGTGTGTATGTGTGTGTCCTGCTCCACTCTTACTAAATATAGGACTTTGGAGTATCTTATAAATGGAAAGACAGCTCATCTGGGGAATGTTTGAAGCCTTTCCAAAACCGTGGCTTTGGAGTTTCCCTAATAGAACCAAAACAAACTCTGAGGTGGTTTCTCCAAATCTTTGAAGTAATTGGGTAAGGAGTGGTTTACACACAGGAAGCCAACCGCCCCCTCCCTTCCCACATTCTTCACTTCTCAGTGTTTTAGTTCTCACCCTCATTTGATAACAAAGACTAAAATCTCACTTTTAGAAGGATTTCACTCAATAGTCAGAAGAGTAGGCACATCAAACATGGTGCAGCATGGAAAAGCCTAGCATCCCCAGTGATAGATGAGACACGGGAAAAGAGCAACAGTCTGGAACCTTATGGCAGGTGCCAGGAGTGTGATTAGAGTACTGTAGAAACCAAAGAAATAACTATCAAAAGCCAAGGGTGGGCCTTGTTGGAGCAGGAACATTCGATCTGCCCCCACAAAGGGTCAAGGTAGACATTCAAAATGCCTGTGACAAACATTACCACTACCCTTTGGCTGAAGTCACTGTAAGTTCAGCAAATGAAGGCCACTGCTGAAGCACTGATCTCTTTCCTGGGTCAGATAACATGCTGCCAAAAATGACCTTGGATTTTTTCATTGATTTCTTCATTTGTTCATTAATAATAGCTAGTATATACCGAGCATTTCCTCTGTGAAGAGCACTATGCTGAATTCTTTAGTTTTATTTGGTCACTTAATCTTCACCACAATCCCCTCAGGAATGTTCTATTAGCCTCATTTAAAGATCAGTAAAATGAGGCTTAAAGAGGTTAAGTAATTTGGTTAAGTCACACAGCTAGCAAGAGTAGGGATTAAAATCCAGACTCCTAGATCCCTGATCCCACTCTCCAGACTGTACTCTATACTCCTCCATTCATGTGATTACTATCTAAGTAGATGCCTGGCCTAGAATTAGGTTCTGGGCATAAGTACTGAGCAAACAGACATGGTTTTTGCCATGGTAGGGAGACAGACACTGGAATAAAAAAAAAAAAAAAAAAACCTCTCACAAATAAATATGTCATTTCAAATTGTAATCAGTATTGTGAAGAAAAATCAGAACAGTGTGAGAGATACTGGAAACATAATTTACATCAGAGAATCGGAGAAGTCGTCTCCAAGTAAATGACATTTAAACTCGAACCTGAAAGATGACAGGAGTCAGCCAGGCAAAGAAGGAGTAGAAGAGCATTCCAGGCAGGGGAACGACAGGTGGGAAGGCCCCAAGGTGGGAAGGAGTTCAAGAAACTGACAGCAGACCAGTACGGGGAGTAAATAGTGATCCAGGGGGACAGGCACACAAGACGAGGTCGAAGAAGGAAGCCAGGGCCAGATCATCAAGCAAGGCTTTATGAGCCATATGTATCAGTTAACATGAAGTTCAGCTGCATATAGCTGAAAAGCAGAAATAACAGTGGCATGAAGAAAACAGAAGCTTATTTCTCTCACACATCAAAGAAATCAGTCCAGGGTGAGTATTACAGTTCCATAGCTTCTGGACTAGGATCCCTTCTCTATCTTTCTGTGTAGTCATCCAGCATAACAGCTTCTGACGGCTCCCATCATGGTCCAAGAAGGTTTGTGGTGATCCAGCTACCACACTTGCACCAGGTAATAGGAAGGAGGAATGGGGGGCAGGCCAAAAGGGTGCCCTAAATCAGTTTCCTTTAGGGACCCTTCCCAGAACTCCCAGGTGACAGTTCCACTTACATATCTTTGGCCAGACGGTTATATAAACACACCTGTTTGCAAAGGAGGGAGGGAAATGTAATCTTACAACCAGGCAGATTCTGTTCCTCAAGAAGGGGAGGAGAATGGATATCAGGAAGGCCACTGGTAATCTCTGCCATACCACAATGGAGAGTTTGGATTTTATTGTCAGTATGACGCAAAGCCTATATAATTTTTTAAGAAGAAAAGTAACATCACCTAGTTGGTATGCTTAGAAACTTTGGCTGCTTCATGAGAATAGACTAGAGAATGGGTAAGAGTAGAAACCGGGTATCATGCTGGTCCAGGAAAGAGATGTGGCTTCCATAAAGGCAGAATCATTAGAAATGGGGAAACACAGTGGAATCAAGATAAATGTCAGAAATGAAAAGAGCAGAAATGTTTATATATTTGATATAGGACTGGAGCTGTGGGGGTTTTCCAGGATAATGCCTAAATTGGCAGCAGGTACAACCATATGGCTGGAGGTAAAACTTACAAAGATAAGTAATACTAGACAAAAGAAATATTTGGGTGTGGGAAAGAGAGATTTCAGTTCTGGACATCTTAAACTTAAAATGCAAGTGAGTTATTCATAAGGGAAACAGGGAATGTGGTGTCACGAACACCAAGAAAAGAGAGTATTTCAGAAGAAGGGAGATGTCAACTTTGACAAATGCTACTAAAAAGAGATCAAGAAAAATGAACACTGGGTAGTCAACAGTAGATGGAACAAAATGGAGGTCATTGGTGACCTCAGCAAGAATAGTTAGGAGTGGGAGAGAAAAAAGACATATATGTATTTACAGAAGAATAGCTGTGAGGTGAGGAAGTGGAAGAGGAAGCATTTGTACAAACTTCTCTTTTTTTAAGATTTTATTTATTTATTCATCAGAGAGAGAGAGAGAGAGAGAGAGAGAGGCAGAGACACAGGCAGAGGGAGAAACAGGCTCCATGCTGGGAGCCTGATGTGGGACTCGATCCTGGGTCTCCAGGATACACCCTGGGCTGAAGGGCGGTGCTAAACCACTTAGCCACCAGGGCTGCCTGTACAAACTTCTTTTGTGTGGCGCAGCTGTAAAGTACAGTAAGGGTAGTAACTGGAGGGAGGAACTGGGATGAAAGGAAGACATCTAAAGAGTACTAATGCTTGCTTGAAAGCCAATGCAAAGAATCTTGTAAGGAGGAAAGGTTGAAGATGCAACAGAAAGAAGGGCTTGCCAATGAAGGCCATGGTCTAAGAAAAAGAAAAAGGAGTACAATCTAGAATACATATGAAGGGAGCAGTCTTTGAGGAGAGAATGCATTTTTCAGTATCACAGGTGGGAGTAGGATGGGACAAGAATGGAATCAGGTATGTTTATTCTTATGGAGGAGATAAAGTGAGAAAACATTTCTCCAATGCTTTCAATTTTCTCTGTGGAAATGCAAATTACAACTATAATGAGAAACCTTTCCCATTTATCAGATTGGCAAAGATAAAAGATTGAGTAGCATGCTGTGGTGGTGAGCCGAAAGATACTGGAATTCTTATGTACTGCTGGAGGGAACATAACTGGAGTAATCGTTGTGGAGAGAAATCCAACAATATCTATAAAAACTGAAAAAAAAAAAAAACCCACATCCTTTGACCCATCCAGAAATATTTCTAGGAGCTTATCTTACAAATATACCAACACATATACAAAATGATGTAAGCATAAGTGTATTCATTACAGTGCAGTTTTTAATAACATTGGAAATAAACTATCCATCAATAGTAGTACTACAATATTATACAAAGAATGGGAACATTCTCCATATACTGATATGAATTTACCTCTCCGACATATTATTAAGTTCAAAAAAAGCAAAGTGCTACCATATATGCAAAAGAGAGAAGGGAGAGAATATACATGTGTATTTGCTTTTTTAAAAGATTTATTTTTATTTATAAAATATTTATTTATTTATTTATTTGAGAGAGGGAGAGGGCATGGGGGTATAGGCAGAAGGAGAGAGAATCTCAAGCCGACTCTGCGCTGGAAGCAGAGCCTGATGTGGTGCTCAATCTCATGACCCTGAGATCGTAATCTGAACCAAAACCAAGAGTTGGATGCTAAATGGTCTGCACCACCCAAGTGCCATTATATTTGCTTTTGCATTCATAAATTGTCTCTAGAACACACAGACTGAGATCAATGGTGGCCCCGTGTGAAGGAAAATGGGAAGTGAACACAGAGAATTTCAATAGAATGGTGACTTTTGTACCTTTTTGAATTTTGGACACTTTGAATGTATAAACCAAAATAAATAAAAATATGCTTAAATAAAGTTAGAGGAAAAGCATTTATCTATGTATTATGAGGCCTGGTAGGCCAGTGAGGTGGGAGGCAAAGATGACGGAAGGACAGGAGAAGAGAGAAGCGGATGCATTGGTCTGTCAGGTGTGGGAAAGCAAGCCTATCAGAGATATGCAGGAAAAAGGCTGGGCCATGTTGAGAGCCCAGGTGAAGGTCATGAAGGTCAATGTACAGTGGCGATACCCTGCTTGGTCATGCGATAATTTCATTTTTTCTCCCTGTCCCCAAATCTCCTTTCTCAATCTCTCAATCTCTTTCCCTCTCTTGCCAGAAATGTCTTGCTGTTTAATTACAGGCACAAAGATAATAGGTTGTTGAGCTCATCCAGAGTGTGTGTTTTCCTGCCAGGTGGAAGGAAGGAAAGGGGGTGAGGGTATTTGTAAGACTGTGAATATAATAAGCTAGATACATGGCATGTGAAAGTGATAGAAAGTGGAGGAGCCAATGGATTAGGGTCATGATGATGTCTAAAAATGTTAAAGTGGGGATCTTGAGCAGGTGAGCTGTATTCTTGCAGTTAACTGTAAGAATATTAACTTTTTCAGTTCCTGGAATGAGCCAAGAATACTACTTTTCCTGTTGGGGGAAGTGATTATTAGAAAATGTTCAGATTAAGAAAAAGGCAGGGAGAGAAAGAGGAAAATCAGAGTATGTGGGAGTTGCAAGGGCAGACTTGCGACTACCACAAGGGAGTGGCCCAGAAAGGGATGTAGGATGCAGAAGCAGAAGAGCTTCTCTGGACCATGCCCAGGGCGCTTACGTGGATTAATGTCTTCTGAAGTCCGTGCTGTGGAGGCTTTGTGCTTGGGACAAAAGCAGTCCAACAGTCAACTTAGAGAGGCAAGGATTGCAGGAATATTGCTTAAGCCATATTTACAATTCAAAGGGAGTCCTTAAACATATAAAGAAGGGTAAGGCTAAGAGCATGCCAATTTCATTATAAGAAAAATATCATTGTCATTGGTCTTTGAGAAAGCTCCAGAAAGGGACTCCCACAAGACTAGCTATGGAATTATCACTGTCTAATTCACAATTCTAAAACTCCTTTGATTCTTGAACTCACATGCTTCCAATGGCTCTAGGCAAACCACGAAATAAAACTAAACTCTAAAGAACATGGCAAGAAATCCTTCTACCCATGGTCTGCCCTATCCAGAATCAGCAACTCTGATTTCCTGCTTATGTTCAGATGGATGTACTCACAAGGCACAAAATATCCATTATTATACCTCCTTCCACGCTTTTGTTCATGTCATTTGCTCACCTGGAAAAATCTTCCTCCCTTCTATCTAAAGTCAATACTTCCAAAGTCCATGTCAAGTCCTACCTTCCCCTCCAGAGCCATCTGTCTAGCAACTTACAAAGCCTAAGGACTCAAAAGGCAGCCCAACTTCCAAGAATGGTTCCCAGTTCTGTTGGCCAGAAGCCTGGGGAGAAAACTCATTCATTCATTTGTATTGAAAAAGAAGCAAACACTGGACTCAGGTCTCCCCAGAGGGTTGTAGGCAAGAGAAATGCCTCCTCTTTTTTCAGGGGAGCAATTTCAGGCCCTTGAAGATCAGGTTTAAGTCATTTCCTGACCAAACACCAGCACAGTTCCTATGCAACTCCAGCCAGGTTCAGCTCCTCTGGAAGACTCAAATGTAGTTTCTGAATTAATAATTCCTTCCAGCTTTGATATCTTCATTTGAGAGTTCCAGGAGAACAGAGTGTTTTTAAAAGGAAATGGGAGAAAGGATGCTCAAGGGGGGCATTGTGGTGGGGAGAGAAGAGCTGTAACTTTTAAAAACGCATCTGGATGAATGAGACTAACTTCCTATGACTAATGTCCCCCAAACATTAAGCTAATGATTAAACTAAAAAATGCAAATCCCCAAGATGTCATATGCTGCTGGGCGGACTGATGGAAAGAAGCCTTGCAAACAGTCCCAACATTGTGTGGGGAGTTGGAGAGGAGATGTGCATGAAAACAACGGAGAGCCATATGGTCCTAGCCAATGGTCAACAACCAAAAATTTAAAAGCAGAGTAAGAAAACTCCAGAGCTACAGAGAAATGTGATTCTCCTACTCTCTCTTATTCTGGCACTTCTCTGGAAGTTCTAAGTGATGGGGGATAGAGCAAGAGAGCAACACCTCAAGAAGCAAATCTGTAGGCCTTCTCCATGGGGCTCTGCTCAGCAAGCTCTGTGGTTAAGTGGTGATCTCTACCTGCACGAAGATTCTCCATCCCCAGAGAAATGATGGGTGCTAGATTTGTGTGACCTCCCAATAGCCACCAAGATCTCCTCACAATCCTCTACATGTTAAGAAATGGGATAGTCCCCCAAATCAAAATAAGCCTGGAGTCAGCAGGACATCCCAGAAAGTACCACAGAGATTCAATCGAAGGTTCCTGTACCATAGTGGCAGCAATGACTCAGAAAGGTACAGGAGGCTTAGCTACCTTTTAACCTTGAAGGGTCTAAAAATTATAATTACTTGATTTGGGTTATCTTTTTGTTTCAAACTACCACTAAGCAAAAAGCTGATAGTGCCCCTGCCTCTTCAACATATTTGTAACTTCACAACAGCGGTGCCTGAGCTGGCATTTAAGGCTTTCCAGAAGGTCCAAGGAGCCCCTGCTGTTATATGCCTTATTTTGCAAGTATGTGCATTATAGGAGAAAAAGAATCATCACTTTCATTCAATTTTCAAACTATTATCTAAAGTTGGTTTAAAATTACTGGTATAAAAACAAAAAAAAAATAAAATAAAAAAATAAAAAAATAATAATAAAATAAAATTACTGGTATGCTTCATGTAGCCAAGAAGTGATGGCCTTAGTAATAGAGAATATGAGATTATATTTTTCAGAGGTTTGAAGGACATGATAGTGGGACCTCATTAGAATCTGGGGCTTGGGTTCAAAAATGCCCACATTAGGAGCACCTGGGTGGCTCAGTTGGTTGAGCACCCAACTCTTGGTTTTGGCTCAGGTCATGATTCCATGGGTCATGATCGAGCCCCACTCCAGGCTCCATGTTCATTCAGCGTGGAGTCTGCTTGAGATTTTCTCTCCCTCTCCCTCCCGCTCTGCTCCTTCCTCCTCCTCACTCATGTGCATGTGCTCTCTCTCTCTCTCTCTCTCAAATAAGGAAGGAAGGAAGGAAGGAAGGAAGGAAGGAAGGAAGGAAGGAAGGAAATGAATGAATGAATTAATTAATTAATTAATTTAAAAAATCTTATTTAAAAATATCCACTTTAGGGCAGCCCCGGTGGCGCAGAGGTTTAGTGCCGCCTGCAGCCCAGGGCGTGATCCTGGAGATCCGGGATCAAGTCCCACATCGGGCTCCCTGCGTGGAGCCTGCTTCTCCCTCTGCCTGTGTCTCTGCCTCTCTCTCTCTCTCTCTGTGTCTCTCATGAATAAATAAAGTCTTTAAAAAATCCACTTTACAGATTCTCCTTATTAGAGTAAAAGAGATACAATATGCATTCTTCTGCTCAGGGCATACACCTTGACCTGAACAAATGCTATAAATAAGGGCTATTTAGTGCACTCTTATTTCTAAGTGAGATTAATGAACAAAATACCCAAACTTACCCAGAAGTCATCCCCATTTAATATTGCAAACAATATTAAATTACAGACCTTATAGGACACATCACAAACCAATATCCTATCATTCAAGGAACACACATCTGTATGCCCTGTTGTATTTTATTGATTAATTTGTATATTCATCATACAGTTTCATAGTTTGAGACCATAATGAAATTTTCTCATTCTACAGAAGAACAAATTAAGACCTAAGATCACAGAGCAAGTCCTGCACCAGAAATCATCATCTTCTGAATTAAGTCCCAGAAAACAGCTGTCCAGAGTCTGAAGCTATGGAGAAACTGGTCCAACCTTCCTAGAAGACAATCTGGCACTTTCTCAGGGATGGCACAGTTTCACGTCGCTCCCTCCACTGCCAGAAAGCTGCTCCCACAGGGCTCTGGTTAAGAAAGCTGTACTGAGGGTGGCAATTTCTATCAACATGGTTTGACTGTTTTTCAAAGTTTCAACGCTTTCTCTCCAATGACTGCTTTCATGAAACATGCTGCCAGTCTATCACCCCCCCCGCCCCAGAAGAGCAGTGAGTTCTTGCATTTGAAGATGGGAGGAGTATAGTTACCATAGTCGTTCTTGTTTTCTTTCACCAGTGAGGGCTTTGGTAGGAATGAGGAGTTCTGGAACCTTACACAAAGGAAGGCCGTGTTGCCAAAGTAGCAACCATCAGGGTCCCAGTGAAGACCAGGAGCTGATCCTCTAATTAGGTTAGTCTTTCAGGTTGACATTTCTGAAGAGTGCAGGCCAGCTATTTGTAGAATGTCCCTCGGTTCAATTCTGGTTGCTTCAGGTTATGCATCTGAGGCAGGAATTCCTCAGGACATCACATCAGAAGGCACATGCTGTTTTTCCTGCTTTCTATCTCCGACCTGAGCCGTGCACTAGGACTGGGGAATGCAGTCCTCGGAGACACCCGTCAGACAGCAGCATGCCAGCCTTCGAGCTCAAAATGAAGGAATCTGAACCTCTTGAGTCAAGCCGCCACCCCCTGCTTCTCATGCAGGCTGTATGATTATCAGTTCAGTGGAGTTCCCGTGGAGGCGGCCCACAGCAGGAGCACTGCAGGCTGGCAGCCCAGAGCTGGCAGGGAGGAGGACTCCACTCCAGGTCCTGGAGTCACCCCTGCCCAGGCCTCGAATTCGGGGGGCTTGGCTGAGGTAGGGATGGAGGGAAGGACCACCTCGCTCCTGCCTTTCCAGTTCATGTCTGGGAAGCTGAGATGCCTGCAGGGTGACCTTCACCAGGGTCGGACAGCCAACGCCCTTCTGGGTAACTTGTTGCCAACCACAGGTCACCCAATCAGTCCGGGGCTTGCTTCCAAGCATTCGTTCCCAATCCATTATTCATTGAGGCAGAGTCGGCCAAGGGGAAGAGGAGACACGGCTGGAAGCATAAGATCAAACTCGCCCTAGGCAAAACTGTAGAGTCCAAATAGCTTGTTTTCAGAGACTCCTGCTCTTTCTGTACATTTCCCCGTTTACAGAAATAATTTTCTCCCTGGGGCCGAAGGCTCCCAAGCGCTTCTGAGTAGAGGTGGCATCTTGCTCGCAGTATAATGTTGGGTGCTTTCTGCATATTTGGAGTACGACACACAATTTTTTAAGAGGAGGGCTCATTTTCTCCTGGTGCCATTATTATCCAAAAATAATAACTGGAGAAGGGTGGAATGTCTACAGCAATGGGGGAGCTATATGGGGTCTTCAAAGCATCCTTCAGGTCATTCCAAGGAGCCCATCAACTGCTTATATGAATCTGAGGTTGGTCAGCAAGGCTTTAGTGCTAAACCCCATGCTCAGCGCTGCTCCTTCTAGCAATCCCAAGTCCCAGGGAGCTCTCATCAGAAGCAAAGAGAAATATTTGCCAAAAATGTGTTTGAAAGCACACTGGATTGAGCAGAATCCACTTCACCACTCAATTTACTCAATTTGTTTAATATATCAGTTACTCACTGGGCCTCACTTTCTTCATTTAAAAGATGAGAAGGTCCAGGGACGCTTGGGTGGCTCGGCTCAGGTCGTGATCTCAGGGTCCCGAGATGGAGCCCTGCAGCGGGCTCTCAGCTCAGCATGGAATCTGCTTCTCCCTCTGCCCCTCCTCCTGCTCATGCTCCCTCTCCCTTTCCCTCTCCCTCTCTCTCTCAAATAAATAAAATCTTAAAAAAAATGAGAAGGTCTAGCTGGTGGATCACAAAGATCTCTGAGCTTTGAACTGTTGAAAGATTATATTCCAGCCTGTTGTGATTCATTCAAAGTTATGGAAATGGCAAGTGGCGTCTGATTTTAAAAGTAACATTTCAGGTTTGTTATGTGCTAGTCTAAGTACTTGACCTGAATTAACTCCTTGGAGCCTCAGAAAAATATCTGAAGTCATTACTTTTACCAACCCCATTTTATAGAGGAGGAGGCTGCAGAGCCAGAAGCCGAACACAACAGTGTTAACTGTTCATCTTCTGAACCGCTATGCTATGTCGCCTCTCAAAGCAGAGCAATTTGCCACCAAGAAGTGAGGCTGGTCAGGCAGGGCTGGGGGCAAGGAAAAGGAGAGCTAAGGGTGCTGGCCAGGAATGGGGGTCAGGCCGCCCCAAGCTTCGGGGGTCACACACCTCAATGGAGTCCAGGGCAAGAAAGTGGTCCAGCTGGACCTGTCCGAGTGTATGATGTTAGCGCCCTTGCTGCCACCTGAAGTCTCTGAAAGCCTGTGGATGTCTCTGAGCAGAACTGGCGAGGGAGGGTCATGCCAGAGACGTGGTGCAGCTTTCGCAGCCCTGCACCCACCCCAACCAGCCTTCTCGAAGCCAGGCCTCTCCAGGCTCCCTGCTGCAGGGCTGCAATTACAGGACTGGATGCCTGAAGGATGTTCTGAAGTTCTTTTCCCTGAAACTCCCTGTGCCCAAGCACACAGACACGCAGGCGTCCGAAAAGAACACCCAAGAAACGGTTTCTTCACTTTCTGGATCCCTAATGGCAAATAAGCAAAGGTGCGTGTATAAGCTGATATTGTGTGCTCGGACGGGACCACGCAGGGAAGACAGACGGACAGAGACAGAGAGACAGGCAGAGAGAAACACACACAGAAACAGGCAGAAACAGAGAGAGAAAGACATACAGAGACAGAGAGACAAGCAGAGGCAGAGAGAGACATACGGAGACAGAGACAGAGAGACAGGCAGAGACAGAGAGCAAGACAGAAAGAAATACAGAGACAGACAGAGCAGCAGAGACGGAAGTCAGACAGAGGGGATGGGGGCAAGGGATAGGCACGCAGAGAACTGACTCTCAAAAAGCCTCAAAGCTTCTTCAAAGCTTCCCATTTAAATAAAGCCAGATCCCATTGCAACGTTTGGGAGCCTCTATTGGTGTCTGAAAATCAGTGTTTTAGCTCCACCTAACTTTTGTAGGTTTTGTTGTTGTTGTTGTTGTTGTTGTTGTTGTTGTTGTATGTGGTTTTGTTTTTTGGTTTTTGTTTTTTTTTTTTTTGTTTTTGTTTTTGTTTTTTTGGAGTTACAGTCTGGCATAAAAGTGCCAGTTTGTTATGTGGGTGGGTAATGGTATGCTTTTAATTAAGGAGGCAGAGACTAAATTAAACCACATCAAGTGGCTAGTGTTTCTTTAATTTCAGACTGTGGGTCCCTTACCCTGAGCCCAAGGAGTTGGGCTAGATCATGATTCCCCCCTTTAATGGTTATGGCTGAAAAGCTCCATCTCATGACCAGCTTCATAATTGATTAAACACAACTGTGGACTCCCATGATCAGGAAGTGCAATTTTGCTGGTGTCGCTTCAAGTCTAAAATACCTCCAGGGTAATTACAGGCTCAGAGGCAACTCCGAAGGCTTTGAAGTAGAGAAAGAAAAGATTAGGGCGTCCAGAGGATCTGTGCCTGTTCATTTGTCCTTCATGGCAAAATCTTGAAAGCCTTTGGGGAAAGATGCCCCTGTCTGCAGGAGTGCTGGGGGTCCGGACATCCCGGCCTGGCTGCAGACTGGGAAGGAGAGCGGTGTCCCAGGTCACGGCAAGCTTCAGAGGTCACCGCGGCATCCCCTGGGGAAGGCTGCCCTTTCCTGTTAGCTCCTCGTCCAGGCTTCAGGCAGCTCTGATTCTCTGTGCCTGAGGTCTGGTTCGCCTGACTGGCCGCGACTTGAGCCGTCCACTCGAGGCAGGGAGAAGTGCACTCCGTCCGACCAGCTAAATTATTTACTTTGATAGCAATTATCAAACACTACAAACCACACTCTAAAGGCCTCTTTGCAGTTCACACACAGAGGATATAAACCTTACTCAGAAATGGAGAGTGTGGAGGGCTCTTTTTTATTTTTTAATTAATAATAGGTTAGAAGTAAAAACCATTATTAGTGACAGGACATAATGGGAAAGCCAGACCTGCATTGTTAAGAGGACTATTTAAGGAAATGTTAATGAATTGAATTTGAAGCTCTTCGTAGTCAACCTGGAGACAACTAATGGTTTCAAAGTGGAAAAGTGAAGAGTTATTAAATGTTGTATATTTATTACGCTAATAATCAAACTGCCAGAGGCTGGGAGAGATGCAAATATGGGTCCACGTCCTGTTTAACCATTAGCTGTGGAAATGCAAGAGATGCACTGGGGGGAAGTTACCGCATGCAAACATTTGCCAATGCCACTGTGATGGATAGTTCACGGATCAGGGCTGTAACTATTCCAGTCCCAGGAAAGGCCATTTCCGCAGAGGACAGAATCATAACTGAATTTTTTACTGGCACTTGGAGAGAGACGAGGCCAATATTTTTGGTGGCTGCCATTTTACATGGGGGGGGGGGTTGTATTTAAATAAATAAATAATATAAGACACCTTTTCCAGTTGTCCGAGTTTTCTAGCCCTCCCGGGAGGAGAATCCCACAGATCCTGGAAAGGAGGAAAATGCTCTTTCTAAGGCAGATGTCCTTCTGAGGTAAATCTGCAAAGATCCTCTTTTATCTTTGTGATAACTTCCCTCAATGCATGGTTCTATTTGTAGCAAACTAAACCTAACAGAGTAAAAAAGAATGTGGATTCTAGAAGCAGAGTCTGAATTCTGAACCTGGACTTCCGGATTTGCCACTTCCCACCAGGATGAACCTGGGAAAGTCGTTCCTCTCTCTGGACCACAGTTTCCTCATCTGCAAAATAGGGACAGTAGTACCTACCCTGCAGGACTGGGCCGAAGATCAGTGATGAAGTGTGTCAAGTGCCTAAGAGAGTGGCTGCAACATAAGAGGCTCTTGTTTTAGGGGATTCTCTAGAATCAGACCTTCTGTGAGGATTAGTGCAAAGTGGGTCTGCACTTTGCACTAATTTGTGATTTGCAAAGTGGGTCTTCCCAGGGTAAATCTGGAAGGGAGTGGGAGAAGCAAGACAAGAGAGGGGAGATGGCCAGAAAAAGGCTGGATTTCAGGTAAAGTCTCACGGTAGGTAGTTTTCAGCCTGACCCCAGAGGGACTCCAGAGTTTAAGTTGTACCTCAGATCACCAGAAGGCAAGAAATTAGGTGTTCATACCCCAGGGCCTGTTTGTTATTGGTCAAAGCCTCCCTGAGGGGATCTGAATTCCCAGGCACGTTTCAGCTCTCCAAACCATGAGCAAGGCAGGCTCTGATAGTCTGGAGACAGTCCAGAAGACGAACCGCAGTTGCTGTCAGAAACTGAGTGGCTGGTGGGGCACAAAAACCGTAGAAAAGGATCTGAGGACATTTGGGCAGAGTATTAGCATGAGAGTATTGTACACGAGAGTGCTCTACACATCGTATCATCAGTCTTGTGACCTACCTTGAGGTTATCCCACAAGCTCTCTCTAGCCATCTTGTAGTCGAATGTGGAGTAACGGACGACAGGAGCCTATCACAGTTCTTCCTGAACTCAAGCCAACAGGGATGTAGTGAGTACTTGCTGTGGGCTCCTCACCCTACTAAGTCCTGAGGGCAAAGACATACCGACGTGAAGGGTAGGCTCCATCCCAGTCCACTTGGGAGAACAAGCACTCATATAAACAGTGTAGTAGCTGCACAGCGTAAGAGCTCATTCTTGGGGGCAAAAGAAGAAAAGTGTGAAACAAAGCACTTCCTGATTCTACCGTCACTGATGAAAAAAATGATGCCAGTGGAAAATGTACTGAATTTGGGATTTGCTGAAAGAATTATTGGGGTTCCAGGAAGAAATGGCCCAAGGCCAGGTTTGGGAAGCAGAGCTCCAGTGAACAGGCACTATGTAAAGCATCACTTTCTCCCAGACCCTCCTCCATAATACCACCATTGCCATCGAGAACCCAAAGTGATGATGGAGATGGGGGAAAGGACATTCCTTAGACTCTGAAATTTGGAACTCTCAATTCTTCAATCATCAGAATTTTCCAGCTGCAAGGAAACTCAGAGGTCATTTAATCTAAACTCTTTGTTTTATGATGATGCAATTAAGGCATGAGAAGTTAAGCAAGTTACCACAAGTGATGGCAGAATGGAAAATAGAGGCTATTGCCTCCTCATTCCTAATTTATTGATCCTTGTATTGTTCCCAGATAATCCATAAATACAAGATTTGCAAGTGTCTACAAGTAGAATCCTTCTGCCTCCAGGGGTCAGCGAACTGTGGTCTCTAGGACCGTAGTTACCTGTTTTGGTAAATAAAGTTTTATGGGAACGTAGCCATGCCTGTTCATTTATGGGCCTATGATTACAGCCACACGACAGTGGCAGAGTTAGGTAGTTGTGACAGAGACTGCATGGCCCACAAGACTCAAAATATTTACTCTCTGGACATTTGCAGGAAAAGTTTGCTGAGCCTTACCAGAGACCTTAGGAGGTGGGCATTGCCAAATGAACCAGCCTGTGCAGATGGGCTCGGCAACTGAATCAGGTGGCTATCCAGACGCCTTGCTGAGGAGCCCTACGTAACCAGGACTGGATGACGGTGGAGCTGGCTGAGAGCGGCTGGAGACTGCTTGGGCAGTCAACCCAGTCAGCACCGCTTGGGCAAAGTCAACCCACTCTGGGTCAGAGAGGCCCCGCACGCCACATGCGCTACCGGCTGTGAGGACCTGTTTATTTTTAGTCCACTTAAAATGCCTAAATCAGTGAGGAGACCCTCAAAGTGGCCTTCCAGTTCTGTCACTCAAATGCCAACAAGCGGATCTTCCACCTCACTCCGTGACAACGCGCTGCTTCTTTCCTAGTCCTCCATGAAATGCCACATAAACCAAGGTGTACGCGTGTTGCCTGCTTCAGCACCACCTCAGAATTACCTCTGTCACCCTTCATGGAATAATTATATGTATTTACCAATGACAGTCCATAAATCTACTTGTTTGAACAAGAACAAATTACCGATATTTGTTCTCTACCTGGTCAGGCTAATTCTTAAACAAAAGGAGGTGTGTTTCTCCAAACCTTAGGCTCCAGAGAGTTTAAGGTGTACATTACGAGCATTCAGCCTGCAGAGAAACAGTCGAAGGTCCTATATAGGAAATGTGTCACAAATGTTATTACTTCTCTAGCAGCTAAATATGATTCAAAACACAGACAAATGATTTAATTAGCATGGTACCTTTATGTGGACATTCTGGGGTCAGCTCAGAGGCTGGGTAAAGCTAAGCTGTTTGCAGATATCATTCTGGTTGTATTGCTCCTGGGGAATATTTTATTTGAGCAAACCTGAGGTGCTTTTCCGCATAAAAAGATTATCCCCTGGGAGTCGTGAAAGTCATATCATCACCAGAAGTAATAATTAATACCGACATAATTATAATAACGTATACTATACATACTATAATTTTTATATAATGATATATATTGTAATATAAATACCAACGTATTACCTTGTGTTTCATTTTAAAACTTAGTGGAAGTGGACGGGCGGTGAGAGGAACATCCCTCCCTCCAGGGCCTCAGAAAATGAGAGGAAGCCACACGTGACAGCCGCGAGTGAGTCTCAGGTGCCACCCGCTCTCACACACGCGGCATCCCCCTGAAGAGGAAGGAAGCCAACGCTCTGGGGTGGAGACGGTAAGGAAACGTCCTGCAGCATGAGCCAGAAGGGCTCCTCTGAGGCCCACGTCTACAGCCGGAGCGGGGGAGCCAGCCGCTCCGGGGGGTGCTGACGACGTGGTGCGTGCAGCTGCTCCTCCGCGGAGACGAGCTCGAGGCCTAGAAGTTGCTGATGCCTTTGGAAAAGCCTCCCCAGGAGGAATCGCTTCTCAGAGGTTGGATACCAGGCTGCGAAGTAAAGGCTGTGGTTGTACGGGTCACCCTGGCCTGTGTCCCTGAGTCCCTGGAATGTCTACGCCCATAAAGCTGGATGGAGTATGTGCATGTGTACTTGGGGCCAGTCAAATGAAGTGAGCCTAGAAGGTGGTGGAAATGACCTTTAAAGAAGCCTAGCACCGTTTACACATGCAGCTGAGGCTCCGTCCTGTCCCGGGAGCGGTCCTGGGAAGCGGAGCATTTAGTCTCCTGATGCTACCAGAACAGGAAGGGTCTGGAACTCCTCAATGGGGCTCCTTGTCAGATTCTCTGGGAAATTCTTTGGGAAGCCCTCAGAAGTAGCAATTTTAACTTCTGAGGGTAAATTTGACTTTTAGAATAAGTGAAAAAGGTGCTCAGGACCAAGTCTAGGAACAAGGCGAGTAATCCAACCGGGGAACACCATGGAGGATTTAAAGGAGGTACAGCTATGAGCTGTAAGAAATGAGTCTACTTCCCTTGGCTGGCTCAAATCTCAGTTCTGAGAGTGGCGGCAACAGGCAAGTTCTCCACAGCACCTTGAGCATAAGTGACTGACACTAAAAAGACACACTCGTTGAGATGTCATTTAGCCTGGGGAAATATTAGTTCCATGATTTTCAGTGCCACCAGGTATGCAAGCCGTCAAGGTCATGTACGTGGACTCTCGATGTGGCCAGCAATAAATGTCTACATACTCAGGAGCAATGGGGGTCTGCAAAAGCCATGCCTTTTGTCAGAGTTGGGCCACATCCAACCCACTAGCTCAGCACCTATTTTCATAAATAAACTTTTACTAGAGCACAGCCATGCCCATTTTGTTTATGTACCTTGTTTTCACTCCACAATGGCAGCATTGAGTAGTTGCCACAGAGAACCCATGGCCAGCAAAGCCTGAAATATTTACTATCAGACCCTTTACAGGAAGTTTGCTGATCCCAGTCCTTTGTGATTGAGTCTGTTTTAGAGGCTAATTAAAGTAGGAAACGTGTGGTGAATTGTCTTTCCTCCCTAGTTTTCCTCAATGACACTTGACCTTTTTATTTGTATGGAAGGTAATAACAGAATTTGGCATATACTTTTATTAGTCTCCTAGGGCTGCCCTAACAAATTACCACAATCTGGGTGGCTATTAACAACAGAAATTCATTTTCACAATTCTGGAGGCTAAAAATCCAAAATCGAGATGTTTGCTGGGCTGTGCTCCCTGCAAAGACTCTAGGGGGAGGATCCTACATTGTCTCTTTCTAGCTTCTGGTGATCCTTGGCACCCCTTGGCTGGTAGATGCATCATTCCAATCTCTGGCTCCATCTTCACATCACCTTCTCCCTGTGTGTCTTCATCCCATTTCCAAATTTTCCTCTTCTGATGAGGACACCAGTCATATCAGACTTAGGGTCCACACTATGATGTGTAACCTCATCTTAACTTGATTACATCTGCAGTGGCCCTATTTCCAATTAAGGTCACAGTCACAGGTTCTAGGACATGAATTCTGAGAAGGCACTATTCAACCCAGAACAATTTGGTACTTGGTACTCAATAAATTTTATTTATTTATTTATTTATGTAGCCCTGTGTGACACGTTCTGACCAATTTCCAAGTCAGCTGACCTTCTTCCCTCCACAACAGCTCTGAGGAGCTTGTCCTTCTGCCCTTCGGTAGGTCCATGTCCACTCTCCTCTACTTAGAAATATGTTACTTCTTCTCAATTCTCTAGTATCCCCTTTTCTTACTTCCTCTTGAAGATCTACATCAGAGAAAGCCCATTTATGGCAACCCTCCTCTTTTTGTTTCCCAAATCTTCAGAACACCAAGACTTTCAAATCTGGGCTTACGGCTCCAGTGGCTTCCTCTGATGTCTTCTGGGCAAGACTCAAAAACCTAGCCTACTCTTGGTATGAACACAGGCACTGTCTAGCAGAGAGTAGCAAAGTGGTAACCACTTTCCACTGTAGTCTTTTCCCTCCCTGTCACTCTATGGTCATAATTATTATTTTGCCATTTCAAATAATACTTGCCTTTGTCTAACACTATCAAGGAGTCGTAACAGTTAAAGGAAATCTTTAGCTACAACAGACAGTATTAACAATGTTAGGGGTGCCAGATAAAATACAGGATTCCTAGTTAAATTTGAGTTTCAGATAACAAGGAATAAATTTTTAGTATAAGTATGGCCCAGGCAATATTTAGCACATATTTGTACTAGAACAAAACAAAACATCATTTCTTGTTTATCTGAAATTCAAAATTAGTGGGCATCATGTATTTTTATTTGCCAAATTCAGCAACTCCAAACAATAGTCTATTGGCTATTTATAAGTACAAAAGACTTCACTAACTCTACTACACAGTACTTACCTCCCTTCCCCTGTTATCAGTACTTCTGGGGATCAGCTTGTAAGGCTAATTGTCAGCAATTAATATTTAAGAATTTGTTTCTCTTTTTTTCTCCAGCATCTGAGGAGAATTCTCTAAGAATTCCAGCAGCATCGCCTACTGGTGCCAGTAGTATCAGCATCTAACCACCATCACTCAGTAGCCATGTGACTCTGAGCAAGTTCTTAACCCTCCCCTCTAGGCCTCAGTCTGCTCATCTGTAGAAGAAGGGCGATCAGAGTTGCTATGAAGATTAAATAGTCCATGTGGGAGCACTGCACTTGGCGTACAGCAATCATCTAGCACATTCCCATTGCCTAGCATCCTTATTACCTGTTGGGACTTATTGCATGACTGGTGGGGAGGGCGCAATTGGCCTGGACCTCTCCAGATGAAGTTCTACCTGTCTTCACCAAGATACCCTGACAAGCTTGAAACAATGTGCTCCCTACATGGCTTTAAGCTTGTGTCATAGAGTTATTCATACAAGTATTATTTTGTAAACCTTGTGATTATAATGTGCATAGCACATTTCCATTGCATCACATTTTTGAAGCCCTATTTTGTGACTTTCTTATTTTAAAAAATGCTGAGATGCAAAGAAACTACAGATAAGCAGGGGCCTATATCAACTTCTGATGATAAACCTATGAACCCACCACTGAGGCTGATGGACAGTGGCCCTCCCCAGCCCAGAGCATCTAGCCAGTGGATATACAAGTACACCTCCTATGAGCCACAGCTAAGACCTCAAGAAGGACTGAAAGGGGCCAAAGCGGTGGGCCAGCACTCCCTCCATAAACAGCTCATCCATCTTCTCCAGAGAACCCTACAAACATTACCATTTTGTATTTGTGCCATGACATGAAAAATTATGGGAAACGTTGTCCCAGGCTTCTGGGAACATTCACAGCTCTGCCAGGGTGACACCCACCCCCAAATCCACCCTTGAGGAAGAAGAGGAGCTCTGAAATGGATCAACGACAAGTTGAGTCATTAGAGAACGCAATTTTGATCCTCATATCAAGGGTAGAGGCTTTAATGGATGGGAGGAGTAAAGGGAAAGTAAATAAAACCAGACAGGGGCAAACTATTCTTAGTGTTTCTGTTTTGCCTTCCTCAGTCTGTTCCCTGTTTGAGGTTCCAACTAGCTCTGCGTCTGACCGAACTCCTCACCTCACCTGATCCTAGATTGAATGTTTGGGGGAAGGACACACAGAACAAGCGCTATCTTTGCTCTGTCCTTGGGGAGGGAATTTGTTTCTCTGACTTACCCATTTTTCCCCATTATCATAAGAGAGGTAAGATCCAGACGTCCAGGTCAAGAGGTATACGGGCAATGTAAGAGGTGAGTATTTACCATCTCAGAGACTCTAATCAGAGCAGGTAATGATCTGGAATGTCAATATAATGCCATCAGGTGCAGTGAGGAAAGCATGGACATAGGGCTTGAATAACTCTTGGAATGAAACTCAAAAAAAAAAAAAAACCCACAAAATCTGGTTTTATGACTTTGGGCAAGTCAGTAACTTAAATTCTAGTAGCCTCATTTTCTTTTCTCTCATGTGAAATGGGGATAATGACACCTTCCTCATTGGAATATCTTAAGGGTTTAAGGAATCAGAGTAAAAAAAGAAGCAGCATAACATCATCCCACTTGATACACAGAAGAACTTAATAAATGTTACCTTCCTGCTGTGCTCTTCCCTGTTTCCCCATTTTTTTCAGAGAATCTAAGGAAATACACTTCCACACATCTGTTATCCACAGAGGCAGTTCTGCCCCTGTCACTCCATCTTCCAGGTAGGATTTGTATGCGGCTGCCTCAGTTGTCTGCTCCCCAACTCCAGCCTCACTCCCACGCATTTCTAGTGACCATGTCCTCGCCATCTGATGGAGGTTCTCAGTTCCATTATCAGCACAGAAAATCTGCTTTAACAAATCTAGTTTTTAAAGAGAAGCTTTTGCCATCTTTTAAAAATATCTTAACCCTACCTCAATAGCACCTTTCTGAACAGTGATCTGATGATCTCCATTCTCTCCTGATACTTCCTATTCCTGGGCTTGAGTCATCCTGAAATCAGACCATCAGTACCATAAGCCAAGCTAATCTCCCAAGACCACAGACCTAATCTGGCATCCCCCCTCCTCAAACACTCTCAGCAGCAACCCAAGCACCTCGGCCTGCCAGTCAAAGTCCTCCATGATTCTGCCGAAGCAAATGTTTCAGCTGTGGTCACTCCTGAACTAGCACTCCAACTGTAGCTAAAATGAAAAGGATTGCTGTGCAAGACCCTCTTGCTTTCTTCTGCTGTTTCCTTCTGCTGTTCTTCATTTCCACATTTACAACCACCCCTCAAAAATAAATAAATAAATAAATAAATAAATAAATAAATAAAGCCCTCCCCAATCACCCACGTTGACATTGTTCCCTGCTCTGAACTCCCAGAGCAATTTATGTACTCCACATCAACTGACAGGTATTTAAATAATAATAATAATAATAAAAATAACCACCTAATCTCTTATATAGGCCTCAGGTACCCACAAGTGTCCTCTAATATTTACATTTGCATGATTTCATCAACTATGTCAGAAGCTCTTCAAAGGCATACGTTTTATTTCTTATTTCTCTCTGTATTCCCCAGTGCATCTGACCAATGCTTTGAACCTAGAACCATTACAATAAAAATCTGATGAAGAAATGAATGAATGAATGAATGAATGGCTCTCGAGAAGGAACTGCCACAGGAAGTTAGATGCTGTGAGAAGCAAGGCTGATGACTTCAAAGTTCCTTTTACTCTCTTTAAATAGTACTAGTCCAATGTCTGTTATTTCTTTAATGCTATGTACCTATTCCACACATATTTAATGTTCACACACTCTGCAAACTTTAGTTTTTTTTCACTGATAGTGTGATTCACGCAGGGTCACAGAAATGGCCCTGCCCCTGAGACTTTCATCTAGTAAAGGGACTTGAGACTTGGTCATAAATGCAAATCAACAGAATGGCCTCGAATAAATAAAAAGAGGCAAGAGGTATAAACAAATGCCCCAGAAGTTTGAAAGAGGTGCAAAGCTTCTAGTTATGAGAACTACATCCAGATCAATGAGAGCCCAAATTTGCAGGAGCTAATGGGATTCAAGGATCAGTGAGTCCAGGTCAGTGGACCCTATCAAAGTTACAGGTATGGGAACAAAGCACTCCATTGTAACTATGCCTTGCCATGAGGTGACACGTTCTGATATGGCCAGATCCTCAAATACAGGGAAAGCCTTTATTATAACTCAGTGGCTATGAGCCTTGCAATCCTCATCTGTAAAATGAAAATAACATTAGCTCCTCCATAGGGTTGAAATAAGATTGAAATGAAACATTTGTCAAAGGTCTTCTACTATATTAGAGACACCACATATGCCCAATAAATACTAACTACCGCACATACTATTACAATATCTCTTCAACTCTAAGGTACCATGGGTTGGAAAGTATGGTTTTGATTAAAAACAGCATTTTAGGGAGAAAAAGAAGTCAAACAAACAAAAAAACAAAAATGTTAAGTCTACTATAAGCAGGATGCTGACCAAGCTATCTTAAACTGCTAAAAAGCTATTTCCTAGAATTGAGGAAATATGGTAGATAGTAGACAGTATGTCTTAAGAGTCCATCGATTTGCTTAATTGCTTTGGAATTTAAAGCTATATCAAGTCCTTCTACGTCAGAGACCTCGGGATACCGGTGTCTGTCAAAGCAGGATCCTATAGTTCAGACCCTGGAGGATGGATCGGGACCTTCACTCGCGCGCACACACACACACACACACACACACACAGATTCCAGATATGGAAACCCAGCAACAAATCACCCTTCACAGTAAACTTGCTCATTGTCTGAGCAGAATCGTGTTCTTTTAAAAATAAAACTGTGAGTGGGAGTGCTTGCGTTCTGGAATAGAGTCTTTTTTTCCTCCCTTCATCCCATGTTCCTTGGCTACATGCTATTATGTGATATTCAGGACTGTCAAACCTTCTGGAGCCATAAGCATTTTTCAGACAACCAATCTCAATATGCATTATCAAAATTAGATCTTTTCTCTGCAGATGACAATTATGTATTATATGGTTACATGCTTATGAGTCTGTGACACCGTATTGTTAGACTTGGGGTATTGACTTTTAACAATATGTTACCTTATTATATTTGGTGTCGCATTATGCCTGGATTGCAGCATTTGTCCCGTGGCCCCACTCAGGCTGCAATTAGTTTCTCAGTAAGTGTCAAACAGCACTGGGGGGGAAGAGTGGGTGAAAGGTAACTTGGAAAGGATTTTCTTCTGTAACTGTCACTTAGCTATCCTGTTCCTCAACAAAAGAACTTCAACTAGTCCAGGAAAAGACAAGTTGTATGCTCATCAATAAGACTGCCTCTGAAGAAAACAGCAACTCCAGTTGGGAGTTCAAACATTCGGAAGGTCTTGGATACCAGCCCACGGTCACAAAAGAGCTGATTGCAGGGCAGAGAGAAAGAGGAAGAATAGGACGTAAGAAATCCCGGTATTTGTTTCTATAAACACAAGCTCAGTGCAGTTTAAACTCATAAACATGCTAAAAGGAGCTAGAGGTAGCCTGTTACTTTGTCATATATTTTTATAGGCCTTTCTGAATGGTTTCAGATTTGACATAGTAACTGCCTGTTACTAGAAATAAACTGTAAGTCAATTCCATGCTGCCATAATTCACTGCCCAGGGTTGTTCAAAGAGATTTAGTGATGCCCATGATGGACAGCAAGCCCCTTGATGTTCTCATTTTCACTTGGAGTTTTGTAGTGCCTCCAGCTTGCTGACCTCTAGAGACCTGGAAGGAGGGGACCTTCCTCAGGGGTCAACACTCACGCCACACGACGGGTCTCTTACCCGTCCTCGCAAGAAAGCAAATGAGGTACTCTCTACAAGTCTCTCTGGGTCTGTCTGCCTCCCTCTTTATTTCTAGAGGTTGACAATCATTGTTCCCAGAAGAGTGACCTGCTTTGGAAGAATAAATTAATCCAAGGTCACAATACCACCCAGCAGGAATTAGGTGCCTGGAAAGTAGCAATACCTCATCTCCTTGGCTGGCATTTTCTTTTGGCTGAAGACTTTGGCTGCATCTCCACCATGTCACGCACCCAGATGGAAAGTGAAAAATCCATTCAGCCATCTGGCTGTTTCGGTCTACACAATGCCATGCATCTGGGGCCATCTGGGAGACGGACTGAATTTTTTCACTTTCTGCCTGGTTGTTCGGTGTGGTGTAGATGCAGCCTTTAACTAGGCTAAAGTACCGGATAACCCCCTGCCCTATTGGAAAAGCTAAAAGAGGAGTCCAGGATAATGAGGCCTATAGCACCATTCTGGAATATAAATTGAAACTTTGTGAATAGCAGTATAACACAAACTGTAGGAAATAATAAAGAATAAGACTATTGTTTATTAGATAAAGCAAACACAAGAACGGAATCAAGTGATTATTTGTCAACTTAGTTGTCTCAGACAGCTAGCACAAAATTCTCAAGGGCATATTATTACGATTCTTTCCTAGGGTTGGACATTAGTCTAAAAGGCATCTTGAATGGACTCCTGTGCTTGGAATTGTGGTTAAGCTAAAATATATGATTTCTAGATCCTAATTAGTATCTCCTATAACAGACTCTCTCTGTTTCTGAGTCAGTCCTAAAACAAACAACAGAAAAATATATGAAATGCTTCCCAAGAATCATATTCAACTTAACAGAACTTCTGTACTGATTTCAGAAACTCAGTGTATTAGCAACACGAGGAACTTAATAGCGTGGGGTAGAGGGCTGAGAGTACAGAGTGTATAAATTGTGGGAAAACGTAAATAGTGATTGTCAAATTAGGGTTTCCCTGGTATTATAATTAAACATCGTGGAATTCAGGGGTACTTTCTCTTCCCCCAGCTCATTTCTGAAGCTTATCTCTGGCAAGGTCTGGCAGCTTTCCCTTAACTGCAGTCTCTGCAGACAGCAATGCTGGACTCAGTTTCTAGAGTTTTCTTCCCAAATGCTGTTGGGGAAAATATTAAAATGGTTAAATAATAGGAATAGATATGGAAAAAAATCACGATTAAAATGTCCAGCCTAGGGAGGCAAAGTGGGGACTAGGTCATTGGGCCGTTGTAATATATACCCAAGGACTTAAGTCTAACCTTTGCCCTGAAAGCTGGCTTTAGATTTATCAAATAAATAAATAAATAAATAAATAAATAAATAAATAAATAAATAAAGGATGAAGGCCATTTAGGGCCCAGAGGAGAAAAGAAGAGTAAATTTATGAAAGGTAGGCTGAGAGGATAAAAATAAAGTCCTTGCTGTTTCTATCCCAGCATTATGAACAGGAATCCCCCTGCACACATTTAAATGGCATGTTCACATTTTATGAATCAGACCCTTAGTTTTAATTGCTTCTTGGACTATAGGCCAATTAAGGATGGGTCGGGAGGGCAGGGATCATTCCCACAGCCTCTGAGGTTCTGAGAGGTGGAGCTTGCTTAGCCTGAGGCATCCATTCACACTTGTATTAAAAAAAAAAAAAACAGACTGAGTACACCATTAAACACCTCTGGTAAGCATGCTTACTTTATAAGGGCTGAAAGCAAAAACTGGAGACCGCAAGTCCCCCTTTGGCCCCATCTCTTCCTTTCAAATAAAATCAATTACGTTTCTTCTTGTCTGAGCCATGGAAAACTTAATACCAATATATACAGACTCAGTATTGTATCTTGAGAAACTGCCAATAAGTTTGCAAGTCCTCTGAGATCTCCCCTCTTTTTATCTGTAATTGATCCCTCGCACCTTTATGCAATAGTGAGGTTAAAGATTAAGAGCTTTTTTTAAAAAAAAAGATATTACATATAATAACAGCTGCATAACATACACATCTTAATGGACTGCTAGTTCCCATGAAGCAGCTCCAAAACTGTAAATTACTGAACTAAGCAACACCGGGAAGAAAAATAGAATGTGTTATTAAAACTATATGTTATCTTTTACATACTTTCACTTATGCACAGAGTATTTCCTCTGCTTCATTTTCACATAAGAAAATTAAAACTTACTGAATTTATACAAATAATATATTTTTACCAACCATTTCCCCAAAGCTTTTAAAATCACCTTTAGGTCTGATCACCAGGTTTAGTGGGACAGTCACCTGCACCTCACGTTTCAGTGCTAAACATGTCTAAATGTTAATTTTGAGGAACCTGTGGCGGGTGGTGGTGAGAGGGTCAAGCTAAACAGCACATGCACCTAGCAACAGCAAATAGCATTTCTCGCTTACGGGTCACTGGTTCAAGTCTCAATCCAGTCAGCAGGATCCCAAAGCCATGACCATTTAGTTGCTCAGGGATCTGGTGAATTAAGTGGCTATGAAAAGTCTGGTCCCCATCCCAGCTGGACATCTAATCAGGGCGAACAGATCGTTCATAACGTGGCCCTGTTCCTCCCAGCTTCCTTCCTTCCCCCATATTGTCCTAGCTATGGAGACCTTACAAAGAGACCCCAAACGACTGGGCCTGGAGTCAGAAACCCTGCCCTCCCACTTCTAGAAATGTACACTTCTATACTATACCCACATATTCTCTCTCTCTCTCTCTCTCTCTTTCACTCTCTCTGTCTCCAGTGTCTGCATTCTACATCCATAATCCATGCATGCACACAGTCATGAGGGAGTCCAGTCACCATCCATGGTCTCAGGAGGTCAATCGCCTTCTCTGCTCATACTATTAATCCAATACCTTTTGCTGATGCCAAATTTCCTTGTCTACTTTCTTCCTCCAACATACATACCACACTGCAGAAAACCAACTAACTGAAAAACTAACAAAACTAAAAACAAACAAAAAAAAATCCCAATTTATGATAAACATTACAATGAAGCTTTCACATTCTGCTAATGAAGAAAGCAAGCATCAAGATAAAAGTAAAACGACCTATTAGATTTTGTTTCTGTGCCACTGAAATAAAATAGTAAACCAGCTTGGCAGTTAATGCAGGGAACCCGGCATGTGCTCATTAACTCTATGCCAGGTACAAAGGTGTCCTAACAGCTCTGTTTTAATTCCATGATCCGGCCCATAATCCAGTGCTAAACAATAATTAGTATCGACTTGTTAAACAGTAGTCGAAGGCCTCCTTTAAGCACCTCAAATATTCTTTAAGTTCCACAGACGGAGAATCAAAGGAAGGAGGAGGCACGGTTGGGAGAAGAGAGAGGGAAGCAAGAAGGCATTTGTAATGTTTCTGACTCTAAAGAAAGAATTTTCCTCCTGCCTGGTAACTCTGCGCACATTTATGCATTGTCTCTAGGCCGGCACCAGCACTTTATCCCACCCCGCGCATGTTCTTCAGCACTATTGTGCACAGAAGTCCTCCCTTCCCTAATAGCTTGCCCCCGCCCCACACTCCTTTTTACCTTGGCGGACTGACCAAATGCTGGACAATTTTCTCCCCTCTTCTAATGCAGTTTAAACTCTCTCCTGCTAATGGCTCTTTTCATGCTATGCATCAAAGTTCATTTAAAAATCAGCAATGAACGAAGACCTCTGGCACTGTGGATTTTCCCTGGTCTCATTTATTGTCCAATTGTGCATCTGGATAAGCAAGAGAGGACACTGACCACATTTGCGGGGGAAGTGCTGAATGCGCCCATGTGGGCGGAGGAAACAATAGGCCACAAATTGTGATGTGCTCGCTAGTGAGAGGCACATACACACTGCCGTGCCGGCTTACAGACTCACCTTGCACACTACCCTACCTTGTACCCCTGGCTGCGCAACCTCTTCCTGGTCCACCATGAAAGAAAGAAAAGGAGTAGGCGTGAAAGGGGTCATAAATGTACTGGCTCATGGTAATTCCAGTAGCTTCATGTCCTCTGACCCTGAGTGGAATCAGGGGTTCAGCATCCATTTACGCTGTTCCTTTGCCTGGATGGCTGAACTTCTGTGACAAAGGGATGCTGGAATCCTTCTCATACAGATAGCATGTGCCAGATTTATCATCCCAAGCCAAATCAAATGGAGGTCCACTCAAGTATCCATCCACCCACCTACCTATCCACCCATCCATCCAGTGCTTTTGAGCACCTTCTCATGTGCTTTAGAAAAAAACAGAGATATGGCCTCTGTCCTCAAATGACCTTACAACCTGATCATGAAGAACCAGCCATGAACCAGGAAATCATATAGCAGTTCAAGAGTATAAACAAGTAAGAGCAAAGGGTGGAAGCATTGGTGACTAGAAGGAAGGCATGTTAAAGAGGGAAGACATGGTTAGACTATGCTCCTGGAACACATGGGCTTGTGCTAGGCCTTGAGGAATGGTTATCATTTTTAAAAGAAGAGGGGAGGAAGGGGAACATTCTAGACACAGGAAGTAGCACAAAGACTCAAGAAGCCAGAATCAACTCTTTGTCTTTATAGAATGCAACAAATAAGAGAGCACACTAGAAGACTTTAAATTTTGTACAACACATCTATGTTCCTTACCTTATTTGCTTTTTCCACTGACCCTGCAGAATACCCATGGCATACAACAGCACTAGGTTATGGGAACCCTGTCTTTACAACAATTTCTAAGAAAACCGACAAGGGCTACTCTGGGGAGTTAAAAGCATTCGACAGATGAAAGAGAAGTTTAAGATGAATAAGCATGTACTGACTGGAATGGTTATGAAGGTGAGGAAGGAAGAGAATGTAAGACTGGAGCAAATTTCTCCAGTGGGTAACAAGGAGAGTGACATCATTCATTAACAGTGAAGAAGTAAGGAAGAGCAGCTTGGGAGAGTTATGGAAATGATGATTTTATTCTACAGTTAGTTAAATTTCAGGGGACTATAGAAAACCCAAATGTAACTGGCCAATAGACAATAACATGTCGACGTCTAGTGACCAAGGTCAGAGGCAGACTGGAAACATAGATTTAGGGGTCATTAGTATAAATGTGCGGTCATAGGGATCCCCCAGGAGAGGGGAGACCGCCAAGCGTTAACCCCGGGCATTCCACTTAAGGGGAAGAGGGAAGAGGACTCATTTAATTAAGCCCCATTATGTAAGGAAGGCCCCTGTCAAAATTTAAGAATAACGTGTGGAGGTTCATGGATCATAGACTGAAAATGAAATTGACAAAGATTGGATCGTAGAGCTTCTCCAGTCCCGCCCCTTCATTTTTCCAAGTAGGAAACTGATAGTGGGATATAGTGGCTACATCATAATTTATTAATCCATTAATGTCACAAATCTCCACGTTCTTGTGGAATGCTTTTATTAACTGACTAGAAAACATACAGCGTAGCCTAGGGGACTAGAACATTGGAGTTGTGCTTTTGTTGGAAGTAGCTGAATGAGAATGGGAAGATCCAGATCACGGAACTCTACCTGGGGAGGGCAGAGCTGAACGGGGATGTCCTCAGAGAAGGGAAAAATCCCAACGCGTCCAGAGGGTAGGATGAGGCAGGAATGCCAGAGAAACGGTTGTGACAGATGGAAGAGAGCCACATAGAGGAGAATATCCCAAAGACGCTTCCTCAGCATCACTGTGTGCCACTGTGGAAAAGCCTGAACGTGAAGCCTAGACGGTATGTTTAACATATGCAGTCTGAGTCGATCTGTTTAGTCTTACTATCACCAGCTCTAACTTCCAGAGACAGTGTAAAGAGAACTATTTTGAACTATAGCATTTCATATTTACACAAAGATGTTAAGAATGGAGTTCATCCAACTCATGGAAGTTTATGAAGCTGAAAGGTCATGTTGAGCAATGCAAAGAGCCAGCACTTGGCATCAAGTATACCTAAGATTAGTTGCATAATCCCAGGCAGGTTACTGCACTCTGTAGAACCTCAGTAATCTCACATATCAAACGGAAATAACCCACCAATCTCACTGGGTTATTGATAAGATAAATAAGATAATGGATGAAGGTACCCAGTACAAGGCAGGCTACCAATAAACATGAATTCCCTTCCCAGATACACTTCTTAGTAAGATATTCAACACAAATACGTACATACACACACATACCACACACACACACCATTCATATTTTTCCAATAAATTATTGCAGGATTTCAGATTTAGTAGAAAATTCACTATAAAAAGAGAAAGAGTCTGCAACAGACCTTTGTGTTAGAACTTAAATGGAATGTAATTTGGTAGAAGTTATTTATGACATAAATAGAGGATTCCACTGGATGCCATTAGTAATCATGATGAAAGCAAAGCAGGGAGATGAGTCAACCTAAAATAAATACATATATATACATATATATGTATACACACACACACACACACACACACACACACACACACACATAGTACCTAGTCACCCTGAAGAAGAAGGCTTAAAGATTAAATTTCCAGACCAACCTCTTTTTATCTGGGTGCAATTTTTGTACCTGCAATTAGCTCCCTCAGCCTTCAATCTAAGAATCAGCTGGTTAATTGTGCATGTAAGTGGCTAATAGCTCCAACTGTGGGATGGTGCAGGCCTAGAGGGTCACACACTTTCTTCCTCCACACACATTCAGTTGTTACACATTACAGACACACCTACGCACACACAGAGTAAAAAAAAAAAAAAAGAACAACATATGATTTGTGATACTTCAAAAGAAATAGCATGAAATAATTAAGCCATGATGTATTCAAAGAAATAGTAACCCTAAGAAATATCATTCTTGTGGCTCAGCTGGAGCGTTTGAGAATTATCTATGAATGTTTTGGGATCAAACTGAGTCCATAATAAAAAAGGACAGAATGATGTAGAGAATCCCATTCAAAGAGCCACTGGATTACTCGGGGTCTAGAAAGAGTGACTCTCCACATCTCAGAGACAAGGATGGCCCAGATTGGGTTGGTGGGTAGGCACACCGAGAGGAATAGAATGAGAGAGACAAAGTTTTGTGGTCAAAGTTGGGCAATTTGCATATAGTATAACTATCTCGACTCTCTACTTAAAGCCAGTCTGATGCTCCAAAGGCCATCCATGGTCAGTCTATTATGCAAGCACTCACCAGTGTAGATAGACCTCATCACCCCAGTTCCTCCTCCATCATGCCACTCTAAGTCTTCCTTTTACCATCCAGCTCTGTGGCCTCCGGCTTTTGGCTGCCACTCAAGAATACTGAGGGCATTTTCTCCACCAGCTCATCCTCTGGGTCATGTAAGTGTTTGACCTTGGTCCTCTGTAACCCCAACTCTTGGTTCAAGCAGTGGTCCCAATAATTGTGCCTCCTCACTCATGATGGAAGAAAGGACCATTGATCCCAGTTTAGTCTTAAACTGGATAGGAATTACTTCCAAATGAAATACTGTCCAAAGTTCAAGTTGCCTGGAAAAGCCTATCTGGTTGGGCAGCTGGAAACCCAGAAGTTCAGCAGACTCAGTAGGCTGTAATTAAAAGGCCAAAGAGTTCCCTCACAATTACACTCAATTTCTCTCCTTGGACCTGTTTTAATAAAATGGAGCACAGAGAGCCTCACCCAATACTATTCCCAGATGGAACCAACAGAGGACAGCTGGTCCCAGGAGTCAGAATTATAAAGCAGAAAGCACTGCTTTGGCTCAACTTAAAGAGGGCAAGCCAAAGTGGGGTCCTAATGAAACTGGGGGCACTAAGAGTGGAAAGAGGCTTCAACACTGATTAGTTGCCTAATCTTGGGCAATTCATTTAACCTTTCTGAGGCTCAGTTTCCTCATCCACAAAATGGGAATGCTATTAACACCAGTTCCACATATTCAGTTCATCCGAATAACTATTTATTAACCATCTACTATGTGCCACTCCAAACATGAAAAAAATCAAGGCAGGGGGAACCTGGGTGGCTCAGTTGGTTAAGTTTCTGCCTTTGGCTCAGGTCATGATCCCAGGGTCTTGGAATCCAGCCCCATGCTCAGCTGGGTGCCTGTTTCTCCCTCTCCCTCTGCCGGCTGCTCCCCCTGCTTGTGCTCTCTCTCTCTGTCAAATAAATAAAATCTTTAAAAAAAGAGAAGGGAAGGGAAGGGAAGAATCAAGGGGGCATATGTGAAAGTACTTTGCATATTTTTATATTTGTCATATAGATTTCATAAAATTTTATTTTAGTATTTAATGGGCCCAGGGCCATTTGTCAATGGACTAAGAAAATTCCAGAGATACCAGAAGAGAGCTCTAGGACAAAACTCCACGTGACAAAATTTGTAGAACTACTCAAGACAAATTCACTTTGATGCTCCCCCACATCTCATTGCTACAGTCTCTTTCTTCGTTCTTTGTGCTCCCCACACCCCAAGTCTTCTCTACCCTTCACGGTGACCCCAGGCCTCCCCTGCAGTGTGCCATTCTGGCTTGCTTGTCTTAAGCAACTCCAAAGAAATTCTTTCTTCTCATCAAAATTCCTACATTCTGGTCCAACTTTTTAGATCCTGATTGTTCAGCTTGCTAAATTCCGATGACACTAATTCTCACCGTGGTGTGTTGATGACTGATGAATGTCTATTCCCTTTCTCTGGGCCATTTGCATTTTAAATAGGGATTCTTGGAGAGTTCTTGTTTTAGAGAGAAAAAAAACAAGTTGAAAGGTGGCCATGCCAGCCAGAAATCTTTTTCCTCTGCACAAATCACATCATACAAGTGGCTGCCAAATCTGTCTATGCATAAGGCTGCCCTGGTTCCCTTGAGATGTCACGAAGGGGCAGGGTGAAGAGAAAGAAGAATGCAGAGTCTGACGCCTCCACTACCTGGGAAGTGCACACAGATGTCAGTTGTCAGAGGGAGGAGCCCAGGCCCATCAGGCTCCCTTCCTTGTGCAGACAGACCTGGCTTGGGCCTGGGCAGAAAGACCATAGAGGCTGAATTTTCTCCCTCCAGTTCCTTGAATTCCACCCTCCTCCCCACAAGCCATCATTGTACCATCAGGGGTTTCTTGTTACAATTTAATTTTTCTCAGTTGCACACTGGGGTTCTAATCTGCATCACACCAGCAGTGGGAACATTTTTAAGAATCATTTCCCAAGACACTTTTAATATATTTCCAGTAAATTGTACCTCCACCTGTCCAGCTGGCTGGGTCATTTAACAGTGACACACCCACTGAGTCCCCAGGGCCCCTGGAGGTTTACTTCGGTGCTTTCCTAACAGAAAACCTGCTCTCCGTGAGGGGATAAAGCTTTTCTAATGTGTGAGGGCTACAGGGAATACCATGAGGACTGCCCACCAGAGAGGAACGGGACCTTTAAGTTCCTTACGGGAAAGCCTATACACAGGGTTAGACAAAAGGGGTTTTTGAAGATCGCACTGAAATTATACCAGCATTGGAGGAAGCTGCATTCAAAAAGGAAAAAAAAAAAAAAGCCAGTGATTATTGAGAGCCTAAAACAGACGGTAGAGTTTATCAAGTATTTTTAGCCAAAATCAGTGCTGCTTTCAGTGACTTAAAAGCACACTGCCAAATGTAAACAAAGTTCTCACAGGACAGGAGCCAGTGAGCAATCGCCCCTGAATCTGCAAAGTCAGAAGGAAAATATAATTAATCACAACTCACTCTCCTAGCTGGCTAGCTGAAATAATACCAATGAGAAAAAGTAAAAAGTTAATAAGAGGATTTGGGATGGAGAGGGGCCATTCCCTCCTTTCCTTTCAAGAGCTTGAACTTGTGCCATTTGGATCCAAGCCTGTGAAATAAACAAGAGTTTTGTTTTTCTGGGTTTTAGTTTTCATTTTTCATAATCCAGTTTATTTGACCTTTATTTTTCTGATAATAGAAGGAAAGACAGAGTGTGGCTGAGAGACGTTCCTCAAAAGTACAGCTGCTGAGACCAAAGGCCTGGGAGGCAGGCCCCAGAGCAGCCCCTGCCATCACATTCTTGGGGCAGATGCTGTTGTTTCCCTCTCAATGTCCTTCCTTCAGAAAGGGAGGAGGAAATACATGAAGCAATGGATGATCTGCTCTCACTTTCTAGTAGGAAAGCTGCTGGCTTGGACAAGCTTCTTTTCATTTCCTTAGAAAGACAGAATTCTGTTTGGTTCTACAGAGAACAGATAGGTCCTTCCGAGGGATGCAATGGGCTTCTCTCTCCTGCAAACTCATCATCCGTGCATCATCCAGAGCTTTGATGTCCCCACAGGGCAGGCCGAATGGCTAACACAGCAAGAGAAGGAAGTGGGGATTACACCCAGCAACTTCCTACCTGCAGCTGCCACTCCCACCTCATCCAATTCCTGAAAGTTCTGAAATGTTGGCATCTTTGCTGCAGCTTTTCATCAATGCCATTTAAGTGAATTTAGAACAATAATTTTATTAAAATGTTTTAGATGCCATATCTCCAATCCATAAAATTTATTGTACCTTTATGCAGAATTATACTGGAGTTGAAACATATAAATCAATTTATAAGGTCTAATGACACACAAACGCTTAAAAACTAAAGGCAATGTAGTAAATTCAAATTACCATTACAAATGTAAGCTTTGTAGTCAGTGTGTGACCCGCTAAGGATTATATTTAACTCCCCTGAGAGTGGTTTATCATAAAACTTTATACTTTTATTACAGTGAATTATTAAGTCCTCCATGACATGAGTCATTCCTCGCACTGACTATGGCTTTTTTAATGACACTATAATAGACATCTTGCTAATAGCAGGAGGATTGCTACCTCTGCGGTAAGGAGAAGGGGTGGGAGGAGGAGGGAAAGGAAGACAATCCGGGACACATGCATGGAAAAGTGTGTTTCCCAAGGGACTTACATTAACAATCCTACAAGGAAATGCTGGGAGCCTAAAAATTCAGACCCCTCCATGCTCTGTCCCAGATAAAACAATAACTCATTGCCTAAGAGAAATTCAATTTAAAAGTCACACGTGGAGAAAGGATAACAGTTTACATTTTCCGAAGCAATTTTAGTTTTCTGTTAAAACTTTAAAATCCCCTTCCTGCTGTTCTGTCATGGTTCCTCTTGTTCGGAAAGCTTGTCGCTAATAACAGATCACCGTGATCACATAATGTACAGTGACCCACTGCTCATAAACATGACTTTCCAGTATTGCCCTCCTCTCTCTGTGTTGTGTCCACACCAGGGCCCCACAGCAGCAGGTCTTTTTCCAGAGGCCATTTGAGCCCACAGGTCATCATGTGTGTGCAAAGCCTCCAACCAAAGTCAAGGAAGGGTTTCAGATGAAATGTTCTGCACCGCGCCTGCTTCAGAATGGCAGTCCTAGTTAGTTAGATATTTCTGGGTATTATGGACTCCTTCTAAAGACTTGCTGAAGCCCAGAATGCTGGGGTCACACACAGTGTCCTTTCCACATTCAGGACAGCGGAATCTTGGAATCCTAAGCTCCTGTAGGGAGAGAAGAGCTAATTCACAATAAAAGATGTCTCTGTATTGCAACTGATGAATAGACTTGGATTAAAAATAAGATTGATGGGGATCCCTGGGTGGCGCAGCGGTTTAGCGCCTGCCTTTGGCCCAGGGCGTGATCCTGGAGACCCGGGATCGAATCCCACGTCGGGCTCCTGGTGCATGGAGACTGCTTCTCCCTCTGCCTATGTCTCTGCCTCTCTCTCTCTCTCTCTGTGACTATCATAAATAAATAAAAAAAATTTATAAAAAAAAAAAATAAGATTGATGCATTTGACCAAAGAGGAGAAGTGAAAATGGATTCCAGCCAAGATTTCTATGTCACTATATGCATGAGTGATTTCTTCATAGAACTTCCCATGTATTCTGTTTTGTTCTGTTTTGTTTTGAAAATACTCGCTGGTCATTGTCTCTGTGTTCTCATCCCTGGGGTTGCTTGGTCCTAACTGAGGCCATGATGCAATGCCTGTGAACCTTCACTTCCTACCCAGTAGCCTGCCAACTGCCCATTGGCATTTACTGCTGATACCTGCTTCTCATGCCCACCGATGCAAACCTTAAAGAGCCAACATATATTTCTTCTAACAAATCCATTCTGAACCACTCAGAAGCAGAGGTTTTATTTACATGACTTTACCACTGCACTGGTTTGCCTAAATAGGCTGGGCAGTCTAGTCAACTGACAACGCATTTTTCATAAATGAACTCACTGATGGACTAGTTATGGGAATCCTATTCACTGCTCTATATTTATATAGGTGTAGGCAAATGAAAACTACAGAAAATCTTTCTCTCTTTCTCTTTCTGTTTCCCTGTGTCTCTGCCTCTCCTGTTATCTCTCACCCACAAATACATACACACAAAACTTAATATGAATGTTTGAAAAGTTTCACAGGGGAGTTCAACAAAGCTTAACAAAACTCAACAGGAATTGTCATAAATTGTCCCAAATCATTAAGCCATAAACATTTTCTTCCAAAATGCTCTAATTTTTCGCCAAGGCTAGCCACTCTGTCTCCTTCTCAGATGTTACCCCATGAGTATAATAAACTCATGGAACTCAGCTTAACTTAGTAAGTATTTATGGTGTGTCTGTTGCATGCTGGGGACCCAAGGTTGAACTTCGTAAGCACAGTGCCTTGTCTTCATGAAGGTGACAGTCTGGACTCTGGAGCAGGAGTTCACAAACTACAGCCCACAGGCCAAATCTGGCCCGTCACTTGTTTTGCTAGATAAAGTTTTCTTGGAACACAACCACAGCCATTCATGGCTGCTTTGGCATTCCAATGACAGGGTTGATTAATTGTAACAAAATCATATGGCCTGCATTGATAGACCCAAAAGTCACCACAGAAGTAACAGCAAAGACAACTGGGAATGTCACACAGGCAGTGAGGCACTTTCTAAAAGAGCTGTTGAGTAACCTAACATCCTGAGCTTCTCCAGGAAGAGAGACCAGTGTTCTCTGCTGCCCTCAGGTGATCTGCCTCAGTGGCATAGAGGCCTGTCCCAAAGCAAGTTCTCTAAGATAGTCTAATCCAGGGAGAAGAGCACAATCAGAATTTTCCCAGAGAAAAGACCATCAAATATTTGTGTATCCACTTCTTCTCCACCAGGTAGCTAAACATATCATGCCCTGCATTTCAATATTATCTCAGGAGCCAGAACGTGTAAACCAGCCTCATCCACCTGTAGAAAAAAAAAAACCCACTTAATTCAACATCCCAAATTATTCATTGATAGCCACCTAATTTGAGGGACCCTGAAGGGCCTCAGTGACTATTAAAATATCTACAGAAGGGTATCTTTGTCAGCTTAGGATGGGGATAGGAGACCACTCTAGAAGCCTTAACTCAGGCTGATTTCCCTCAGGCATTAAGCATGTTGTCCAGGTGGTTAAGGGAAGAGCTGAACAGCTACATAAACATGCTAACACTCTTCCAACAACTCCTGCAAACCAGCCTCGTATGGAACAAATTCAGAGCTTCCACTGAACCGAAGACACCTTGGAGGCCTGGGGAAAACCTCAAATTCAGGCAATTTAAATGGTCTAACTTACTTTTAATAAGACAACTATTTATCAGTCACTCACTGGAGGCCTAGAACTGTCTAGGCACTGAGTGACATCCATTTCAAAGCATTTACAATTGCAAACACACACACACACATACACACATATGGAGTCATCCAAGAAATGTTTATGTAACAAGAGGGACATATGACTACATTCCAAAGGGTGCATCTCAGAGTAGCAATATTTTTCTGTCTAGAATCTGAAGTTAAAGGACATTCCTTAAAGGAAGTGGCCTTGAAAACAGAGCCAAAGTTCCACAGAGCCACAGAGAAGGGGTATCAGAATGAACTGATACCTACAAAGGAAGGAATATAGGAACTTGTAGGTTTAAGGGAGGAAAAACTGTTTCCCCAACCCTCTCAGGGTCCATGGGTGGGCCTGAAAACTAATCTCACAAAAACAGATTAAAGGAGAAAAGCACACCAATTTAATAGAAGTTTTACATGATACGAGAGCCTCCATAACTAACTGAAGACCCGAAGAAGCAGTTAAGCCCGAGTATTTTTATGCTAGGTTTGGTAAAGAGTGGAAAGTCATGAAAATGTGATAGGACAAGAGTATGAGTTAGGGGTAGTAAACTAAGGGAAACTTAGCAAGGTCTGTTTGCCTGGATCCCTTTTGGTATCTCTACACATGGGACGTAAGGTGTAAGTATATCTGTCTTCAAGTATAAGGATGCTCCTTTCCTCTGGGTATAGGGAGGGCACCTTGCACTTGATCTCTTTTGATCTGCTTTAGGGCAGAAGGGGGGCGGGGTGGTCAGAGAGTCTGTTCTGCACCTGCCATTTCTCCAATGCCTTCAGCTTAAAATACTCAATATTCCAAGGCCCCATATAGCCAAACAGTAGCTGGAATCTGGGGAAAGAAGACATTGATGGACCAAGGAAAGCTTCACTAAGAGAAATAGGAAGGCAGGAGATTGTGAAGCAGAGTCATAAACAAGACCAAAGAATAATTTTGTTTTCTTTGACATTCATCACCCTCTCTAGCAAGGCCCGTGGGGGCTCAGGAGAGTCTTGCCTGATCTGGAACCTGCTCTAGAAAGGTTCTCCAATTTCATACTGTGCAAGGCATTGTTATGTCTGTTATCTCAGAGTGCTTTGCCAACAACTCCATGAATTTAAATTTATTAATTTTCTCCATTTTAAAAAATAAGTAACTGGAACTGACTTTCTACGAGGTTAGGTAATTTTCTCAAGGTAATAAACATAACAAGTAGTCAGGCTGGAATCTTAATCCAGTTCTGAAGGTTCAAGGTCAATGTTCTTTTTACTACATGACAGTGCTGGGAGATGAAGTTGAAGACGGGCTTTCTCATCATAAAAAATGCCAGCACGAGCCAGGTTCCTTCTCAGAGCTTCGCCAGCCCTCAGGCCTCAGCTCTAAATAACAATGCCATCTAATCATTAGAATTTCAAAGACAAAAGCCACAGCATCTCTTTATGATCACTGTGATAAATCAGGTCTCCTCTCCTTTATATACACACTCAAGGACTGGAAGATGGTAAGGAAAATAAATGAAAAATCTGTATATTATGCCCCAGGCAAACTTCAGTTTGTTTTGCACATTCAATTCTTATTTCGGTACCTTGGCCTTTTGCAAAGGCTTGAAGGAAGAAAAGAAGTAAGCCAAGGCAGAGGAAGAAACTGGAAAACTAAAGCGGGAAAAGCAGAGCCGCTTTGTGGTACACTAGCTGGTCGTGTTCCAATGTGAAGGACTGTGTGGCAGGTCCAGATGGGGCCATCAAAATGGATTTCTTAGACAGGGTCTTGACAAGAAGCTTAAAGCAAGAACTTTCTCTTCCTACTCATAAAACTCTGGTCTGGGAACTCCTAAGCCAAGAAAAAGACCCCTGACAGCAAAGCTCACTCATACACATCCCTCAAGGGTTCCAAATCACAGGGAAGGAGGAGCATCTAAGAGGTGGGGTCTGGCTTGTAGCTGCACTCAAGCCAGCTGAAAAGGTCCACTGCCTTTCAACGGTAAGAGACAGGTGCCCTGCCTGAGGTTTTAGGTTGGGAAATGAAATGAAAACCGAGAGTCACCCAAAAGGACAGTCTAATTACAGACGTCCGAACCCACCCATCTTTCAAGGGCAGTAAAAATGCCTCCTCCCCCAGGGACAATCTCCCCTTCCTCATCATTAGTCCTGCCATTTACTTCTAACCTGAGCTCACTCACAAGGGTGTCACATACTTGTGTCATAGCAGTAGAGATGCAGGAAGGCAGGGCTGGCATTTAGACTTTTTTTTTTTTTCTAGGATTCAACACCAGGGGTCATTAAACTATGGCCACAGGCCCACTGTCTGTATTGCCCACGACCTAAGAATGTTGTTTACACTTTTAAATGGTTAAAAGGAACCGAAAGGTGAATAATGTTTTGTGACCTACGAAAATGACATGAAATTCAAATTTCAGTGTCCATAAATCTTACTGGAACACAGATACACTCATTTGTGTATATATTGTCTACAGCTGCTTTCATAGCACAATTGAGTTGAGCGGTTGTGACAGAGACTGTGTGGCCCCCAGAGCCTAAAATATTTACTAGCCAGCCTTTTATGGAAAAAGTTTGCTGATCACTGGTCTACACCAGAGTGAGAACTCAGCAAATGTGTGGAGTGGGAGGGAAAGCATGAAGTGTAAGGCAAGGAGGGAGGGAGAAAAGAAGCATGGGAGAGAGAGGGGTTGGGAAGGACAGAGGAAAAAACAAATGTAAGAATGGGAAGTAAGAATAAAGAAAGAAAGTCAAGTCAAAGCAAGTTTAAGGCTTCTGAAAGGGAACAGAGGTCAGTCATTTGGGTTTTCATACACCACTGGGAGTGAGAATAGCTATTTATGTTCCTAGATTTGGAGGCTTTCCCTGTGGGCAATGACACCATGGGGGTGACATTCCAAGAAGGAATACTAAGAGGGCAGTGGGGAGAACCAGCAGAAGCAGCCTGGAGCTGAGATCCCGGAACAGAGAGTGTAAAAAGCTAAAGATTTCCCAAGCTCTGGCCAACAGTCGAAATTTCGACCTTTTATCCATTCTCTTCATCCTCCACCCCCTTCCACGTCCATGCCTGTGGAGAGGGGATCTTGCCTAGTTCCCCATCTTATTTGCCTAGTTACCCCAACCTTACTTGACTTCCCAAGCTTGCCACCATGCCTTTTGCTTTTGCCATCTTGACTGCTTCTCAGCAAGCTCTCCATCCACCTGTATCATTGAAGCCTTCCAGTTCTACTTGAGATCTTCTGGAATCTTATAAACAACCCACCCGCCATGGCTACTCTTTTGCCCCTTGGGTTTACCCAGCATGTTCCCTGCAGCATCTCCTCCTTGAGATTTTACACTGAGCACAATGGCAGTTAAAACCTGAAGACTGAGTTGCCTGTGGGTCCATGGTCTCACAAGGGACATCCTCAGAGGAGGCATCCTCTTACCTCTATAGCACTGGTAGCTGTCCCCTCTTGTGTTTCTACTTTAGGTTGCCTTCTTTCTGTTTACAGATTAGACTGTTGTTAGCGCCTTCAGATTATCTGCTTTTGATTTCGGTGATCTTCTCTATTGGGTGTTTTCCTTTCTGTTCATTTCTACAACTATCTGTGTTATTTCTTTCCTTCTGTTTTTGAGGAGTTAACACACTGTTCTGCTTTTCTGGCTTCTAAGACTGGATGCTTTGAGCTTTTCTTATCTTCTAGTACAAATATTTAAGTCTATAAATCTCTCTCTAGGTACTCAATTATCTATACCCCACAGTTGGGATATATAAGCTATTATTGTCAAGTGATTCTAAATAATTTGTGATTTCTCCTTTGACACATGACTTACTTGGATGCATGTTTCTTAACTTCCAAACATATGGCTTTTTTTCTAGTTTAATGTTATTGTTTTACAATGTTACTGCAGTGTGGTCCGAGAAGTGGTCTGTGTAGTAATGACACACTGAGAATAGCCCAGACCTGCTGTGGGGCTCAAGAAATGCTGGTTGATCATACATGTGTCATGTGTCCCTGAAAGAACGTGTGCTCTGCAGCTGCTGGCCACAGTGGTCCACATACATCCATTAAAACAAATTTGTTGGGATCCCTGGGTGGCACAGCGGTTTAGCGCCTGCCTTTGGCCCAGGGCGCGATCCTGGAGACCCGGGATCGAATCCCACGTCGGGCTCCCAGTGCATGGAGCCTGCTTCTCCCTCTGCCTATGTCTCTGCCTCTCTCTCTCTGTGTGTGACTATCATAAAAAAAAAAAAAAAAAAAAAAAAAAAATATTTGTTAACTGTGCTGTTCAAGTCTTCCACAGCACTATAATACTTTGTCACCCTGTTTTATCAGTTACTAAGAGAGATAGGGTAAAATCCCAAATCCTGCGGGAGGACTGTCTATTTCACCTACTAGCTCTTCTAATTTTCGTTGCATAAACTGCAAAGATAGGATACATTTTTGAATTGTAATGTCCTCTTAGCAATTTGAATTTTTATCATTGTGTGATGACTCCCTTTATCTCTAGTAATATTTTTATCTGAAATTAACAGTGATCTCAGGTTTATTTTCATTAGAATTTCCATCCTTCGTCTTTCAACCTTTCTCTGTGCTTATCTTTTAAGTATACTTTTTATAAATAGCATTTAGTTGAATTTTCTAAATCAGTCTTAAGCTTTTGATTTTTGATTGTAAATTTATACATTACATTTATAATGATTACTGTTATATTTAGATTTATTTCTACCATTTTATTGTATATTTTCTATTTCCCTGTTATTTTCTGAATCCCTTCTAAATTGTCTTCTATGCCATTGTTTTTAGATTAAGTCTCTTTTCTCATTCTATTTCCCCCATTTGTTTGAAAGTTACATGCTATATGCTCTACATTTTCTCTTTCTGTGATTGCTCTAGCAATTTTAACATACAGATATAAAGTATCAAAATCCAAAAAAAAGTATCAAAATCCAAAGCTGATTTTTAAAAAGATGTTATTTATTTATTTGAGAGAAAGAGACGGAGCATGCAGTGGGGAGGAGGGAGATGCAGAGGGAGAGGGACAAGCAAGACTCCTCACTGAACAGGGAACCCAACACGGGGCTTGATCCCAGGATCCTGAAATCAACCCGAGCTGAAGGCAGATGCTTAACTGACTGAACCACCCAAGTGCTCCAAAGCCGATTAATATTATTGTCTCCTTCCCAAGAATCACAAGAACCCAGAACATTTCTGCTTGATTTCCCATCCCAATTCTTAATTATTTTGGTTATATTCTGTTTATCCCACCCCCAAAACAGCAGATATTATTTTTATACAATCAGCATTTGCTAAGTGTGCCCACCTGTATACAGCAATCTTTGCTTATGATTCCCTCCTTCAGCGCAGGCCTTCCACCTAGGAAATTTTCCATTTACCTGAAGTTTATCCTGTAGGACAGCCTTTAATGAGGCTCTTTCTCATTTAGTTATACTTGTCAGAAATATTCTTATTTAGGCTTTATTCTTCAAGAGTTTCTCTACATACAATTCATATCAAGAGTTATTTTCTTTCAGCACACAGGCTATGTATGCTATTTCACTATATTCTATTGTTGCTGCTGAAAAGTCTAAATATTATGTCTTATAGGTAATGTGCCATTTCTCTCTGGCTGTTTTTAAGATCTTTTCTTTGTCTTTGCAGTTTTGTAATTTTTTTATGTAGATAGAGATTTATTTTTTTTTATCCTCACTGACATCTGTTAGGCTGTCTGGTCCTGAGAATTTGTACTACATAATTCAGAAAATCTCTCAGTAATTATCCATTTCATATGTTGACTCTTTTCCATTCTTCCTACACTAACCATCTAGATCTCTGATCAGATACATGTTAGACCCTCTAACTGCATTTTGCTTCTCTCTTCACCCCTCTTTTCCATGTCCTTATTTCCTAGGTTTACATTCTTAATCTACTAATTGTTATTGCTGCCTCTTCTAGTTCACTAAGTCTCTACTTAGCTCTGTCTACCTTGTTCTTCAACATATCTGTGAGTTTTAAGTTTCCATTATTAAATTTCTCGGGAAATTTGACTTTTTATTTGAATCATTTTTGGTCATTCTTTTATAGTTTCTTGTCTTTCTCATGTTTTCAGGCTTCCTTTTTATTTCTTTAAATATCCTGAACATTGTTAATTTAAATTTTGTATCTGATAATTGCAGTAACTGAATATTTTACAAGTCTGACTTTGCCTTGTTATTTCCACCAGCTTTTATTCATGGCACTTTGCTTCCATGCATGTTTTATGGTTTTTGACCAGGCTATTTATTTGCTTTGCAACTTCATCTTTGAAAATATCTTAGGCATGAATTACAGTTGTTTTTCTTCAAAGGAAAAAATAAGGCAGCTTCTAACTAGCACAGAACCATTTCCAATTAAATTCCCTACTTGAACTTTTTTTTTTTTTTTTTTTGGATTACGAGTAGCAGGAATTCTGACCTCATGCTCACATGAGAGCAAGGTATCAGTTATTAATTCTCAAGGAAAATCCCTCCTCCTGTCTTTGCTCAGCACCAAACATAAATTTTTATCCTTGCTATGTCCTTTCACATTTTTTTTCTTATTCACCTTCATACTTATAATGTAGCCTTTTGAAGTCCACATTTATATGGGGGACTCTGTCACACTTCCTGCACTGAGGAGGGTAGGTGTTACCTTCACCTTCCCAGGCCCCTTTCAACATTAAGTCAAAACACAATGTCATTGGGGTTCAGCAGAAACTCTCAGGGCACAATTCAGTATTGATGGCACCAACTTACCTTTCATATTTCCCACTTTCCCTTCTATTTGGCCTCTACATATTCCTTCCTCTTATGCCACTGCTGCAGAATATTAAAAATAAGTTTCTATTTCATATCACATTTTTTAAATTCCAATCAGAGGTGTTGGTCATGGTGTTAGTCTGCCATTCTGCCAAAAATTCCTACTACTTTCCCATTGACTCATATGCTCTGGAGTGGAGCTTTAATGCACTCAAAACATGGCAGACCCCGAAATGGTAGAGAAGCAAAGATTAGCATCCATTATACTGAGACATTTCTGAGGTATGAACAGTTCAATTTCAATTTCAATCTGGAAACAGGCTCAGATTTATATTTGTGGATTGTTTCCAATTTCCACTAAATCCAGTCTCTATTCCTCACTTTGTAGGTTCCCTTAATCTGGCCACTTTCTCCTTCCCCAAACCTGACATTATAAAACTAGAACAAAAGCTTCATTTTGAAAGACTGGTTTAGAGATTTGTAAATTAATGGAAAAATCTCTTCTGTTGCTTATTCTTCTATTCCATATTTTCACTCCTTGCTTAGAATTCATTCTCAACTATGGTCTGACTATAAGAAACGTCCTTTAAATATAAAGATACAAACAGATTCAAAGGAAAGAGATGAAAAAAATATAATACCCTAAGGCTAGTTAAATAAAGTGGGAGTAGCCATATTAATATCAAACAATGTAGATTTCAGAGTAAATAATGTTAACCACAGAGTGAAAGGCTCATTTCACAATGATAAAATGGTAAATGTGGGGCACCTGGGTGGCTCAGTCGGTTAAGCACCCAACTCTTGATTTTAGCTAAGGTCACAATCTCAGGATCATGAGATCGATCCGAGCTGGGCTCTGCACTCAGCAGGCAGTCTGCCTGAGATTCTCTTCTTCTGCTCCTCTTCCTGCTCACATGCACATGCACTCTCCTTATCTTTCAAATAAATAAATAAATATTTTTTTAAAAAAGGTAAATTCAACAAAGGGGCATATAATCTTAAACACTTTTGAACTTAATAACAAAACTTCTAAATACCTAAAGCAAAACTAATTAATGAAGGGAAAATAGATAAAATAACTATTGTCCAAAACTTCAACACTCTTTTATCACTAACTGATATAAAAAAGCAGAGAGAAAATCATTAAGTATAAAAAATAACAGGAAACTATAATCAACCAGTTTGACCTAATTGATATTTATACAACAGTCCACTCACATCAAAACACATATTCCTTCCAAAAGCACATGGAACATCATTCAACAAACTAGGGATAAGTGGATACTACCTTAACAGAATAAAGGCCTTACATGAGAAATCCACAACTAACATCATATTCAATGATTAAAGACTGAAATCTTTTCCTCTAAAATCATAAATAAGAGAGGCACCAGCGTGGCTCTGTGGTTGAGTGCCTGTCTGCCTTTGGCTCAGGTCATGATTCTGGGGTTCTGGGATCGAGTTCTGCATCAGGCTCCCTGCAGGGAGCCTGTTTCTCCCTCTGCCTCTCTCTGTGTGTCTCTCATGAATAAATAAACAAAATCTTTAAAAATAATATGAAAAAGATGATTACCTTCACCACTTCTACTCAACATTTTAATGGAAGTCCAAGACAGACCAATTAATCGAGAAAAGAAAATAAAGTATATCCAAATTAGAAAGGAAGAAGTAGAATTATATATGTTCACCAACAACACTTAATATGTAGAAGACTCTAATGATTCCACAAAAACAAAAACAAAACAAAACAAAACAAAAAAACACTTTTAGAACTAATAAATGAATTCAGCAATGTTGAGGGATACAAAATCAATACTCAAATCAGATGCTCTTCAATACACTAACAATGAAGAGTCAGAAGGAAATTAACAATAATTTACATAGCATCAAGATGATTAAAAAATTTAAGAATAAACTTAATTTAGGAAGCAAAAGACCTATACACTGAAAACTATAAAATGTTGCTAAAAGAAATGAAAGAAGATGCAAATAAATAGCAAGACATCCCACGTTTGTGGACTGTAAGACAGTACTGTTAAGATGTCAAAACTACCCACAGCCATCTACAAATTTAATGCAATCCTTATGAAAATCCCAATGCCATTTTTGCAGAAACAGAAAAATCCATCCTAAAACTCATAGAAAATCTCAAGAACCCTTAATAGGCAAAAATACTCTTGACAAAGAACAAAGTTGGAGCTATCACACATCCTGGTTTCAAAATTTACCACATAAGGCTACAATAATCAAACTGCTGTGATACTGGCATAAAGATAGATATATAGACCAATGGAATATAACAAAAATCCCAGAAATAACATTTGTTTATAGGGTCAGATGATTTTTGACAAGAGTGCCAAGACCATTCAACAAAGGAAAGTTTCTTCAACAAATTGTGTTGGGAAAACTGAATATTCACATGCAAAACAATGAAGCTGGACCCTTACACCATTTACAAAAATTAATTCAAAATGAACCAAAAACATTCTTAAATGTAAGAACTAAAACTATAAAACTCATAGGAAAAAAAACACAGTGCAAAAGCTTAGTGATATTAGATTTGGCAACGACTTCCTGGATATGACACCAAAGTACTGGCAAGAAAAGTAAACACAGACAAATGGGACTATGTTAAAATTAAAATCTGTGCATCAAAGGACACAACCAATAGAGTGAAAAGGCAACCTATGGAATGAGAAATTATATTTGCAAATCATATATCTGGTAAGAGGGTAATAATAAGGAAATATATAAAGAATGTCTACCGCTCAACAACAATAAAATACCCCAATTAAGAAATAAGCAAAAGACTTAGACATTTCTCCAAAGACAATATACAAATGCCAAGAAGCATAAGAAAAGTTGCTCAACATCATTAAGCACTAGAAAAATTCAAATCAAAACCACAATGAGCTATCACTACATACCCATTAGAATGGCCATAATAAATAGCTTTATTTAGAAATTATTTAGTATTGGTGAGGGTTTGGAGAAATATGAATGCTGTGTACTACTACTGGTGAGAATATAAAGTGGTGCATCACTATGAAATATAGTATGACAATTTCTCAGAAAGTTAAAAACAAAATTACTACATAATTCTGCAATCCCACTTCTGGGTATATATCCAAAAGAACTGAAAGCAAGATCTCAAAGAGTTATTTGTACACCCATGATCATAATAGCAGTACTATTCAAAATAGCCAAAAGGTAGAAGCAACCCAAGTGCACATCAATAATAGGAAGAATGGATAAATAAAATGCAGTATATACATAGGATGAGATATTACTCAGCCTTAAAAAGGAAATTCTGACACATGCTTCAACATGGATAAACCTTGAGGACATTAAGCTAAGTAATACCAATCACAGACACAAATACTTTATGATCCACAAATGAGGCTTCTCAAGTAGTCAAATTCACGGAAACAGAAAACAGAATTGTGCTTGCCAGGGTGTAGAGTAAGAAGGAAATAAGGAATTATATAATAGGTATAGGGTTTCAGTTTTGCAAAATGAAAAATTCTGAAGATTTCTACACAACAATGTGAATATACTTACTACTATTGAACTACATGCTTAGAAATAGTTTTTTTTTTTTGCTTAGAAATTTTTAGATGAGAATCTATACATTATGCATTTTTTAACAATAATAAAAAAAACAGGAAACATTTACTAAGGCAGACTATTCTGGGCTATAAATTTTAATTCAATATATAAAATTAATTTCAATGACTTTAAAAGGATTCAAATAATTTATGAGGTCATATGAGCATGAAAATTTCTTTGTGAGGGATCCCTGGGTGGCTCAGTGGTTTGGCGCCTGCCTTTGGCCCAGGGCGTGATCCTGGAGTCCCGGGTTCGAGTCCCACGTCGGGTTCCCTGTGTGGAGCCTTCTTCTCTCTCTGCCTGAGTCTCTGGCTCTCTCTTTGTGTCTCTCATGAATAGATAAATAAAATCTTTAAAAAAAAAAAAAAAAGAAAATTTCTTTGTGGAAATTGTTAATTTCAAATTAGATTTCCTTAATTGATATATTTCTTATAATTCTGATAAATTATATTTTCTTCAGAATTTTTCCACTTCATAGAAATTTCAGAATTTTTGGCATAAAATTTTCCCAATTTTCTCTTGATAACTCTTTTAATATCTAAAGCATCTGTATAAAATACCATGCTTATTCCTGTTATTGGTAATTTGTGCCTTCCCCATTTTTTTCTTAATCAGTCTGACTTGTGGCTTCAGTTTGCAACCTTTCAGAGAACTAACGTTTGGCTCTATTAAATTTCTCTACTGTATATTTGTGCTCTATTTCATTAGTTCTTTGATTTTATCTATATTGTTTTCTTTCTTTTTCTTTTTGGGGTTTAATTTGCTGTTTTTTTCTAACTTCCTAAGATAAATACTCAGACTGTTGATTTTCAGCCTTTTTTTTCTTTCTTATGTGTATTTGCTGTATTTTCTCTCATCATACCATTAGCTGCATCACAAAAGTTTTCAGATGTGACATTTTCCTTATCATTCAATTCAAAATATTTTTAAAATTTTTACTGTAAAAAATAAATTTTAAAAAATATATTTTTATTGTGATCACTTCCTTAACACAACAGTTATTAAAAAGTACACTGCCTAACTATCAAGCATTTGGGGATTTTCGAATTTTCAAATTTTTGTTACTGATTTCTAGCTTAATTTCAACTCTGGTCAGAGAATAAATTAAGTATTTCAGTCCTTTGGGAATTTGTTCAGACTTGCTTTATGACCAACATATGATCAATTTTGGTATATGCTCTCTGTGAATTTAAAAACAAGTTGGTGGAGATGGATAGTGGTGATGGTGACACAAAAATGTGAATGTATTTAATGACACTGAACCACCATAAATGTAAAAATGGTTAAAATGGTAAATTTTATGGCATGCATATTTTATTATTTTAAAAAAAAAGTTGTTGGCTACAGTGCTCTCTATGTGTCAATTAGGTCAATTTGGTTAATAATGTTGTTTAAAAGTTCTATACCTTTACCAACATTTTGTCTGTATGTTTGACCAGCTACAAAGAAAGGTATGTTAAATTTTCCTGCTGTGATCATGAATTTCTCTACATCTCTTTTGGATTAGCTTTGAATTGTTTTGTATATTCGGGGATTGTTTTCTATATTTGGGATTGTCTACTAGGTGACTACAAATTTGGACCTGTTACATCTTGCAGTGCAATGGTGCTTTTGGCATTATATACCTATTTTCATCTTTAGTAATATTTTGTCTTAAAGTCTTCATAGCTTTATCAACTTTCTTTTGGTAGCTGTTTTTCTAGCTTTCAATTCTTCAACCTTCCTGTCTCCATATATTTAACTTGTGTCTCTATAAGGAGCAAATAGTTGGGTTTGTTTATTTAATCTGACAACTTACATTTCTTTAATTGGTGCATCCTTTGGATCCAATGAGTATATTTAGTTATCCCAGACTCCTTTTTATTATGTTGCTATGTGCTCTTTTAGTGTAAGTATATGTATTTTATTTAGTAGCTACCTAGAGATAAAAATACACATTCTTGACTTATCAAATACTAATGTAAATTCAGACTTTTATTTATTCCTGGGCAATTCAAGTGCCCTCAAATACTTTAACTCCAATAACCCCCTACCAAATTTACATGCCACTGTTAGAGTGCATTTTAATTCCATATAGTTATTCTTCCCTCAGGACATTATCTTATAGTTACTGTTTATTTATACAGATCCACATATTTACACTTTTCAGTTTCTTCTACATTCCCAACCTTGACTGTAAAATCATTGAAGAATGAATGCCCTTTATACTCTCCCTTAGTACATATCTGCCAGTGACACAACCCCTCAGTTTTTCTCTACAAATATTTCCATTTTGCCTTTATTTTTTTTAAGATATTCTCACTGGTATAGAATTCTAAGTTGCCATTTTTTTTTCAGTGCTTTTAATATATCATTCATTAACTGCTAGCTTCCACTGTCATTGTTGAAAAGTCTATTGTTAATCTCTGCTCTTTCCTTTCTGGCTACTCTTAAGACTCACTGTCTTCTGTTTTCAGCAGTTTAATACTGCAAACAATTTTACTATATTTATTCTACTTCAGGTTCACAGTGCTTCTTTAATATGTAACTTGATATCTTTCATTAGCTTTGGGAAACTCTCAGCCATCATCTCTTCTAACACTGCTTTCACCCAGTCTTCTTTCCTCTCCTGCCAGGCTTCCAATTACACGCTATATCACTCTCATTATCCCGCTTTTCCTGCCTCTTTTCCCTACATCCTTCTTTTATACCCAACACTTTACTTTGAATATTTTCTTTTGACTGATATCACAATTTCTTTGTTCTCTCTTCCACTGTGTCTATTCACTATTAATCCATCCACTGAGTCCTCAATTTCCATCATGTTTTAAGTTCTAGAATATTGGGACACCTGGATGGCTCAGTGGTTAAGCATCTGCCTTTAGCCCAGGACATGATCCTGGAGTCCTGGAATCAAGTCCCACATTGGGCTTCCTGCATGAAGCCTGCTTCTCTCTCTGCCTATGTCTCTGCCTCTGTGTGTGTGTGTCTCTCATGAATAAATAAATTAATTCTTCAAAAAAAAAGTCCTAGAATATTTATCATGTATAAATGTATGTGTATGTATATATGTGTTTGACTGATACCCTAAATTCTCAATCTTTCCTTTTATTTCATTAGGTACATCAATATATCATGGTTATTTGAAAATTCATATCATACTTCATTATCTGGATCCTTTCTGGTCTGTTTATATAATATATTGTTTCTCTTAATTTCTTAACACTTTCTCTTACATTTTTATAAGTTTGGTTATCTTTGCTTGAGTGCAGAACACAGTATATAAAAAATTATCACATTATCTTATATTTTTATAGGTTTGATTATCTTTGCTTGAGTACAGAACATAGTATATAGAAAATTATCTCAGGATCAGGAGTATAACATTTCCTCCAGAGGGGATTTATATTTGCTTTTGAAATATAGATACAAACATTAGCATTCTCAGTCATCTTATTCAAATAGGAGACTGAGATAATTTGAAGTTGGGTTTCAGTCCCTGCAAATAAGTATAAAATCAGCTCAATCTTAACCCTAGTTGAAAGCCTATTGTTTTTCCAGGGTTCTCAGTCCCTGACGGGCTTCTCAGCCTCCAGGTAACTTCTTCCAGGATTCCAGTAGCTGCCACTGGGGAACACTGCTCCAAATGCTGCCCTTACCTATCTAGGTTTCATTATTCTCCCAGGTATTGGCCCTATAAGCCTGCACTGTCTTATCAGCTCCACTATGCCTTTCAACAGGTGTTTGTCACACTTTTTCCAGGTTTTCAGTAGGATGATTGTCCAAATTACTCATCCCTGTATTACAGAAAGCAAAACTTTTGACAGGAAATGTTTTTAATTCACCACTAATGTTAATTATGTTTCTCTCACTAAGCTACCTATGCCATCCTTACGTATTTCCAACCCCTTTGTCATCCATCCCTCAACTACAACAACCAAGTCACAGACTAGGTCTTGGATAAAAGATGGAAAAGTTTAAAAATTAATGATAATCTTTGCTTTTGTCAGCAACTTCACATATTGTTACATCTCACGTAACTTGGCAGTTTTACCATGTATCGTACTTTAGGCATAATGATACTGATGTTCCAAGAATGGAATTAATTTCTAAGGCTACAAAACTATAGGACAGCCCAAATTTGAACCCTGATCTCTCTGACTTCATGTTTGGACCCCATGTCACTAGACAACAAAAGTTCCTTAAAGGGATAGTGATCACCTAGGTAGGAGCATGGTAAGGAGGTAAAAGCAAAATGTCTCATTCTCTCAGAATCAGGAACACGAAGCCCAAGGAAGAAGCCCCTGGAAGCAGCTATCTAGTAGAAACAAGAGAACTTCTCTAATGAAATAAATTCAAAAGAGGCAGAGAGGGCAGCCCCGGTGGCACAGTGGTTTAGCACCGCCTAAAGCCCGGGGTATGATCCTGGAGATCCGGGATCAAGTCCCACGTCAGGCTTCCTGCATGGAGCCTGCTTCTCCCTCTGCCTGTGTCTCTGCCTCTCTTTCGCTCTCTCTGAATAAATAAATAAATAAATAAATCTTTACAAAAAAAAAAAAAAAAAAGAGGCAGAGAGTATCATACAGCCTCTCCCCCTGCCTGAGCAGAATTATCCTTGCTGCACCTAGCTAAACAGTTTCAAGGGCTTCCTAACAAGTAATTTCATTAACAGCACCAATTAAATATCTAACAATCTACCTTTTCTTAGGAAGCCAGATCCTGGTACAGGACGAATTATTCTTAGAGGTAAATCATGGGGAACCTTGATCTTGTGAGACTAAGATCCTCTGAATAGCCCAGGTCTTTGTTTAAATAAGACTTTGTCTATTCCCAAATATCTTTATAAACTCAGTTCTCTTTGATCACATACTATACACTAGACACTGTGATGGGTGATGGGAATACAACACACACCAAAATAAAGTCCCTGTTCTCATGGAATTTACAGTTTAGTGGAGAGGAGAGGTTTCACAAATCCTCATGTCAGTTGTATGCTGGTGAATGTTTTATTTTTTTATTTTTTAAAAAGATTTTACTTATTTATTCATGAGACACACACACAGAGAGAGAGAGAGAGAGAGAGAGAGGCGCAGAGACACAAGCAGAGGGAGAAGCAGGCTCCATGCAGGGAGCCCGACGTAGGACTCGATCCCAGGTCTCCAGGATCACACCCTGGGCTGCAGGCGGTGCTAAACCGCTGTGCCACCAGGGATGCCCTGGTGAATGTTTTAAAACCACCTCTCTGGGGGAAAGAATAGGCGTGAACTCTGATTTGTAGCGTCTGCCCATTCCTTTGATGGAAAAATTCTCACCATGACTGATTTCAGGCTACTAAGATGATGTCACTGAACATGGGCTTGGGAAGAATACACAGGGTCAGCTCTCAGAAGCCAGTATGAGCACATTCCAACGTACCAGAGACCATAATAAATGGAAATGAGATATGTGTTCTAAAACAATAAAGCCTCATCCTACAAGACACAGAACAAGAGAACCAAACCCAGACTCAATGGTATGATAGGCATCTTTGAGGAAGTGATGCTTTGCGCTGAGATCTGAAGGATGAGTTAGTGTTAGCCAGGTAAAAAGTGAACAAGGAGAGATGACCTGTATAAAGCACACAGACAATGAAGCAGAGCCCACTTCTAAGATGAATGGGGCAGAAAAGGAAAGCACCAGGTGAGGAGTTAGGAGGTCTCTCTCCATTCTGGTCTATTTCCTGCCTGTTCAGTCCCTCCGTTTTCTACCAATGGCCAAAGCTGGAGAATGTTTAACCTCCCACATAATACGTTCACTTGAAAGCACTGGGGAGGACGTGCCCCCCTCCTTGTAGGAGCATAATCCTGGGACTAGCAGCCTCCCTTCCCCACCATTTGCATCAAGTTGACTAAAGGCAAGAGAGTCTAGATTTCAAAGCCCTGGCAGCTTAGTGCAGCTATTCTCAGCCAATGACACAGTTCTTTTCCCTAAAGTTTAAGATACATTTCCTTATTAAACTTTTAAAAAATGAAAAAAATGGTACAAATGGAGGGAGGGAGGGAGAAGAGAACAGAAAATGATTGCACATTGAAATAAATGTGCTACTTGAGAAAATTATAAGTGCCTAAAAACAGGAGTTTATAATGAAAGTGCCTTCTGAAGCAGAACTATAGCATCACTATTCCGATGTGAAAATACAATAAACTGTCCTATTAAATCTAAGGAGTTAGATTTAATAAGATGGGTGGTATATTAAATAAATGCCAACTGATTATTAAAGATCTTTTTATTGAGGATTTACAACTATGTCATCAAATAACTGAACAGTATTCAGGTATAATAAGACCCATATGAGAAACTTAATTTAAAGTAGTGCAAAGAACCAAAAACACTATTACAAACAGACCATGAAAACTTGGAAAATAGATAAGAGGCAAAAAACATCCTATCAAATTATTGTCAATAGTGGGGGCTGAGGCGATGAGGGAGGACAAAATATCATTTACATGTGAGTCAACTAAATAGCTATTCAAAAGCACTATAGCATGACTGAATGGCACACTGCGTAGGTAGATGCGCCCTCCCCCAGGGGCTGAACAGTCCTCCCTTTTCTTTCATGTAGAAAGAAAATTAACTTCTTAAATGCGCACTTTCTGTAGTAATGAAATCCTGGGTTTCTTAGAAAATTGTTCTGTCTTCCAAAGTGAATGTGAACTTCAAGAGGAAAAGGGTCTTGGGTCTCTACCTAGAGACAGAAGACACTGCTAAGGGGTTGGGAGAGGGAGAGGAAAAGACCGGAAGGGAGGGCCCCGGAAGGAGGGAGGGAGGGCCCAGGTGAGGAGGAACAGGGGTAGTGGGAGGTGGAACAGGAGGGAGGGAAAGGGACGGAGGGGGAGGTGGTGAGAAGGAGAAACACTTGTCTGAGAGTCAGAAACAGTTCTCTCCTGGGCTTAGGCCTCACACCTTATGGGACATCAAACAAGCTCCTCCCAAAACTTAGGCTTCCCTGTTTCCTCACAAGTCAAATAAAAGAGTTAAGCTATGAGATTTCGTTGTTCTACTCTCATGTCTAGTCGTTGGGTCTCTCTGCTAAAGTGCCAGCAAACAAGAAAAACCTTCTCATGGAATAATAAGACTCTTATAGAGCACAAGAGAGGGAGACTGAGACCCAGAGATGGAGGAGGGAGAGTGTTTCCTGAGTGGTAACAGCATCTTGGTTCCTGGGGTCCATTCCCAGCCATCACCGCCCTCCCACCCCAGCCTCCCCACCAGCTGGGCAAGGAAAATATTATTACTGTTGTTGCTGCACAGAGGCAGCAGCTGAGTTTGGGACTTGCATGGTGGCCTACCTATGAGTGGGCTGGTTGCAGGTGAGGGCCAGCTCTCCCCCCAGCTCATTGCCAGCCTGGTGGGTGGGTGGAGGGGGTAACTTTATGCACATGCAGGACACTCCAAGCCAGGAAGTGCCAGACAAGTGGCTGGAGCAAGCCAGACGAGTGCACAGCTTCACACATGGGCCATCACTTGCCTTTGGCCCACAGCAGGCAAAGAGGACGCTACAGAGGATAAGCAAAAGAGGGCCAAAAAAAATCGCACTACTGACAAATGACTCTATTTCTAGTAGAGATTCAGACACCTCGTCCTTAGTCACAAGTGACATCTAATTTGGCCCTAAAAAACTAGCCTTTATGTCTCTGGTACTTGAGGCTTTAGGTTAAGACATGTGGATGTCCCTCATAAATCTGATCTCCTTTAGGCCCTGTCAGCGACCCCTGGGCTGCCACCCAGGAGCAACGTGGCTACTTCCTTTCCCTCTCAAAAGGTTTCAGTGAGAATAAAGAAATTATCTTTAAAATACACGTAGCAATTCCTCAGCATAGGTAGGAAAGAAGTCACTGAAGTTATGAATGGGAGAAACTACCAAAAGAAAATTGAGGAGACGGGGGAACTGTGTATTCCTATCTCTCTCCATCTCCCCGGTATCTCACCTGCCGGGATCACGGGGGTTCTGCACTGTGGAGGGACATCCGTCAACACTAATCAATACATGTGGTGTTAGTCATGGATGATAAATTTGAAAGGGATTATAACTGTAAACAGTGATCAATAGAGACTTGCTGGAGGAGACAGAGAGGAAAAAACAACCTTAAAATGTTACACGGTTAATAAAGTAAGGGGGGGAGGGTCGGTCTTAAACAAAACTCCAAGAGACCGACAACATTCTAGTTCTTTCTCTTATGGGAGGTGGCATGGAAGGAGGAGTGGATAAAGAATCCTCCCCCAGAGTTTTTCACAAGGCAATTGCCACTAAAAGAGTGCATTATTAATTTACAGCATATTTGCTGATCCTTCTGGTTGGAAGGCACATTCTCCATTAGCATTTGGTTGAAGATTTGTTCCTGGATCCGAGCTGGCATCACTCAAAGCCCCCAGAGTATAGCTTGCCCTTTCCCTACATCGCCCTCCGCCCCCTTTCCTCCCGCCTGTCTCTTCTCTTCTCCCCTCCTCTGATTTCACCCCCGGCACATGACTGAGCAGTGCATTCACAAGCGTGACATCCCTCTCTGCAAACAAATATATCCTGAATCCAAGCAAAAAGGAAAAAAAAATGCAGGAAGCCTCCACTGCTCACCCATAGATGAATGGAACTATCTGTCTTGTCACCGGGGGTCGGAGCGAGAGGTTACTCCGAGTCTATACCTTAGCTTCTCTGCTGACGTTTGCAAGCAACTTCCTTAAAAATAAAACAAAATAAAGAGTGAAAAAAAGAATCCTGCCACATCAAGCACTTAGCCGGTCCCTCTAGAACCCTCCCAGACTGTGTCTTCTCACCACCTTTGGAGTCACAGCTCCAGGCCTGACATATAAATTTTTTTTCCACTGACCTTTTAGTGTCCTTTCTGCCAGAGTGTGTAAACCATAAGCTGATATATGAAGGCAATTTTTAGTGGTGCCACTTGTATCTGAGTGATTGCACACACTTTACGTTTCTGGCCTGCCACCCCTTCCACCTTTCGAAGATCTCTCTATTTTCTTTTAAGGGAACTGCAACAAAGGTGAAAGCAAGTTTAACTGCTTCAAGACTTTGATGGCCAGAGGCACCTGTTTGGGGGATTCGTAACTGACCAGGGCCCATCTTCAAAGCTAGAATTTTCCTTTGCTGCTCTAGGGATCAGCAGGACAGGAACAATGGGAAAGAGAGGTTAAAGTGACAGCTATCCCTGCCAGCCCCCCAATCACAACCAAAGCAGACAGAGATCAAAGCTAAAGCCTTGTTGAAGACTCAGAGGACACACTATGATTGTCTCCATAAATTCTAAGAGCCCGGCCCCTGGGGGTGATGGAGTGAGTGGGTATAAAGCCAGAGAAGATATCTAACTAGCAGAATCACCACCCTGCCATTGTCTGGTCACCCCTTCAAAAGCTTAGGCTGCTATTTTTCCTCAGCAAGCCACAGGGTCAGTCCTGCCGGGCTCTGCAACATGCTCTGGCCTTGGAAGGGAGACTATAAGAAACACAAGAAGAGCCGCATTTACTCTTCTTATCCCAAGCTGGAAAGGAAGCTATCGAAAAAGTACAGCATCCACCACCATAATCACCATGATAGTACTTCTTGTCCTTGCGGTAGCTCACAAGGGATCAGGAGGCATCAGAGTCTGAAGTAAGAGGGTCCTGTCAGCCGGTATGAAGTCTGTGGTGAGGGAAGAAGTATAAAAATGAGTTGGACGGAGTCTGATGAAGCGAATCTGGTCTACTAATTTAATATCCTCCATGTAGGAGCAGGATGGATGAGTAAAATCTGCAATGGGGATGTGGCTCCTAGAAGACCAACTTCAAGACCACTCCAGTAGACCATGCCACATCGCCCTTCCACTGCCAAACTCAGAGCATCAAAATGCAATTTCATTAAGGGTCCCAATGGGTCTCTTTCATTGGAGCATGGCTCAAGAAGACTTGATGAGAATGCCCTGCCCATCTCAAGTAAGACCAATGGTCACCTCAACTACTAAGGCCCAATTATCTCAAGAGATCATGAGTATCTAGGTAGCCAATGAAGAAGACTTTCACTGAAAGACCTGAGAATGATGTTGAAAAACCTTCACTGGGCTCCTCACCTTAAGGCCATGTCCTTGCCAGAATGTCTTTACCATCTGTGGGAAGATCACAGTAATTTACTACTAATAACATTCTAAGATTTTAAAACATTTTTAACACATTTAAGCAACTTCTAGTCTACTTTTCTCACTCGATGTATTTGAATTTGAGTGAGAAAAGAAAGCAAAGAAATATCTAGTGTCTGAGAATTGCCAAATCTGAAAACCATCTCATCTGTGTCACCGTTCACAGGAGAAAAAGGCTACTGATACACTTTGAGGCACTGTGACAATCATAAATTGTTGTAAGGCTGTGCCTCCTCCACAAAGCTCTTGGGGAGGTGCTCAAAATTTGGACATGTGTTTGGGACTGTTTCAAGTATGTGAAAATCCTCCATCACATGTGTGCCAGCTGAGAAAAGGATGAGAAGTTAGGGATCGACTATTGGCCAGAGGAGCAGAAGATAAGGGGATGCAGGAGGATTCAAGCAAAGGGTTAATAGCATATGTCCCATGCCAGACCTTATGGAGGGGAGAGCAGCTCCAATGACAGAACCATCCAGCTTCCCTTAAAAGGACCCTGGCCTGGGCAGCCAAAGCAGGAAAAGTGACCAAGTTCTACCATAGGGCCACCTGGTGGGGACCACTGAGGTGGAAGGACCAAAACATTCCACAGAAAAGGAATGTTGGGAGCACCACCTGGGTAACCTAGAGGTTGAGCATCTGCCTTGGGCTCAGATCATGATCCTGAGATCCTGGGATCAAGTCCCACATCAGGCTCCCTGCAGGGAGGGGACTCTCCCTCTGCCTATGTTTCTGCCTCTCTTTGTGTCTCTCATGAATGAATAACTAAATAAAATCTTAAAAAAAAAAAAAAAAAAAAAAAAAAAGGAGAGTCAGGAACCACGGCCTCCCTCTGCTTCCAGGCCCAAACCCATCTTAACTGAGGATTCTGGCTCCAGGGGCTGTTGGAAGTATGGCCATATTTGCCAGGCACCAAGAACTCCAGGATAGTGGAGTACCACTGAGGATTCCACCTTAAGCAGCCTCTTAAATTTGACAAGGGTTTGAAAGGCACTGCAGTGGAGCCTCCCAAGAATAAATGGTGGCAGCCCCAGGTGTGGACTTAGGGTATAATTTCAGTGTGAATATTCCAGACTATTCCCGCCTCAGGCCTGACCTAGGAATGCCACCAGTGGGCAACTTTGGAGTTGGCCAAGCAAAGTTCCAGGGAATATGAATCCTTGTGTGACAAATGCAGAGCTGGGGCAACTAAAAACCAGTGCTATAGAAAAGGGGGACTAATGTTCACCTCAATCATGACAGTTGATGGACCTGCAACCCTAGGAGGAACCACTCCAACAAAGAATATGCATTAAGCATCTTGGCCAGTCACTGAGCCAAAAAGCTTATATATATATTATCTCAGTTAAACTTACAAGATTGCAGTATTTTAACTCCATTTTACAGATGAGTAAATTGAAGCTCAGAGAGCCTAAGTCACTTATCTAGTGTCAGAACTATCAATTGCCAAAGCCATTGTTCTTTTCTACACCATATGCCACTTCTCAGTGATCTGCCTTATTTAGCCTTTCTCAGGTGGAATGGACAGGACTCAGAGACTGGAAAGGGAAAACGATGTTCTGTCCTACTGAATTCTGGACCCAAACAACTTTTGGACTGTTACAAATGCTATGCTGTTTGCAGAGTGGCCAGTGGTAAAGATCAAGACTGAGGAAGGTGAAGAAACTAAAAGACATTTTTAGAAGATGGATTAACAGGCAAAACTCTGCCAAAATTATTTGGGGGACAGTAACCTATGACTTATTTATGTCATTCTCATGCTCCCATCTTCATCAAAGTGATGGCTTTGTACTCTCATTCTTGATTGTGTAATGAATCTGAAAGTTCTCCCTGGCCCAACTCCTCATTTGACAGAGGAGAGAGGAAGAATGAAGATACTGCTAACGAAAGGGCTATCCTCAAAAAAGCCCAGAAAAAAAAGACTGTATTCCCAGTGGCATAAGGGAAGGTGCCCCATCCCACTACTTTAGGTGGTGGTGTCAAGGATCCCAGGGATTTATTTGCTCTGGGCACTCTTCACAACTTGAGTGACAAGAGGATTATGTCAAATGGGTTAAAAAGTCCCTTTGTTCCAGGAGCAAACCTTGCCGTAAGGACCTACTCAATGCTACTCAAAAAGGACCATTCAAAAAAAAAAAAAAAAAAGGACCATTCAGCAAAGACTTCCTATTCTAAAAGTCAGTTCATTCATTCATTCATTCTCTTGTTCATTCAGGTAACATTCATTGAGCCCCTACTCTATGAAAGGCACCATGGCCCATCTATGAAAAATTCACAGCTAATATCATCCTCAATAAGGAATAACAGAGCTTTTCCTCAACAGTCAGGAACAAGACAGGGATGTCCATTCTCACCACTTTTATTCCATATAGTACTAGAAGTCCTAGCCACAGCAATTAGACAACAAAAAGAAATAAAAGGCATCCAAATCAGGGATCCCTGGGTGGCGCAGCGGTTTGCCGCCTGCCTTTGGCCCAGGGCGCGATCCTGGAGACCCGGGATCGAATCCCACATCGGGCTCCCGGTGCATGGAGCCTGCTTCTCCCTCTGCCTGTGTCTCTGCCTCATTCTCTCTCTCTCTCTGTGACTATCACAAAAAAAAAAAAAAAAAAAAAAAAAAAATTAAAAAAAAAGGCATCCAAATCAGTAAGGAAGAAGTCAAAATTTCACTATTTGTAGATGACATGATACTACATAGAGAGAACCTGAAGGACTCCACCAAAAAACTGCTATAACTGATAAACAAATTCAGTAAAGTCAAAGGCTACAAAAATCAATGTACAAAAATCTGCTGCATTTCTATACAACAATGATGAAGCAGCAGAAAGATAAATTAAGGAGTCAATCCCATTACAATTCACCCAAAACAATGAGATACCTAGGAATAAGCCTAACCAAAGAACTGAAAGACCTGTATTCTGAAAACTATAAGACATTGATGAAAGAAACTGAAGATGACACCAAGAAATGGAAAGACATACCATGCTCATGGATTGGAAGAATGAACATTGTTAAAATGTCTATACTACCCAAAGCAATCTACATATTTAATGCAATCCCTATCCAAATAACAACAGCATTTCTCACAGAGATAGAACAAACAATTCTAAAACTTGTTTGGAACCACAAAAGACCCTGAATAGCCAAAGCAATCCTGAAAAAGAAAAGCAAAGCTGGAGGCATCATAATTCCAGATTTCAAGTTATATTACAAAGCTGTCATGATCAAAACAGTATGATCAACAAAAAAAGACAGATCAACAGATCAGAATAGAAAACCCAGAAATGAACCCACCATTAAATGGTCAATTAATCTTCAACAAAGCAGGAAAGAATATCCAATGGGAAAAAAAGAGTCTCTTCACCAAATGGTGTTGGGAAAACTAGACAACAACATGCAGAAGAATGAAACTGGAACATTCTCTTACACCAAACACAAAAATAAATTCAAAACTGATTAAAGACCTAAATGTAAGACCTGAAACCATAAAAATCCTACAGAATAATACAGGTAGTAACTTCTTTGACACTGGCTTAGCAACTTCTTTCTAGATGGGTCCCCTGAGGCAAGGGAAACAAAGGCAAGGGAAACAAAAGCAAAACCAAACTTTTGGGACTACATCAAAATAAAAAGCTTCTGCACAGTGAAGGAAACAGTAAAAAAAAACTGAAAGGCAGCCTATGGAATGAGGAAAGATATTTGCAAATGATCTATCTGATAAAGAGTTAGCGTCCAAAATATATGAAGGATTTATAAAACTCATCATCCAAAAACCAAATAATCCAATTAAAAAATGGGCAGAAGACATGAATAGACATTTTTCCAAAGAAGACATACAGATGGCAAACAGACAAAATAAGATGCTCAACATCACTCATCATGGAAATGCAAAAAAAAAAATACACAATGAAATATCATCTCACACCTGTCAGAATGGCTAAAATCAACAAGATAAGAAACAGGTGTGGTGAGGATGTGGAGAAAGGGGAACTCTCTTGCACCGTTGTTGGGAATGCAACTGGTGCAGCCACTATGGAAAACAGTATGGAGGTTCTTCAAAAAGTTAAAAATATAACTACCCTAGGATCCAGCAAACACACTACTAGGCATTTTTCCAAAGAATACAAAAATACTAATTCAAATGTTTCAAACAAGCATCCAAATGTTTATAGTAGCATTATCTACAATAGCCATATTACAGAAAGTAATATGGCTATTATCAAGTTTCCATCAACTGATAAAGGGATAAAGAAGAGGTGGTATACACACACACACACACACACACACACACACACACACACAACGGAATATTACTCAGCCAAAAAAAAGAATGAAGTTTTGCCATCTGCAATGACATGGATAGATCTAGAGAGTATTATCCTAAGTGAAGTAAGTCAGTCAAAGAAAGACAAATACCATGTGATTTTACTCATATGCATACAAACAAAACAAACAAAGCAAAGAGAGAAGGGGGCAAAACAAGAAACAGACTCTTAATGCTAGAGAACAAACTGATGGTCACCAGAGAGGAGATGGGTGGGCAGATGGGTAAAATAAGTGATGGAGATTAAGGAGCACACTTGTCTATGATGAGCACTGGGCGATGCATGGAATTGTTGAATCACTATATTGTACCCCTGAAACTACTATTACACTGTATGATAACTAACTAGAACTTAAATAGCAACTTTTTAAAAATTTAAAAAATTGAAAAATAAAACAAACATGGCCCCCATCCCATGGAGCTGACGGTTCCACAGGGAATTTAGACACTGAGCATAGAACCACACAAGGCAACATGAAACTGCTACTGTGGGAGTGCTACAGGAGGAGCACAGGACACAATGAGAGCTCACAATAAGGGGATATGACTGAGTCCACAGATAGGGGGTACTCCCTGATGAGTGGATTGAGGGTTAAGGTTGAGGAGGAAACAGACATCTGGGTGAATGGGGGTAAGGAGAGAGTTCCAAGTAGAGAAAATAGCTTATGCAAAGTCCTTGGGGTTGGGGGACAAGGGGGGAAGAGCGCATCGCAAAGATGCTGGTGTAGCTGGGAGGCAGAGAAAGGAGGAAGAGATGTGAGACAAAGCTGGAGACACAGGCCAGATATTAAGAATGTTAAAGATCAAAGTCTTCACACTAAAACCAATGGGGAGCCATTGAAGAGTTTTCAGCTGGTGGAGGAAGTGATGTAATGGGATTGAAGCTCAAAAACATCATGATGGTTGTGTGAAGAATGAATTTAAATGAGATTAGAATGAAAGAGGAGAGCCTAAAGGAGGCCTTTGTCAGATCTTGCAAGATTATGGTGGTTTGGACCAGGGTATTCAGATGAAGATGAGCCAAGTAAACTGACTCAGGTTATTTGGGAGGTAATTCAACAAATCTAGGTAATGCACTGATTAAAGGAGATTAGGGAGGTGAAGGTGACAAGGATAACTTGTAGTTTTATGGTCAATGTGGCAAATAATTTCTCCTAGAAAGCAGAAATACAAAACCATCTGTCAGAAATACGTAAATTATTTCAGAGGAAAGCAGCACTGTTGCTGGAGGGGCCAGGGCAAGATACAGGGATGTCCTAAAGACCTATCAAGCCACATCTTCTCAAGGATGGCCAGAAGATCCATAGATCCATACACAGGCTATTCTTCTCCCTCTCCTCCTCACTCTCCCTCTCCATCATAGTTTTCCATCAGGATGCTCAGCACAAAGTAGATACTCCATCTTAATAGGAAAAAAGAAATCAGAAGACCAGCTCCACCAGGAATTATAAGTTTGCCCTTCAACACATCTCACAGCCTCTCTGCTCTTCAACTTTAGGTCACTGAACTGGATTCAGGGTGTCAAGTGCTTCTCGGAAACCTAAATTTCTGGTACATCTACATGGCCACTTGGGGTGTGCATTCGAACATATACCTCCCTCCACTTCATTCCATCTCAGACTACCAAATCTGTATTATTCTTTTTGGCATATTTGCCTGTTGGACTGCTGTAAGGGCAGTAGCTTTCCTTCAGAGAGGAAAAAAAAAAGTGTTCTCCAGCAAAAGAAGGTTTGAAAACCACTGAAATAACCCATCTCCAAGACAGGCATCAGATTTCTGAATAGAATAGAAATTCTGTTTTCTGTGTCTTAAATGGAAAGGACAATAAACTTCTGGAAGGAGAATCTCCTAGACACTGACTCTACTACAGGGGATTCAAAAACCATCTCCAAGTTGGAAGCAGCTGATATAGCACCATTTCCTTTGGGGAAAGACTCCCTACTGTCTCTGCCCTCCATGACCTTTCGGCTATCACCAAACCTCAACCCTCTGGTCTACACTTCATCAGGGCCTATGGCAAGGCAAAGGAAATAATTGAGATGGACTAGAGTCTTCGGCCCCTCCCTCCCATGGCCCACTGTACTGTCTCCACAGCTTCTTCAGCTTTTAGGAGAAAGGTTTCAATACTGAGAGCAGCCAGGAGTCAGAGTGGCTCTTGATTGATGCTGTCAGTTAGATGAAGAGCTCTTGTGGCAGAAACTGTCTTTTCTTCATTAAGTTTGAAAACATGCCCGGGGCTAGTCTGTGATCTGCTCATCAATAAATGGAAATATACTGATAGATCCAAATTTATGCCAGGCTTAATCCCCTGTTTTCGCTCACCTCAGTGTGAGGTGTGAAGAAAAAGGGAAAAGGGAGATAGCAGCTTTGGTGTGAGGCTCTCCTCCAGATGGGCCATCACTGGGCCAGCCTCCAATCTGTGGGATAGAAAAGTCTTCTATTAAACACAGAGATCTTCCACCTTTGATTCTTTCTATGACCATTAGGGGAACTGGTTCTGAGGAGGAAATACCAGCAAACTCTGAGTATGTAACCAATGACTCAATCACCACCAATCTCCACCAAAATAGCCCTCAAGGACTTTAGGAAGGTTGAAGATAATAGGGATTGGGTTTATCAAAGTACCCAAATGTCTGTATGACTGCAGGAGAAGAGGCAGGCATTGCTAAGGGCTAGCATACAATGGAGAAAGAAAGTATAAAAGGGAGAAAGGAAAGAAAACCACCATTCAGAAAAGCCAAACAAGATATCCCTTAATGTGCCTTAGGAAATAAAATTAAAGAGAGCTCTACTTTCTGCCATCAAAATCAAGAGAATGGGACAAAAATAAATAAATAAATAAATAAATAAAAACAATTTTAAAAGAGCAGGCACCAAAATTCCCATCAAGCCAACAGGCATTAGCTTAAGAGCTCTAACCTGTGGGTTTTCAACAATTAAGTTCACTGACCCACCTTGATTTCATTACGTGAGGTAATGTCAATATTGGCATGCATTTCCTAAAATTCTGGCTGTGCAGAGACAATGCCATCAATGCTGAGGGCCTGGGCCATGGGGTATGGATGGGGGTAAGAAGCTGTTCTACATTGTTTGACTCCTGATTTTCATTTTCTTGCATTTTTTCTTCTCATCACCTTTACTCTTTACTCTTTTCCTTGCCAAGTTGCATTACTCTGTCACTGAACTGCAGCCTCTTATGGCAGTTTTACAAAGAACTCAAAAGGCAGGAGTGACCATCTATGTTGTGTCCTTGAGCATGCTCCTCCTGTTCTCCCAGTATCCTTTTGCCTAGGAATTCTGCTCCTTTGTCGTGCTCACTTAAACAACATTTTATTTCAGAATATTGTAAACGTCCATCTCATCATTCTACTCAACAGTTATTAAGAACCAATCTTCATTCATTCACTCATTCATTCATTCATTCATTCATTCATTCATTCACTCATTCAACTAACATTGATCACTTACCATGAGTCACAACCTCCCTTTTCCTGTATGAAGATGGAAGACAGAAACAATTTCAAAATAACACTAATGGGACATCATGTGACATCCTACAAACATCAGGTGGTTAGGAAAGCCTCTCATAAGAGGTAAAGCTTGAGACACAACTGAAAAGAGAAGTAGGACATAGCAGAGTGTATGGAGCAGAAAAAGGAGAACTTCCAGGCAAAAGGAGAACCATGTGTAAAGGCCCAGAGGGCAGAGAAGCAGAACATGATGCATTTGAGGAATCATCTCAGTAATAAATTATGTTAATAGAGCACTTACTCTGTGCCAGACCCAGTGGTGAGCACTCCACAGATATTATTTCATTTAGTGTTCAGAACCCTGGCAGGTGTGTAGTATTATTAATTACTCTTATTTTCAGATAAGATATTAAAGAAGTTAATTTCCCAAAATCAGGGAAATTATATATGATCTGAACTGTTGCTCTGACTCAGGAACCCATATATACTACTGTGGCAGACAGCAGAGTCTTAGAGCACAAGGTATGATGGGAGAGATGAGTGGCATTAGAAATGAGGGCTAACAGGTACACAGGAGCCTTGCAGACATACCAAGGAATCTGGACATTATTGAGTAGTCATTCAGGAGCCATGATGAATTTAGGCAGAAATGAGAGATGATTAGATTTGGAAAGATCACTCTGGTGGAAAAGCAAAGAATCATGATAGTGAAAAAGAATGACAAAAATTATCTAAAGAGGTATTTTAACCAAGGGAACCCTTTCTGGTTTATCTCCAGAAGCTTGTCCACCCCCACTCTTAAAAATACAAAATGAAGATAGTGAAAAGGCTCAAGATTTTTTTAAATTATAAATTATACTACAGATTTTGCTTTCAGCCAAAATTGAGTAAAAGAGATTGGATTCATACTCCTGGATGAAACAACAAAAAAAAGTAGACAATATACATAAAAAATTGGTTTGCAGAACACTGGACATCAGGCAGTGAACATTAAGAATCTCTAAGAGATGAGAAACAAATGAACTGATCCCCACAACTGGCCCAACTTAGTACCTAGAGAAAGTTTCCAGGTCATGGTACAAGGGAGGGGACCTGGATAGAGCCTAACAGTCTTCTTGAGTTGAAGACATGGATCTTGGAGTCCTGGAGACAGTTCAAGTTTTCAGGGCAAAGTAGTGGGGGGGAAGGAGATGCACACACAGAGAGAAAACTCTAGAGAGCTTAAGAAGGTCCCCCTCTAGAGTTGAGTACCAGTCAGTTCAAGTGTGTAAGGAAACTATTCAAGACTGAGGGGGGAAAAAACCATTTGAAAGGATTAGAGATAAAAGGGAACAGTGCCTTTTTCCACCAGCCAAAGCGCAAAAACCTCGTAATTATACAAACAGGGATTTTGCCTCAATAGTGGGGAAAATTAACCCTAACCACACTGCTATGATCCTGCCTAACAAAGCATAAAAACAGTGAAATACTGAAATACTCAAACTACTTCAAAGTAATTTAATAATGTCCCAGGAAAAAAGCTCAAAAATATTTATAGGTATACTAAAACATATAACACCTAAGAAGGTAAAATTCTCAATAGCCACTTAAAAATGACCAGGCATGAAAAAAATAAAACCCAGGAAAATACAGCCATAATCAGAAGAAAAAAAAATCAATAAATCGAAATTGACTCAGAATTGGTACAGATGGTGGAATTAGTAGAGAAACACATTAAAAGAATTACTAAAACTGTATTCCATATGTTCAAGAAGGTAGGAATACTTTAGCATGTTAACTTAGACACGAGAGATATAAAAGAGGACTAAATTTAACTTCTAAAGATAAAAACTACAATGTCTGAGATGAAACATATACTAGATTAGATTAAGAACATATCAGACATTGCAAAAGAGAACATTAGTAAACTTGAAAACATAGCAATAGAAACTTTACAAAATGGAGAAGAAAAACAAAGAAACAGAGAAGCTCTAAACTGTCAGACAACTACGAGGCCAAATATTCATGTCACTTTAATCTCTGAAAGAATAGGATAAAAACGGTATTTGAAGACATACCGGCTGAAAATTTTTCAAATTTGATGAAAATTATAAGTCCACAGATCCAAGAAGCTCAACAAACTCCCAGCACAAGAAAGTGAAGAAAACTACACCAAGGCACATCATAATCAAATGTCTTAAAACCCAGTGATAAAGAAGAATCTAAGTAGCAGCTAGAAAGAAAAAAATTATGTTACATCTAAAGGAAAAAAGGTTGGAATGGAGGCAGGTTTTCTCTGAAAACAATGGGATCTAGAACACAATAGAGTAACATCCCTATAATACTTACTGGGGAAAATCTGTCAAGATTTTCAGTAAAGAATTCTTTACTTTGTAAAAAGGCAAAATAAAAATTTTTTTCAGGCATTTAAAAGCTAAAAGAATTCATTAACAATAGATCTACATTACAAGAAATGTTCAAAGGAAATACTTCAAGCAGAAGGAAAAGGATAGTAGATGTAAATCTGAATCTACACGAAGAAATAGAGAGTCCTAGAAATGGCAAGTAAATGGGTAAACACAGACTTTTTAACTTATCATTTAAGTTACTTTAAAAGATAATTGACTACTTGAGCAAAAATAATACAAAACTATTGTAGGCCTAATAACATACATAAAAGTAAAATTTATGATAAAAATGGCACAAGAGCCAGAGAAGAGAAATGGAAATACACTGTTGCAACATCCTTATACTATGCAAAAAGTGGTAGATGTCACTTGAAGGTGGACTGTGATAAATTCTGAGGTGTACTACAATCTAGACATAGCTTCCTGTCCAGAGGACAGGCTGTTTTGTGAAGGAAGCCCATCTGGAGTGTAGAAACACATGATGCGGCTAAGGTTCATGGCGAGATGCATACAAGGTACAATGTGGCTGGAGCTACTTCTCTCCCTCCATCCTTCATTTATACACCTGATTCCCATTTGATAATGATAGGGCTACCCACAGAATATCATCATGAAAATGTCACCATTCAAATATTCTTCTAGTTTATCTTTGTTCTCCTTGATCAAAATATTACAATTGGTTACACTAATATGTGAATTACATTTGCGTTTTATTAATTAAAGCTGACGACTCTCATACTTGATAGTTCTATCATAATTATTACGATACCAAATTTTCTCTCCTTGGAAAGGTAGGGGGCAGCAAGATGTGCCTTGCCATAATTATCTTGAGAGAGTATAATCTCTCAAGAAGGTTTCTTTGGAAGGGGTCTCTATTTGGCTTATTTCAACAGTCCAGATACCTTTAAAAAATGGCAGAAAATCTTTGGATGGGCCTACCTCTGGCATTGTTCTCACATTGGTTTTCAATGCCAAGCCCCTGTGGGCAATAATATGTTGATTTTAACAAGTCTGGACAAAGTTTAGAGGCTTCTGTTCTCCCCAACAAGATGACAATTGGTCCAGATCCAATCTGTGACCTCATTCTGGGCAGGTGAGCTATGCTCTTCAAACAATGACCTTCTCTTGAAGCTGCTAGCTGGATATTCAGCAGCAGGTGGTCCAAAGAGGGACCTGTGCAGCTCTAACAGGAATTCTGTGAGATTTCTCATGACTTAGAGAGGCCCAGAGATATGATATTTACTACTGACAGAAGCATTTTCCTGTTGATAGACAGAATTGGCTAGTGTGCTGCGTCAGGTGCTAGGTTATCGGGTACAGAGTGCTGTATAGACTTCTGTTGTTAGATGCAGTGTTCTATGAAGGTCAATCATGTAAAGTTAGTGGAGAGTACTGTTTAGGTCTTCAATATTATATCCTTTTGGAACCTTCTCTCTGGAAGTTCTATTATTACAAGAAAGTGCTAAAGTATCTTGATTATAATTGTATGTTTGCTTTTTCTCCTTGCAGTCCTATCATCCAGGTTTTGCTTCATGTTTGGAAGCTCTATTATTAGTTGCATAAATGTTTAAGACTTGTTACGTCATTAGTTAATGACCCTCTTTATCCCTGGTAATATTCTTTGCTCTGAAATCTAATTTGTCTGATATTAATATAGCTACTATACCTTTCTTTAGATTAGTGGACGATATATCTTTTCCACCAATCTACTTATAATGTATTTATGTCTTGATATTTAAAGTAGGTTTCTTGTAAAAAAGCACATAGTGAGTCTTGTTTTTTAATCCAATATCCTTTCTGTCTTTTAATTGGGATATTTTGACCATTTACATTAATATGATTGTTGATATGGCTGGGTTAAAATCTACCATCCTGCTGTTTCATATATGAATGCTGCTCTTGTTCTCTTTTTCCTTTTACTCCCTTCTTCGGATTAAATATTTTTATGATTTCATTGTATCTCTATTGTTGATTACTTCATTTTGCTAAATAGTTTTCTAGTCCACCAGTATAGTCTTTTTGATTCCTTTAATTGTTCAATTAAAAAAAAAAAAAAGATCTTCAATCATGCCGATAAAAGTAAAATATAAGTAGGAATGTGTTTATACATTCCTGGAATCTTGAACTAGGTCTATACTCTACTGAAATTATCTTACCCATATGTCTATTCACATAAAGACTTAAATACGATTAAATTCTACTTGGAGGCCAATTTGCCCCAGGCAAAGAGCAGTCAGTGAGTCTGAGATAACAATCAAAAGATGAATGCGGAGGATGCAAACATTCAATTAATAAGTTAGAGACCTACTGTGTGTCTAGAATGGAGTGTTACATGCATCACTTATGAAATCCTCACCACAGCTCTCTGTGGCAATTGTTCTACAATTTCACAGATGCATAAAGCAAGACCCTGATGACAAGTTATTGAGTAAGCTTATAACACAAATAGCAAACAGCACACACTAGAACCCAGATCTGACCTAAAGCCCATTTACTGCCAATAGTACAGATTACCTCCAGATCCAAGAGAATTATCAGCACTGATGTCCCTAGCATCTAATAGATAGCTACTGCCTATCACCAAATGAGTGCTCAATAAGTATTTGTTGATTGAATGAATAAATAACAAGGTGTAAGGACATAGATGGACTCAAATACCACCTACTACATGAGAGTGGCTGTGCTGATCCTAAGGATGTCCAGTCATAGAGGTATCTCCTTTTACAAAACCTTGTCCCAAGCCCACCCTTGGCACACCACATAGATCTTTTGGGAGCAACTCTTAAACCCTTCCCTCACCCAGAAAAAAATTTCTGCATTTCCAATCTACTGGGGAGCCAATAAGGACCTTTTTTCTTCAAAGTTGGGATCGATTCCAATAATGATAGCTTAGTTAAAAAAAGAACAACTTTTCAAAAGTTAGTAACTAGCTCTAGATATAAGCAAGCTAAGCACATAAGCATCTACAGCCATATGCTGGGTCTGGTACTACACCAACTGAAAGAGAGTAATTGTAGATGCAGCCTGGTTTTAGTTCAGGTCTACACTCAGTAGGACTTCTTGATGAGGAAGCAGAAGTAACTTCAATAGGATGAAAGTTCTGTTCTCAAACCACTGTAGGATTGATTTTTAAAAGGTGATGTGAATTTGTATGTGGACCAAGAGAGACACCAGAGGCATCCCCCAATGCTACCATACAGCCTACAACAGGAGCCCTGACAAAGCAACAGGAAGTAAAGGTAAAATCTAAGCCCAGTCCGAGCCTGTCAGAGCATTTCATGCCTCCCAAATCAGGGTGTGAACACGAGTTAAGAATCAGGAATTGAGGAGGACCTGTCAAGTTGTTGGGGCTGCCTTCTGTTTCCTTTCTAGGCTCATGCCTCTATTCTCAAGATTAGACAAAGACCATAATCCACGTTTGCAGGGAATCTAGGGCACAACACTGGTTGCTAGAGCTGCTGCAAACTAGGATCTCAGGGCATAAAGATGACCCACCTGTCCAATCAGGTGCTCCCCTCTGCCCCTGATTTCAGCAAGAGGACCCAGAGCTATAACCAAGGTTATTTATTATCTTTAATAAAAGAGTAGTCATCTCTTACATCTGAATAGTGCTTCACAGCTTATAAAGCACTTTCATTTCCATTATATCATGGACAAGGCCAAACAGACCTGACAGCAGGGCAAATAAACAAAAGCAAAAACTACTTAAAAAAAAAAATTTAAAAAAAAAAGCCACCTTGAGTACAAACACTGAAAATCCAAGAAGAAAAGAAAATTGAAAATTAGAAACATAAACCTATAACCATGGCCAAAGAGGAGAGAAACAGACACAAGTGGATCAAGAACCTACAGAGCAAAGCAGCATACAAATTGGAGCAATCAATATGAATCATGAGAAAACCAAAGCTACAGATCAAAATCTAAACCACACCAGCCAATTCTGAAATAACCACTTATGTCTCTGAACACAGGGACAATGCGACTTCTCTGAGAGAAATCATTGACACTAATTACCTGCAAAGATTTGGTGAGCACACAGCCCCTGTTTTATTTAGGTAGCAAGGCGCTGTAAGAAACCTTAACTCAGACAGTGTTCATTCCTGCGTTGTTTTTCTAATTTTTTTCTAATTCTGATACAAGTTCAGAATGAAGTACCTCTAAACTCAGCACACTCACTCCAACCCAGTTATCAACAACACTTTAACTAAAGGCCTATGGTGTACACTGAGGGGCAGGCCCATATCTCTCTGAGTCTTGTCCCTCCTGTAGAGCACCGTGCAGTGGTACCAAATGATTGCTATTTTATTAAACATGAAAACCTTTCATAAATATAAGGATAAAATACAAATATATCATAAAATATCAATATTTTATTTATAAATAAACATTTACTAAGTGTCTATAAATAAATAGCTCTGAGCCTTCTTTCTGGGATCATGGGCAGAAGGGAAGAGGGCCTAGTTGGACTGGGCCATATTTGTGGACAATTTACACAGAACCGAGACAGACTAACAGATTCAGAGCACACATTAGTTTACTTATTTTGTAATGATTAGAAAGGGGGAACAACCTGCCCTCCCCGGCACCCATCATAGTGGAGTCATTTCACAAAAATATTCATAGTAGAACACTTTGGCTCTCCATAATTCAATTCAAATGTCAAATTTCATTTGGGTTAAAATGAGAAACAGCTCAGAGTGGAAATTAACACCAGAAGTTAAATTATTTATCATATAGGGTAATATTATTCAGAGTGCATTCAATAAATTAAAACAGGCTATCAACCCATAATTGGCTGATGTTCCTCAGCACCCTAACAAAAAGATAAGGATCATCTGTAATGGATTTATCAGTATTTGTTCATGTCACCTTCTAATATTCTAATATTCTCAAGAATGGTTGGCTTTCTAAGCATTTTCTTGCTAGCTTGTGTGAATGGTGTGTAGCGTTGAAGTTGGGGTGATCTACATTTAACTGCTGTGAGACTCAGTTTCCTCATTTTTAAAAAGTTTACCTCACAGAACTATCATAAAGATTAAATGAGATAATGCATGTAAAATGAACATCCTCATGCCTGCCACATGTTGGGCATCCAGAAAATGTTCCTGTCCTTGTTTTTTTTGTTTTGTTTTGTTTTGTTTTGTTTTTTAAATATTGTTCTTGGTCAAAAAAATCAACATCAGTTTGGCATGCCCCAGATCTACATGATCATCAATTATAAATGAGTGGAAAGCCAAAGAATGAAGTGTGTATAACCATATACACAATAGCACATTTCTACTGCCTATGTGTATGGGGATGTATTTGGAGCGGTCTTGAATTTTTTATAAAATTTAAGGCTCGTCAAAAGTCATTGATCTTCTTCCTTAGCTCTTTTGTAATTCCCTTTAAAAACCTAGCATACCTTGTTCTTAGCAAGTACTCAACTACTTACTGTATTGGGTATATTTACAGTGTGTGCATGCATAAAGCTGCATTTCCTGCGATCTGTAGGCACTGGGGAATGAGCTATCCGTGCTTATAAATATTCCTGATAACCAAATCCTACTATATTATAAATATTCCTCAGAATGTTGAGACAATTTTAGATGGAGACATTTCTACCATTTTATACATGTCTTCACCTTTTTATACCAAGTTCACTACATGCATCTTGATCTGCTTGGTTGCTCAGAAACAAGGATTAAGTGTTACAAGATTAGCCTGCGGTACAGCTATGCCATCATTAACACTGAAAATGGAGTTTCTACACAAATATCCCATCTCCCAAGAACAGCCATTAGCTACAGACCGTGCATTTGGAATCACCTACTTGGATGGCTCTTTTTCCATATTTTCTGGCTCTTGGTCAATGTGATGGTTCATTGTATGTGTCAACTTACCTGGGCCACAGGATGTCCTGACATCAGGTCATGTATGTATCCTGCGTATATTGTCTGTGAGGGTGCATCTAGATGAGATTAACATGTGAATAGGCAGACTGAATAAAAATCAACTACACTCCCTAATGTGGGTGGGCCTTAACCAATCAATTGAATATTGAAATAGAACAAAAAGTTTAATAAGAGAGAATTCCTCCAGCCTGGCTGCTAAAGCTGAGACCTTCGTCTTTTCCTTCAGACTAAACTGAAAAGTTGGCTCTTGGCCCTCCAGGGTTTCAGACTGAAACTTACACCACTGGCTCTCCTGGTTGTCAGTCCTTCTGACTCTGACTGCAGCTGTGCTACCTGGGTCTTCAGCTTGCCAACTGCCAATCTTGGGACTTCTTAGACTCCGTAATCATGTGAGCCAATTCTTTATAACACATATAGGATATTTATTTATTTATTTATTTATTTATTTATATTTCATATCTTATTTTATGTATTATAGAATATATTATTATTAAGCATTAATAAATGTTGATATATTTATTTAATGTAGTTACTGTATTGTATATTTAATTATTTTTTATTTATATTACATTTTATTATGCTTATTTATAAACAAATATATTTATATATTATAAAACCTACTGGTTTCGTTTCTCTGGAGACCCCTGATTAAATACAGTCATGTATAAGACTATGTACCTGACCTAGACAAGAGGGATCCTTGCCCCTAGGCCTCACAATTCAGAGAAGTCTACATATCACAAGCAAATGAAGTAAAAATACATTTATTAAAAAGCACATTGGCACCTCTGTCATTCAAGACCCAGAATTCATTGTTGCCACAGCACAACCAGTAACCCTGAACATCCTCTCCCATAATCAGCACTGTTTAGGCCCCAGGAAAATCTCTACATCTTTTTCCCTGTATTCTCAAAACAAAAAGCAGCCGTGTTTGAATGCCATGAACATTTATGGGTTGCACTATTATTGACATTAATAGTGACATTACTTCAGAATGTGGAAAAATTGAGCATAAGATTTACTTGGCTAAAAGAATAACGTAAAACCATATGAGTTATCTTGTCAACTCTTTCCTCTTAGATAGCTTGAATTCAATAGATTCTTACATAACTTTGGTTTCCCAGCAGGGCTGAGCATTCTTTTCATGCTTTTCTTTGTGTCCCAATTTATGACTTCAGAAGTATTCATGAATAAGTATGGTATTCACAAGAGTTGCACAGTGTGACTAGGGAACAATATTCAACAATGCATATTACACTTAAATTTAGGTATTTCTATAAATCTAGGTGTAACATTTATTAAGCATGATACTGAATCTTCAGCTTAGCAAATAGATGAACATTAAATGTTAAAATTAAGAATAATTTTTAAAAAAGAATAATTTTATTTTCTTAAAAATAAGATTTAATGATCTTTTCAAAAATTAAAATGTCAGTTTTATTTACATAACTTCAATTTAAAATCTTGATGCCGTTAATTATAGTTTATATTTGGGATTTTATTATAATACTTTTAAATATTTTATTTTTTTTAAAGATTTTATTTATTTATTTATGATAGACAGAGAGAGAGAGAGAGAGGCAGAGACACAGGAGGAGGGAGAAGCAGGCTCCACACAGGAGCCCAACGTGGGACTCGATCCCAGGTCTCCAAGGTCAGGCCCTGGACTGCAGGCGGCACTAAACCACTACACCACCGGGGCTGCCCCTTTTAAATATTTTAGAAAAAAATAACTTTTAGAAAACATAAATATAATTTCAAGTTTTCATTTTATGTTTAATGTGTATTATATTTTTATGAAAAAGATTTTCATTTGTACACTTGTATTACAATTATAGTTCTTACTTCATAGACTGCTACTGTTAATAGAAAACGAAATGTGTGAAAATCTTGATTATCATCCCATAAGTGGTGATTTTTGTTAAAACTAAAGAAAACAAAATACATATATGCCTTTATTTTATTACTTAGCCAACAACATCAACCATAAAAATGACTCAAATGAAAAAAAAATGACTCAAATGATTCAGATATACACAGTAAACAATTAAATTCTGTCATCTTTGATTTTCTGCCAAGCTTCAGTCATATAACAAGAACAACTTTAAACATATTTGTCAGTTTCGCCATTAGGAAGTTATAATTGTCAAGGTGGAAGGATAGACATATTTTATGTAATAGTCCACTAGTTTGACTTACAACTATAAAATATTTAGACATGTGTTACATGGGCCTCCATTTGCACTCTTGCCTTAAGTCCCACAAATATAAGGAGTGAGGTTATGGCCATATTCCCAATACATATAGGTTACCAGAGAAGTGACATTTTTTGTTTTGTTTTGTTTTGTTTTGTTTTTAAGTTCAAGAAGAGACATATTGAATTTGGAGGTCATGACAATATGGGGAAAATTCAGACAATCAGCTAGTACTTGAAACATTACATATATGAACAGGTAAGAGGAAGGCTGTCAGGTACTTACCACTGAGGCTGTTATCTTCTTGACTCCTCAAGCTACCTCTCTGTGACAATGCACAAGGGTTAGCATTGTAAGTCTTCCCCACCAACCTGCTACAATTCCCAAGAGTCTCTGATTGAGTCATGGTAAGCTTTACGGCTCCACTCAAAATACAAATGCCCATGGTAGATAGCACAATAAAGCTTTCTTGGCCTCTAAGTCCTCACGTATATTTGTCCCTTGGAATAGAGTTCACTGGTTCCCTGGCAACGGATGGGTCCAGGAAAGTGAGGAATGGGAACAGTTGATATCTTTGTGCTTAAAAAAGAAACACAGAAAGGGCAGGGGTTGGGGAGGTGCATATGTGATGGGCCAGAGGACAGAAAGGCAAATACTACCTACTGTATAATTACTCCTTGGGCTGGCCCATCTCCTTGTTCTTAACCACCATATGTGGCTCTCTAGCAACTTAGATTTTCTAGATATGGTTGCATTTTTAGAAGGTTTGCGGATCATCAAGAAGGAAAAGGGTGAGCAAGAAGCCCATGGATGGGTGAAAGTGTAAATACTCAAGTATTCATGACTGTGAGTCATCACCTTCTCAGAGAAGTCACCAGATTCCAGTGCTTCTATGGCCTCCATCTCTGAGGAGAAGCTGGAACACTACTATCAAGGCCTCCCTGCAATAAATGTAGGTATGGAGGTTTTATTCCCAATGATAAACTCCAAGGAGGCCATCAGGCCCGATTCTCAGAATATGGGAGAGAGATGCATAGTGTCTCTAAAGAACACTGAAATGGTAATGAGATCTGAGTCTTCACCAACTAGATGCATAATCTCCAGTGGGTGGCCATATTTCTTTCTGCCTCAGTTTCCTCACAAAAAAAGTAGACAACAATGCTGCTAAAATCCATTCTAGCTTTAACATACTTGAGAAGGGAACCAGGGAAAACAGAATCTCTATGTACAATTCCAGCAGCGACAAAGGCTAGCAGGTGAAACCACATCAGGCTGGTGTCCCATTCAGCCTGCCAGTGGGCAATGGGATAATGGAACACACTGTAACCTTGCACAGTAAACTAAAAGAAAGGGAAGTCAATATTTTGCATGTTTTTGTTTTGTTTTTTGTTTAATTCTGTAGGAACTCCTTCTCTGGGGCTATGAACTCAACCCAGTAGAACTTTAAAAAAAAATTGAGAAATAATTGACATATAACATTATATTAGTTTCAGGGCAACATAATGATTCAATATTTGAATAGACTGCAAAATCATCACCACAGTAAGTGTGGTTAGCTAACATCCATAGTCAGACATATTTAGAAATTTTTTCCCTTATAATGACAAATTCTCAGATGTCTCTTAGCAAGTTTTAGATATACAGTATTATTAATAGTCACCATGCTGTAAATTATACCCCATGACTTACTTTATAACAGGATATTTACACTTTTTGATCACTTTCACCCATTTCACCCTCCCCCTACCTCCCATCTTTAGAGCACAGATAACATCACCTATTTTCTTCTCTGATTCGTAGAAAAGGGCTTGAAGATAAATGAAGTAGCATGACTCTCATCCAATAGAGTATTGTTTGACCTAGCAAAAGACTACCCCCAGTGGTAGAGTAAGACATGTGGATGGGTTTGGGAAGGAAAAAGAGAATAGTGGAATGTTTGAAGGAGATAAAGAAGTCTTCAATAGGACTATAGAAATGACAGAGTAAACTGCCACCCCTGGCCAGAAATAGCCCTAGAAGTAAGCAGTAAGGTGAAATCTGTCATTTCCTACCCATTTAGATGCCCTCACTTTTCTCCTGTATGGCCCAGGGCTCTGCACTTCCAACCACTCTTCCCTATGCTCACTCTATAACCTGTATTCTGAAGATATTCACTAGGAAAATGGTGTAATTTATACCCTAAATCATGGATGATTGCTGTGAAGTAAACTTACCTGCCCTTTTAAAGTTACCTTCTGCTGGCACACCAACTTAACTCAAAGTAAGCATTTCAGATACGAGAATGATATCTTGACAATGAGGGATGACTTGCTACCCCAACTCACATAATGTATAGGATCACCCAATTCATCCATGGAAGGGTCATCGTTCCTAAAGACATGCAGTCTGGAAAGAAAGATAGCTACAAAGGTCTGGCAAAACTGGATACTTTCAAAGGATAAGTGTGTGAGCCTCACTTCAGTTAATCCTTAGAACCATCAAGGAGGGTAAATATTCCTATTTGACAGAAGAAAAAATGGAGGCTTGTAGGTGAGGAAGTATCTCGATGACATATATCAGTCAGCACATGTGAAACCTGGATGCAAACACATGCCTGTCATCCCCCAAACACACTAACCACCACGCACAACACTTCTTAGAAGAGAACATGCCCTGAGAAACCGATTCATATATATGAGCAGTTTCTGACAACTTTTTCTTAGTAAGATTCTGCAGCGCTGTTCTGGAGGTCTAAGCTCCATGATACTACCCTTCTGCTTTGCTTTTACCATCTGGATTTATGAACCAAAAGCAGGGAGGAAAGTTAGTACACTTGATGCCTCTAATAGTTCACACTTGCTCAATAGGCCTGTCTTTGAGAGGGGACCATAACAGGAGATGGAGGGGACGTGGAAGGCAGGGAATGAGAGAAACTGCAGTTAGGAGCAACAAGAAAACACCAAATGCAATTCTTTACCTCCAAAGCCTTTGCACAGTTCCCTCTCTTGGCGAAGCATGACCTAAAGCACAGAATTGTCCCTTCTGGGAGCTTATTCTTGATAATGGCTCCATAGTGCACCACGGGGCCTTTAACCTTGACAGTATCCTGGACTATGCTCCTCCTCTCATCTATGTGTGAGAGACAGAGATTAATTTTCAGGTCATTTGAAAGACAGCCACCTCGGCATTCAGAGCTGTTAAGTGCCTTGTCTGAGGTCACACAGCTAGTAACTAGAAAAATTGAGATTAAACCCAAACTTCCTGACTGCTGGACCTAGATTCTTTCCAATCACTCCTGTAGCTTCTTACAAACCATATGGCTCTGCATTCTACTCCGCTGTATTTACCCAATAGGAAAGAAAATGTGATTATCCCATACGAAGACTTGTACGTAAATGCTATGGTAGCTTTATTCTATAGCCAAAACTGGAAATGCCCCCAAATGTCCATCAAGAGGTGACTGGACAAATAACTAGGGTTTCTGCACACAATATAATGTGCCTCAGCAATACGGGAGAACTACTGAACACATATCAACATGGAAGAAGCTCAAAATAATCTTGCTGAGTGAAAGTAGTCAGTCAAAAAGAGCCTATGCTACATGATTCCACTTATATAAAACTCTAGGAAATGCAAATTAATCTATAGAGACAGAAAGCAGATCAGCGGCTGTTTGGGGATGGCAGAGGGACCAGAGGAACAAGAACAAAGGTTTACAAAGAGACACAAGAAAATCTCTGAGGGATAAATACGTTCACCATCTTCATCCCGGGGGGGGGGGGGGGGGGTTCACAAGTGTGTGCAATGATCAAAATGTATCACTTCGTACAATTTAAGTATGTAGTTATTGTAGGTCAATCGTACCTCAATACAATCGTCTTTAAAAAAGAAAACATATGGCCCCACTTGGGCTTAGAATGGCCAATTCAACCATCTCTCACTTGACGCAACCCCCAAAGATGTTCTCCTCCCCTGGGCTTCAGTCTGTAGCAAGGTCACTGCTAATGGGATGATGGCAAGATATCTGACCAACACTGATGAATGATTATTATAATCACAATATTAGTCTTCTCCTCCTCTTTCAGAATACAAATTTAGGGTGACTGCTGTTTCTCTCTAGGCAGAGGCTTTTCTTATTTCCTGCCTGGGGAGCACTTAGTAAAACAACCAGAAGCACTTATCATTATTATTCTTATTAAATAAGCCCAGTAAACATTGGGACTAGCCTTGCCGATTTAAGACAGATGTTTCAATTGCAGAGGGCTGGAAAATGCAGAGAGGGAACAGAGAGAGTAAAAGAGAAGCAAAAGGAAGGGGACGAGAGAGGAAAGTAGGTGCTGGGGAAAGCAGACGCAGAAGGACCAACGCAGAACCTTCTACAAAGGTCCTCCACACGATGCAGCAGGCAGACTGCTGGGCTGTAGGTAGCTGCTCAACACAGTGAGCTCCTGCTGGTCTGCAGTCAATGTCCACAGCTCACCACACAGCCTCGCATCCCTGGGATATGACATGTCGTGGGACTTTTACAGAAGTAAGATGACCATCTTTGCCCATGATGGGAAGAGGAGACCAGCACTTCCCCCTAAGGATCCTCAAGACCTTTCCCATCCCTACCCATGAAAGTAAACTGAGTTACAGCTGGGCTGCCCTCACATTCTTGGCCAGCTCGGGGACAAATATGCAATCCAAGACTCAGGGGCAGGACACTTGAACTGGGTTGTTAGGAGGAAGGCATGAGGTCAAAGCTGAGGGAATGTTATCTGCCCCTATATCTGAGTAAAAGAAAAACTAGTTTAAAAGCAGTGGATTCCCTCTGAAGAGATGCCAAGACTCTGCCCTGGAACTGTCTCCTCTGGAGGAGGGGATGAAGCTCACGAGATGGGAATCCTTGGCCAGGAGCCATTTTGTTATTGCTAAGAACTTGTCTGGCAAAGCTATCCATCACTGATGGCCTGTTGCACAGGGGAACTTCCTGCCTGTCAGTGACCCCTCAAACACCAGGGATGGGACTCTGAAAATACGGGGCTTCATGAACTTGGGGAGTGGGGGTGAGTAGTGTTGCCAGCATCACTGACCCTCAAAGTGGTCTCTTAGGAGAAGCAGGTAAAAATCACTGGTGCTACTTACTGCAATGTAGACACCTGGTAAATCTGAATCTCTGTGGGCATTACCAGATCATCTGCCTTTGAACAAGCTCCCCAGATAATTCTCACCCATGCCAACATTCAGGAATCACTGTCCTTCCAGCTCAGAAAGCTGGGAATCTGGTGTCCCTTTTATGAGCAGCTCACTACCGACTTTCCTCAGTTTACAGGAAGGAAAGGGAAGCCTCCCATGAAATGATCAAGACCTTTCCCGCAGTGAACATTTCTCACAAAAGGTTCTCTTGCATACTGTTACACATTCCACATCACAGAAATAAAGGGGGGGGGGGAATCTTCCCATTCAGTTATTTGCCATTCCATGGAAAGGCACACAGGAAGGCCAGCAGGCAAGAGGCCAAGGTATGCTGTGTTGTGAGTCAAGCACCACACAAGGCTTGGTCTTCCCATCTGTTATAATCCCAATTCATTACCCATAACAGACCACGGGCTATGAGTCATTACTCCTGTTACATGGTAGAGGCTAACACTTACCACATATTCCTCCTAACTAAGCAAGGCTTGCTGTTCCAGATAGAGAGTGCTGCCTCCACTAGAATGTCCTTAAGGACAGTGCAAGGCCCAGAGAATCATTGAGATTCACACAGCATAATCCTATTCCTTCCCCCAACAATTCCTCCTCAAAAATCATCCCACTTCTCCCAGTTGCAAATACCCAGCTTGGGTTCCACTGCCCCTGCTGGCAAGCCTCTCTCCTTCCCTCCAACACCCTGAGCTAAAAGGTTCCCTCCAAAGGATATGTTGTGATCCACACACAGCCCAGATCTCTGGGGGTGGAGGAGAGACCCTAGGAAAGAAGAAGGTCATACTTGTACCGGAGTCACTGGAACATGGAACACACCAGGACAAACACAGCCTGTCCAGTCACGTCTACCCAAGCTTTGAAGCTGGCGTTTCCAGAATGTGTGTCATGCTGTTTTCAACCAGGTGGGCCTAGGTGTCTTGGCTGCGAGTCTCAACATGAGCTCTTCCTCCAGCCCCACAGGGATACAGGCTCCTTGCCAGACAGCAAACACAGCTGAATACTTTCATATCTCAGAGACAGTTGGGCCTGGACTCAAGGACCTGGTGACCAAAGATGGTTATGGTTCACCTGGAGAGATAAGAACCAGGCTGGGATGCTCCACTCTGGCTAAAAGGAAACATGAACTAGAGGCTTGGAGGTCCCTCTGCTCCTCCCTGCAAGATCTTCATCTGCAAAATGGGGACCAACTGTTGCCTTAGTTTGGGTTCCCCCAAAAGCAAACCTTGAGGGAAGGATTTGGACTCATATACTTTATTTGGGAGGTGACTGTAAGAAACACAAGTAAGTGAGAGAAGGAAACAAGACAAGGTGGGAGAAGAGCCAGGACCAGAACTAGTTATCATGGTGGGCAATGAGGTTCTATCTCCAGAGGACCTTCTTAGACCCGTGTATAACACACCTCAGAGTGTCCCACCAAGGACGGAGAAACTGGGGAATATATCCACCAACTCTTATCCCTTATTAGTTAAAGACTGCCCTTGGGGGCATGAGACTCCCACACTTTTAGGCTGCCTTATGTGTACGCAGAGCAAGCTACTACACAGAAGAAGAAAAATCCCTCTGGCAGAGAAACTGAGAAACCTGGGGGCTTGAGGTAAGAAGGTAACAGTGGGCATAAGGAACATTCTTTGTACCAATAGGTGATGTCAGAGGTGGGATCGGGGAAGTGGTTGGAACAGCAATAGTACCTGCTGTACTTACCATCCCCACAAGGTAGATTAAATTAGACAATGTATAAAACACATGGTACCATGGCCAATAGGCACATGTGCAAGCAAAAGCACTATTTTTTAAAGATTTTATTTACTTATTCATGAGAGAGACACAGGGAGAGAGAGAGAGGCAGAGATACAAGCAGGCTCCATGCAGAGAGCCTGACGTGGGACTTGATCCAGGGTCTCCAGGATCACACCCTGGGCTGAAGGTAGCACTAAACTGCTGAGCTACCTGGGCTGCCCCAAAAGCACTATCATCATCATCATCATCATCATCATCATCATCATCATCAACTTTGGGATTTACATCATCACAGTTCACAGACTCTCCTTAACCAGACTGGAAACACAAATGCTTCCCTCTTCCTTAGACTGCAACTGCAAGTTCCATGGGACCAACACCTGGTCAGGCTGAGGTGTGAGGGAACAGAGGGGTCACTGGGCACACAGCCATATGATACGGCCCTAGAGGATGGTCAGCCCAACATAGCACACACTCTCCCAAGAGCCTACTGCCTGGCTGAGAATCCCCTCTGCCTGCTTTGTGAAGTCATCCTAACCTGGACAAGAGCCTTTACTGAATTCCCTTGTGATATGTTGGCATTACTGTCCTCAAATGTCCACAGCATTCTCAATTTATCTTCTACTGTTCAAGTTCCATGACTAGAAACCTTCACCCAAACAATGCAGAAGTCCAGCCAAGCAGATTCCTTTAGGATTCACATGGAACCCTTGATCATTAAATATACACTAAACTTGTGCTGGATCATAGATGATGTCTGTGGTTACCCCAAATGACCTTCATTTAGGAAGAAAGAACCCAGAACAGGCATCAACGGGGAGCCAATTCTCCTACATTATAGGTGAGAAAAATTGACAATAAAAGTGATTTATCCAAGGGGTGACTGGGTAGTTCAGTTGGTTAAGCATCTAACTCCTGATTTGGACTCAGGTTTGTGAGATTGAGCCCCATGTTGGGCTCCACACTGGGCATGGAGCCTGCTTAAAATTCTCTCTCATCCTTCTCTCTGCCCTCGCCCCGCCCCCTGTCCCACTTGCATGCTTTCTCTCTCTGAATTTAGAAAAATAAAATGATTTATCCAAGATTATTTAGATGGTCCTAATTTTGTTCACTCATTCATTAGATAGACATTAGAGGAGTACCCATGATATGCCAGGGGCTTTTTCAGGTGCTAGAAATGCAGCAGAGAACAAGAAAGACAAGTTCCCCCACTGTTATGGTGTCCACATTCTCTTGGGGAAGACAGACAGTAAACAAATAAAGAGTACATGATTGGTGCTATGAAGAAACTAAAACAGACTAAGGAGGCAGCAGGTGACGGCACACGAGGGGGCACTATTTTAGAAGGAGTTGTCAGGAAAAGCTTGTTTAGAGTGCTGTGTGTGAGCAGGCCCATGGCCCAGAAAGTATACACATGCAAAAATCTGGAGGGAGAGCACAAGGCAGAGAAAACAGCAAGTGTGAGGACAAAGGCCCCGGCATGCCGGAGAAATGGCTACTGTGCGGTGGGCATGGGGGTGAGTTCTGTGACGTCGCAAATGGGAGCATCCACTCAGGAGGAAGGCCGCCACACAGGTTCCCATGCAGGGAGAGTCCATTTCCCGGTGCACATGTGAAAGGATCCTCATTCAGTTGTTTCTGTTTGTCTCTGGGAAATAAGAAATGATATTCCCAAAACAAAGGAGCTAAGACTTGGCATTCTGAAGGGAGAGGAGGTTTAAAATAGCATCGGGATGAGAAGGCAGGTATATTCACAAAGGGACCGTGGTGAAATTGCAGTACTGAGATCTGCTGTCATAAATGTAGAGTCAGCACAGCTGTGCCATTTCTCTGGCCACATTAGCTACTTGGGTGTGGGTCGAGGGTAGGCAGAGAGCTGGGGTTCTGACAGGAGAGTGCAATGGAAAGAGACTAGATAAGAGGGCACAGGGCACCATCCATCCAAGGATACGTGTTTGTATCAATAACCATGAAGCTAAGCCCAAGGAGGGCAATGGACAGACGGTAGGGTCCACGGATGGAAGGTTCCCCTGGGACTGAAGAGTACTGAAGCGGGAATACTGAAAACAAAGGGTATAGTGTGTACAGTGTTCAGAAGGCAAGGACTGAATTCAAGATTTTAGAGGAGGAACAGTTATAGGTATTGATGAGGACTAGGGTATAACCAAGAAAATAGGTGGTACCCATTAAAAGGCACATTTTAAAAGGTAAGCAGTGGCCAGGCCAGTGAGAGGTCCCGTGGAATATTACAGAAGCATAAGACATAGCCTCTGGCCACAGGATTACAAAATGCTCTTGGCAAGATAGTCCCAGAACCAGGTAACAGTAGCTCATACTGTCACATTGAGTAACATGGAATCTCAACTTTACATAAAGAGTTTAGCAACAGCTTTCATGAATATGCTTTCTTATGTATGCTAGCTTATTCTCCTTATTTTATAAATGAGGCCACTGAGGTTCAAAACAAAAAAAAAGCACTTGCCCAGAGCCCAACAGTTAAAGTGAGGTGATTCTAAAACTCCCGCTTCTGTCCTCTGATTCCCCAACCAGCTCTCTTTTGACTCCACCATAGAATCTGACACAGTATCACCAGATCATAGTGCCTGAGGTCAGACCGCTCGGGTTCAAACCCACCTCCCCCCTCACTAGCTAGATGACCTCGAACAAAAGGCTTACTCTCACTGTGCCTCAGATTTGTCCCCTCTAAAGGGAAGATAATATAGTGCCTATCTCAAAGGGTGATGTGAGAAATTAATAAAATAAAGCTTGAAAAGTACTTAAAGCCTCACCTGGTACACAATAAGTGCTCAATAATTGTCAGATATTACTACAATAAAGCAGCTATCTCCCCACTCATGCGCTTATGGAAAGCTGGGAGCAATGCCGCCTGCCCCCACTCCACCCATGTTCTGCCTCTTGCTTCATGGATGACTGGGGACTGGAACAGGTTTGGAAGGGAAACCAGGGATTCTCAGGCTTAGATCCATGGAAGGGTGGAGGGGGGGCTTGCCATATTGGGTAACGGCATGAACAAGAAACTAGAAGGGGGGTTGATGGGGACACCCTCACGACAGTGAGGAAACCAGGCATCCAAGAAAGGGTGGGTCATGGAAAGCCCCACACATCAGGAGAATGTAGTTCCAGGACTTTCTCAGAATTCTCTCCTCTTTCAGATACTCCCAGGGAAAACAGAAAGTCCTGCTGCTTGTGCTCTCCGCTCTCTCTTCTGCTTCTCTTTTCGTGCCCTCAGTAGAGCAGAGTCATTCTACATAAACACTGAGCCCAAAAGGATCCATCTGAAACGGTCTCCCAGTGAACCGAGTCCATCAGAAGTTACAGAAGCACCAAGGCAACTAGGGCAGGAGTTGCTCGTCTCAAGTTGAATTGCCATCCATTTTAATGCCCTGTGTATTCCCCATCCCCCAGACTGGGAGATGAAGAAAAATAGTGTGTGAAAATAATGTTGGATTTAACTTCAATGAGAATAAGAAGATTCTGAATGATAGCAGACACTCTGTACTTAACTGACCCTATTATGAGCAGCTATTGAAGAATTTTCAGGATAATGAGCTATCTCATCTTCCATATAACAAGCTGTGGGCTATGGGAAGATTGCTCAGATATTATAGCCTCAAAAAAACCCTACAGATATCAGTGGCCCCCCCATAATAAAAAAATCACACTGAGGATGGGGCTACCTCTTCAACCAGGTTCTCTGTCATCAGGGCTCTCAGGTTTCACGAAGGCATGGCTAGGGTGGTATTTGTCCCACCAGCCACACCTTCCCAGTCCTGCCTACCCTGGAGCTGCTGAGCTCCTGACATTTGCCACCTAGGCAAAATCTGCCTTCAACAATTCCACCCCTTTTAGTAATTGCTATTTCGCCAGCCAGGACCCCACCCGAACAACATCTTCCTCAGAACTGAACCCAAAATGGCCAGCCTTGATGTAATATTTATGCATTTATTCACAGAAAACCATTTATGGAGCATCTTTTATGTGTTCAGCATTGAACGAGACAAATATAGTTCCTGCCCTCTCAAAGCTCGCATGGAAGACAGATGTTAAATTCACAATCCCAGTAAGATATGGTTAAGTATTACGGTCAGGGCAGTACAGGAGGTGCCAGCAGGATCCAGGACAGAGGGACCTAACTCCCTGTCAGGGTCAGGTCAGGGTCAAGGCTAGGGACAGGTCAGGGAACATGTATGCTCAAATTCCTGACATTCAGTGCATGTGCACACACATACTCAGATGCACATACATCATCCCCGAAAACCATGAGCCCTATATTTCAGGGCCTCATGCAGGTCCTTAGGGAGAAAATTTGCTGCCCAGCTGGGTGAACTTCTTTCACATCTGCCAGTACACTGCTGTGCAAATTTGTGTAAAACACTCAGCCTCTCTTAGCACTCCTCTCCTCCTCTGAATGGAGGAATCCAGAGAGATGACTCCTTGCACAACAACGTTCTACACATAGAACATAGGACCTGGAGAGACAGTTAATACCTCTCCCTGGGCCACCACCCCTACACCAAGCCCTTCCCAACCCTCAAGCTCATCCCAACTAGCCCTCCATGAACAAAGTTCTCAATTTGACTTTTGAAGTGACTATTTCATTACTCATTCAGCAGAATGTTATAAGGCACCCACTTTAGAAGAGGTTCTGTGGAAGATACAAAACAGCATCGGCCATGGGTCCTGCCCTCGAGTGGCTTATACTCAATTGGAGTAAAGTAATACAGCCAAGTTACAACTGCTTGTGGATGACAAAAAGCCAGGGAGTGGACCACAAATCCATGTCAGTATGGTGTCAGAGACCAGCACAACTATTCTCTACCCGTCTGATGCCCCTCTACTAAATCCATTGACGCTGTTTTTCAGGAACCCCAAGAACCCCTGGTCCCAAGTGGAAAAGGAAACATGATCCTGGCTAAGGTTTCTCACCTTTGGCACTGTTGATATTTTGAGCCAGGTGATTCTTTGCTACAGGGGCTGTCTTGTGCCTTGTAGGATGTTTAGCAGCACACCTGGCCTCCACCCACTAGATGTCAGTAGAACCCCCCCTCAACCAAAAACCCCATTTCCAGACACTCCAAGTCCCCTGGAGGACAAAATCACCCAAACACAAAGAGAAAACAAAAAACTTCCCCAAAAGTCAAAAAGAACTAACCGTTTTAGATACATGCATGAAAACTTCCTGAAGACATCGACGAGTTTTGTGTTTTGAAAAGCTCCTCCCTGCTGCACTCAGGCTGCTTCCTTCTCCCTTGCAGCAAAAATATTGCAGCTACCCAGTTAGATCCTGCATTCAGAATGGTAATTGAGAGCAGATAGGAAAGTGTCATACACCAGAAAATAACTTTGTCTCTGTGACTTCCAAAAGTCACCCATTCGGCCTGCCTGGTGACTGGGAACAGTGTTAGCCGGCCAGAAAAGCATCAGTGACCAACCAAGTTATTCCAGCCCATTACCCCAATCCACCAGGCAACGCTCGTCAGAGGAGAAATCATTAGGAGACAGGAGGGAGGTAGGAGCACTAAGAAACCACCTTGGACATGTCCATTAACAAGAACTTTCACCAGTGACTTCAAAAGAGAGTTTTAGGAGTGGGCATTAAGAAAATTAGCAACCATTACAACTCAGACACCACAACAAAGGAAAAAGACAGTTTTTCTTTAAAACTTAAGAAGCTGCCCTCTGCTACCAGCATTCTCTTCTGTTTTCACTTTCCTTTATTATCTCTTAAATACATTATCTGAAACAATCAAATTTACAAATAACATATGTGACTTATAAAGCATAATATAAAAAATATTTGCGAATTACCATCCAATTAAAAAGTTAGAACTTATGATTAACCTTCACCCACTCACAAATATACCTCTCCTCTCTTTTCTCCACCACGCTCTTCTCCTCCTAACATAGTCGCAGTCCTAATTTTTACTGCTTTTTTAAGTGTGGTTTTACCGCAAATTTGTGTAAGTTGAAGCTTGCTATGTTTGCTCTTGAGAACAAAAAACATGGTATCATATGACGTGTGGTTTTCTGAAACCTACTGGGTTTATTCAGTATTATTTTGTAAAACTTATCCATATTATAACATATATTGTATTTCATTGTATAATAGAGTATATTTAATCATTTTCTTGATAATTGGCATTCAGGTAATACCCATGTTTTTTGCTAGGCCAAGCAGGGCAGCTATGAACATTTATGAATATGTGCAAGAGTTTTTCTAGAAGTGGGTTTGCTAGGTCATAGGGTGAGCAAACGTTCACCTTATGAGACAGTGCCAAATTATTTTGCAAAGCGGTTGTACCATTAGCAATAAAAATTTTACTGACTCGCATCCTTTCAAACTTGGATTTGATTTCTTAAATTTTTCCAACTTCTAATGGAAATTCATATACTTATAATCCTTCTCCCAAATTTCTACCCAATTTCTGAACTGAACTATCATTACTACAGAAGAGACATGGGTCTTCAATCTTTTCTTCCATTTCAAATTAATTCAATTAAACAAGAACTTGCAGATTATCTACCCAATCTCACCACTATGCTTCCTGTTTTAAGAAGTGAAAACCATAGCCCTTGCCTCCAGGAGTAAAAAAAAAAAAAAAAAAAAAGAACATCATCATACAAATCAGAACTACAGAATGACATCAAATACAGATTCTAAGAAAAAAAAGAATTCGAGAAAATGCAAACCAAAACAACAGAATCACTTTTCACCTATCAAATCATTATTAATTTATTTTAAATGACAACATTGAAGATGTTGAGACAAATGTATTCTCATATGTGACAACTGGTAGGAATATTAATTGGTAGAGTCATTCTATTAAACATATTAAAAATTTTTAATACTCTTTGACTCAGCTATTCTACTTCTAGAATCTTATTCTGCAGACATAGTTAAGAAATGCACACAAAGATTTAGGCACAGTCCTATGTGATATAGTAACTATGGATCAAAGACAAAAATGAAATTTACCAAATACCCAACACTGGGAAGGTTGGTTAAATGATATTTGTCATACATACACAGCTAAGAGTGACACTGTAGAAAGACACTTATGTGCAAAGATATCCAAAGTGTGTTCTTAGGTAAAAATAAAAAGAAAACAAACAAAAAACAATTCACAAAGAAATGTGACTTTAAGTTTCCAAAAAGGAAAAAATATGTGCATGTGGTATATATACATAGAAGAAGTTAACAATTCTTATTTAAAGAATCAGATGGTATAAAGCTTGACATTTTCTGAATCCCAGGACAAATCAGAAAGGGTAAAAGTGAAATGAGAGAATTGTATTAGCAATGGTGGCATGAAGGAGTGAAACTTTGAGGGAACAGCTTTTCAAGAGTGAGCAAAGTGTCACAGGATTCTTCTTTGCAAGGAAGAATGGGGGTCTTCATCTGACTAAATCCCACCTTCCCATCAATTTCAGTATTTCTGGGAAAGCAGGGACCTAACCTACCAAAAGGGTGTTCATCTCCTTAATAGCTTGCGTGAGAGTCACCAAGGCCACACCAACTCTCCCTGTCTGGTCTACTGCACTGCCCACTGGAATATTTAAGTGAAGTCAGCTGGTCAACAAACAGCCTGAGTCTTTCAACACATGGGCTGCCTGTGTGAACTATCCAAATCATGCCATCACATATAAGAGCCAAAAATGCCTTCGGTGGCTATTTACTTTGAGTGTATTAGTGTTCAATAAAGGAGGTCTGGTGTAGATTTGTATTCTCTAGGCTTTTCTATAAATAAGGTGCCTTTTGTCTCTATCAATAAAAATGTCACAACCCAAATGTATTACAATTTCCAAACTAAAACTTGGTTTAACATATTTTTTGACAGAAAATGAAACTCACTTGATAAGTTTGCTGAGGTCGAAGTGAGGGAAGTCCAGAGGGAGATAAGGTGATTGTTCAATTGATGGTCTCCAACTTCCTTTAGAAAGTGACACCAAATAGTCTATAAGATATAGATTAAGACAACAAGGCATGGAGCAAGGATGTTACATATTTGCTCAAACCATATACCTCAGTGAAATCGGTTTCTTCTCCCCAAAAATATACACGGCCTTTCAATTTTGGAAACCCTAAATCAATACAGGTATCCTAACATCTTGATTTCCAGAAAGAAACCCTCCTCAAGAAGCACAGACTCTTGAGACTACTCTTTAAAAGAAATACATTAAATAGAAAGAAAGGGATATAGATAGATGTTAATGCTAGAATTCTCTTCATCAGGATGCATCTAAGTCCCCACTTCTAACGCAGAGCCCAATGGAGTTGTATCCCCGACACACACCGAAGCAGTCAGTGAAACCAAATCCTTGTTTTCAGTGACCATGACGTCCACACGACCAAGAGGCAATCACCTCTGTTCCCTAGGTTAAATGAGGATTCTGCAGACATTGATTCCAAATTCCTCCAGTGGAAACAAATGTGATCAGCATCATTAATCAGAAAAGCATCATCTATATACCTCTCTTAAAGGGAGGTAGCTGCTCCATGCCACTCAGCAGCGGGGTTCCCTGGCATGGCAGGAAAACCTCTGCAGCCACTGAGAATACAGAGAGACCACTGCTCTATCAGAGTGTGGTTTCTTCTAGGTCCTATTCTGTGAAGAAAAATAACCAGTTGTACATACCGATGAGTGACATTAAAATTCACCATCGAAGTCTCACTTGATAATAACAAGGACACTGCAAGAGTCTCTACAAACACACCAGACTTCAAATTAAAGGGTGAGTTTATTGTTTTTAAGGAAAGCGTGGATCTCTTCACATTAGGACTTGGTGAACAATAAATATATTTCCAGGAGAGGTCTCCTAGGCTGATATGCATTCAAGGTATTATCTTTGCTCTGACTGTATGTGCTTCTGGGTGAAAAAATTCTAATTGCACTCCCATTCAAAAATCAACCGTGGGAATAAGGAATCATGCTCATTTTATGCACAGCTGCCCGAAGGCCTTATCCTTAAAACAAATTACAGCACCTCCTATGCGACACACACTCTGAAGCTAATTCTAACCCTACAGCAAAACTCCAAAATTAAACTTTAATCTGTGATCTAAACAATTTGGTGTTTGTGATCAATCTTGGTATTTTTATAAAATGCCAAGGTAATTGTTAGAACAGAGGAGGACAGAGTTGTCGAATAGCACATTCTGGAGAAGCAAATGAGGCTCGTGGGGCAGGAGCTAGGTGAGGAGACCTGGAGAGAAGACAGGCCTGTGTCAGAGCCGGAGATGAAAAGAGAAGGCAGGCGGATGGCAGGAAGACATGGAGGGAGGGAAGGGGGGAAGGAGGGAGGGAGGGAGAGAGGGAAGAAAAGAGACGGAAGAAAGAGACGGAAGAAAGACATCTTGGTGTGTACAATCCCTACTTCCTCTCGTCAAAGACTCCGGCAGGCTGCCACTCCATTAAAGCAATCACTTTGGCCCTATTAGCCATATTAGAAATTAAATTTGGTCTCTTGAAACTGTACACTAAGAAGCCAGTGGGGTGAACGCCAATTTGACATGATATCTCCACAAGCAAAAGGGGCCAGATGACACATTCTGGGGCGGGGAGAAGCCCACCTGGGAAATGTGCCCAGAGAAGAGAGTTCAAAGAGCTTCCAGCGGAAGGTCTGCCTTTCCCCAACTGGCTGCAGAGCCTCTGCGTCCTACAGCAACCTGCTCAGCAGCTCTGATAAGTCAGACCGAATTCATGGGAGATTACCACACAGCTCCTGCCAAGCTGTGCTGCAGCGCGGGTAATAGATATGCTCCAGCACTAAATCCTAAAAGGCCCTGCTACATCTGTCAAGCATGCCCTGGAAAAGCACCCTCAGTTCAGATGTTATCACTGCTCTGCCTGCATCAGAAGATTTAGTGTCCACCCTGGAGGTTGCTTTTGCTGCACAGTTTTCAGGGGCAAAACAACAAGGGAGAAAGATGAGAGAAAAAAGGCAAATTATTCTTGCTTAAAGCAAAAGAAATAAAGTGATGTGCTTGCAGACTAGTTCAGCTCCTCGCCCTGCATCCAGAAGGTCCCAAATCCCACATTAAGGAGGTACTGATGTTCTAAGCTGATTAGCTAGGACGGTTAGAGTCCCTGGACTGTGACATCATGTAGATGATCTTCTATAGAGCGACTCTTTCCCAAGGAAAGCTAAACAACAAACCCAGCAGGGATCCATAGGCAAGAGATAGAAGATGCAAGCTTTTGATAATTAACTTGAAAACAGGTTCGAGAAAAAGCTGTTCTGATATAAAATGAACTTTTCAGAGCATTTGCTTAGGAAAAGGAAAAAAAAAATTAAACCCCACCAAACAGTTGTACTTCCCACTAACCACGTTTCCAGATGCAGCTTCTGTTTGTTCAAAATGTATTTTAAGAACTACTTTGGACATTTTGTTCATTATGAGCAAAGAAGAGTGTTACATTTATATGTATTTTTAAAGTGTAGAAAATATATATATATATCTATACACACTCTCAGTGTTTTAAGCACAGGAAGTCCACATATTAACTGCCTGTTTTCGCACCAGAGTCTATAATGAATCCAAGAGGAAGACAGGGGAGTCCTAATCTGACCCACCATCTTGGTTTTCTGGAAACTGCTCACACTGATAACCCAGGCTGAGTGCCCAGGGCTCCTGGGAGTTGGGGCGTCTGTGGGTCTGGAGAGGTCTATGCATGATGGTAGCATCTAGTGCCCTGTGGTTGGAGGCTCTTGTGGTACCTGCCCACGTACGGAGGTGGACAAACATGCTGACAAGCCAGGCTGACCTAGAAGAGGACACTGGATGGACATTTCGGCTCTGAATCAGGAGGCAGAGGCCTGGTCTCATCCCAGGATAGAAGATGGATCTGAACCACATCTATGAGCATCATGCTTAGCTAAAAATATCAAAAACTTCTTTTTAAAAAAAAAATGGGCAGTTTTCCTAATAATACCATGTGACATCTTTATGTGAACCATGTCCCCGCTCCTAAAAACAAACTCAGGGAAAAACCAAGAATTGACCACAGGAGTTCAGCTTCTGGACTCGCTTCTCTCTGAAAGACCAGAAGGGGCTTTGTCCTTAGCAGGAATTCCCAGAGCTGACAGTGTTAAGGGTCTTCTTTAATGTTCTTGACAGCCCTGACAACAGGTCATATCACTATCCCTGTTCAGAAGAGAAAGCTGTGGCTCAGAGAGGTGAGGTGATTTGCTCAGAATCACACAGCTCATCTTTGTTCTATTACTTGAAGTCACCCACCAGCTCTAGGAATATATTAAGTCTTTATCAGATCTTTTTCATCGTTGGAAGGGATCGATACTTATTTCTGAGCTGGATGTTTGGAGAGCTTGTTGAAAACTGCGAAGTATGTTTTGTCAAGAAGTTGTTTTCAGAAGCCCACAAAAGCCAACCATGAACAGAACTCCTTGGTCTTTCTAGGAGCTGAGGGGGACAGCAACTCTGAGCCCCTGAGAGCCCCACCACCCACTGAGAAACAGCAGAGGCAGTGACCTAAGGGAAGAGCTGCTTCAAATCAGTGATAAACGTCTCCTCCTCTTGACCTTCTTCACCCACACCTTCTAGACACTATCATCATCCTTGAGCACTGAGCTCACAGGCATTCTTGTCAGAGAGCACTGGTTTGGGGTGTTTATGATCAGAGTTCAATTAGCCTAAGGGGAAATTAAACAAGTGGCTGGCAGCTCACTGATTAGCAATTATTTTCCCAGAAAGTTGGTAGAGCCATGGCGACTGCTGAGCCCCATATCCCCATTGCCTCTTAGTGACTGTGTAAAAAAGCTCCCATCCCTCTGTGTTTCCCCAAACAAGCTGTCCCTCCAGTGACAAACATTCCAGTCTTAGGTTCTTGTCTTTGTACTCTCTGCTGCTCCCACTTCTCCCTAAGTCAAGTGCAATATGCCATACACTATGGTCACTGAATGATCATTCAGCTCTTTCCTCAAACCCACCACCCAGAAGAGATAAATTGGTGGTCTCATCCCAGCATAGAAGATGGATCTGAACCAACATCTCCAGGTTCTCATCCTGTGAAATCTCAGACACGTGTTGCTGGAGAGCCACAGGACTGTGAGAGCCAGCTCCCCTCCCAGCTACAGGGACCTGAAAAACATGAGGTTGAACCCAAGTGGCACACCCTGGTCATCTAGGTCCTGACCCTTCTATTAACAGATCTGGTGTCAATTCCACCTCTGCCACTTAACATTTAGGCAAGTAAATTCCTTCTGAATTTTAATGTCCTCATCTGTAAAATGGAATAAAAGTACCCATCTTACAAGGTTGTAATGAGGATTAAGTTGGACAGTACATGGAAATCACTCAGCACCATTAGACATTAGACATCATTGTAATGTTCAGCATAGAATAAGAGCTTAATAAATGGCACTTGGTATTGTTGCTCAGATTTATTTTTTTTTAAGATTTATTTATCTATTCATGAGAGACACAGACTGAGAGAGAGAGAGAGGCAGAGACATAAGCAGAGGGAGAAGCAGGCTCCTCACAGGGAGCCTGACGTGGGACTCGATCCCACATCCTGGGATTAGACCTGAACTGAAGGCAGGCGCCCAACCACTGAGCCACCCAGGCATCCCTGTTGCTCATATTTCATTACAATTTACCATCATAGGCTCATTAACACTAACCTGCTAACTGAGCTCAAGACTTTCTTTTTTGTCAACTGGATAACTGTAAGGAAGACTTTCAGAACTGGTTAAATACCTAATCTGATCAATAGGCAGCCACAGGTGACTGCCTTCTTGACCTCATAATTAGGTCTCTCTTCCCTGCATATCTTCAGAACATCTGTGGATGTGACTCCTATACCTATAGCCCTTGCATTGCTGTTGAACTTGTTCACACATGGGCTTCTAATGAGATGATATCTCTTTGCACCTGAGGGTACCATTTTAAGTTTGTGGACAGCGTCTGGTACTTGCCAGTCACACAGTAAATATCACAGGATGGAGATATAAATGAAGACCTCAAATTCCTACCTTAATTGCACCACATAAATGGTTTCTCCAGGTGTAAGAATTCCTTATGTGAAAGATAAGTCCACTGTGTATCATACTTGACTTGTTTTATATCTCTTAAACTAGACATGGGCCCTGATTAGAGGAAATCCTATTTTATAAACCACCAAAAGCATTCAGCACAGATTCGAGCACATAAGTATTCCACATAAGCACATACTATACTCATGATTGGAAGATTGATTAACTTTACTTCTGAAAGAAATTCAGAATTCTAGGGCTTAAAAGATGATTCTTTCCTCTCCAACATCTCCACTGGGGTGAAGAAGACAGGCTGTGAAGGCATCGCAGGCTTTTTTGGGGGGCTTTCAGCCCTCCTGACTGCATCCGCCATCAGGTAAAGAAGAAAAAGTTAATTCCACTTCAGAATCTCTGGCTTCTAAACATCAAAGTCAAAACAATGTGTGTGTTTTCTTAAAAGCAGGGAATGTCACCACTGTTTCTTTGCAAAGTTTCCAAGACGGTAGGATTCTTTTTTGTCATTGGTTTTCAAGAGAAAACCATGGTAGTGGCAGGCCACCTTCACTCCTCATTCACCAACAGAAGCAAAATCTTATACTTTAAGAAAGAAAAGTGCCTGCCAAAGGGAAAATGCTACTTTTTCCTTGAAAATACATTGATTCTTAACTGATCGCTGATAAAGGGACTGAGTTATATTTGTGCTTTTAAATCTCTTATACACCTAGGTTCATCCAACTGAATTGAAGAAAACACTATGACGTGTGTTTGAAATAAGGAATTCCCTGCATCAGGCCAGACTTACCCTACATTCTCTTGTCTGGACAATAGCTTCAAACTCACACGGAGGAAGAAGCAATTGTCAGCAGTTGGGGGCTTCCTCTCCAGCCCCTTAGACCCCAAATTGACTCTTACAGCTTTCAAAAGCAAACAGCAATCGCCAGAAAGTGACTTATTTCATAAAAGAAACTGAAACACAATGCCCTGATTGGGTTACTCTTTCTTATAGAATGAGAGCACATTCACACTCCAGCAAAGCCATCGGCCCCATTTCAAGAACTTCAATTTGACTCACAGAGTAAAAGTGGACTGTGGGGAGCGCACTTA